>NC_053427.1:8947768-9280268 GCF_007990345.1 Gossypium hirsutum
TTTTATTTTACTTATTTAATTATTTATTAGATTCATTTTATTTTTTTTTCGTTATTTCTTGCATATTTTTTTTTTTTTTTTTATCATTATGATGTCTTTGAATTTGTATTATCATTTGTATCATTTCTATGTTTTTTTTGTATTGTTTTTTTTTAATCTTTTTTACGTTTTTATACATATCATCTTACGCCCATTCTTATTTTTTCGTGTATACATTCATATTTTCTTTCGTGTTCGATCCTTTACCTTCATCTTTTTTAATATTTGTCACCTCGATTATCTGTTTCAATATATTCCTAGCTCTTTCATTTATTGATTTTTAGTTCATATTTTTTACTTTGCATTATGTCGAAAATATCTATTCAGATTAAATCAATTCAAGTAATATCGATTTAACATTATCATCGAGTTCATCGCTATGTTGGTGACGTCAATTGACTCGTTTAAAGCGATACCTTCTAAAAAAACGGAATAAACTAAAATTTCTTGTTTTTTAATCGATCACGACTAAATTTTACATTGAACCGTATTTTTGAAAATCAAGACAACCTGTGTTTATGAGATACCAATTTTTGGGCGTCGCGAGGGTGCTAATACCTTCCTCAGCGTAACGACTCCCGAACCCTAATTTTTCTCTGGCTTTTAATGTAGACCTAAACTCACCCTTTTATTTGTTTTAAAAGAAGTCTAACAGGTGTCCGGTCACACCTAATAAAAAGGATCGGTGGCGACTCCCTGTTTATTTTTAAAATCAAACTTCAATTTTCAAATTTTCAATAAATCACCACAATTAGCGACCGAAACCAAATTTTTACGTCGCTACAGCTGGCGACTCCACTGGGGACCCTTTTTGAGAGTCGAGTCGAATTAAACTCGCGTTGTTTTTCAAAGTTTCTTGTTCAAATTAACATTTAGTCGTGATCCTTAAATTTTTTGTTTTCAAAAAAATCATGCATTTGCATCGTGTTGTATATATTCTAACTTGTTTTATCAGGTTGTTTTTCAGCTTTAAATTTTTGCGATTTTAGTTTTGGTTTAGTTTTTCTAAATAAAACGTAAAGGTTTACAAGTTTCTCCCCACACACCGTGCACGTGCATTTTTGTTGCATAACATGAGCTCTATACCCGGGCTCCGTCCCTGTTAAGAGAAAGTAAACGCTACGCCTTCGTGAGTTAACTCGTTCCTCCGCACAGGCTAGTGATACTTCGGTTACATATGACTTATGCTTTCGTGAGTAACTGTCCCTCGCATAGGCATAAGTAAATGTAATCCCTCGAATTGATCTCGTAAGCCTATGATGGGCCATGACCGAGGCTCTGTCTAATCTTAGTAGATGACAGTGCAGACGATTCGAGTACCCACCTAGAACCAAAACCGCATATAGTGAACCATACGAGCTATCCAATTAGAGCCATGCCGAACCTCTGTCCGTTATAGTCATCAAAATAAGTACACGGGGAAAATGCCTTTTGCCTTTCATTTACACTGTTTATGCAAAATAATTGGATTGGGTAGTTTAATTTGTTTTTCAAATTATATTTGTTGTGTTTACTAACCAAGTTTGTTTGTTTTTACTTTTATTTTCATCATGCATCATAGGCATCATATTAGGAAGGTGTTGATTAAAAGTTGTTGCCAAAAAACGGGTTTCTGATGGAGGAGTCAATTACACAAATAACCGAGAAGAATGTCGTGATTCGGGACTGGTCTCTAAAAATTCAGAGAGAAAAGGGGGATAGTCTAGTGGAAGGGTGTGTCGCCAATTTGCCCGACCATATAACTGTAAATGTTCGCCAAAATAACTTTGAGGATTTGGTTCGAATTTGAATCAGTGGGATTCAGACACTAGAGACATTTTCACTGAGAGGTATGGAGATATAGCTCACCTGATCACCATCCGTGTAGACGAACAGTTGATTCAAGCCATGGTTCGGTTCTGGGACCCAGCTTATCAGTGTTTCACCTTCAATCAAGAAGACATGACTCCAACCATAGAAGAGTATGCTGCTTTACTCCGCATCGACAATGTACAATTCGGCAAAATATATGTGAAGGAGCCTAAGCCGATGACCTTCAAGAAAAAGTTAGTGAGACTGACAGACATGACTGATGCATGGGCCGAAAAAAGATAAAGAAGAAGAATGAAACCATTTGCATTCCATGGTCCTCCCTACGAGATTTGGCTCTGAACCATCCCAACATGCTGAAAAGGGTAAATCTATTCGCTTTGGCCATTTACGGTTTGGTCATTTTCCCAAAAGTTCTCGGACATCTCGAAGTTGCAGTAGTTGATTTCTTCGAAAGGTTAAAACAAGGAATCAACCCTGTCCCGACCATCCTAGCCGAGACCTTCAGGTCCCTGAGTAGTTGTCGAAGAAAAGGGGAGGGACGATTTATCGGATGCGCGAGTTGCTCAATGTTTGGATTTTGAGTCACTTCTGGAAGGTAGAGCGCACTCCGTTCCATATGTTTTCTAAAACATTCTCCCCGCTAGAAGCTTACCTCAATAAAGAATGGCCGAAGAAGTCACCGAGCAACATTGGGTATCAGTTTTTCAGAATCTTCGCGCCGAGAATATAACATGGAGAGCATCCTGGATCCGTCCTTCAGTTCTGCTATACAAATGTGGAAGCCAAGATTGGGTACCTTTACTCGGGTTATGGGAGGAGTTGGATATGCTCCGCTATTAGTAAAGGCAATTTTCTTCGCGACAATTCCTCCCCGCAACTGGAGGATTAGCACAGTTCGAGTTCGCTTTCGCGGTGAAGGATATATGAAGAGAGTCCGAGACACTGCAAAGTATTGGAAGGAAATTCATTTCATGGAATTAGCTTTGTATGTTGATACCCTTACCCAAGATTACACATATGGAGGAAGCAACGGGTAAATAGTCAGCAAATCTCATCAACAAACTACACCATCCAGAATCATTTCTCGGAGGAAACGCCGTCTGAGCTAGAAATGGCAAGACAAGAATTCGAACGAGAAAATGCCAAGATGTCTCGGGACCTTAGTGCCCTTCAAGAAGAAAACTATCAACTGAAGATTGAAGTTCAGGTTGAAAGGTCCAGGACTGAAAAAGTACAAAGAGAAGCCGAGATTGTGAGAAATGACTTAAGGGACCTTCATTTGGAAAACAAGAAATTAAGAAACACTATAAAGAATAGCGGGTTGGGCAAGTCGACAGCAGAATGAAGGAAGAAATTAGCAATATCAAGGGAGGAATGGAGTTTTGGAAGGGAAAAGCAAAAAAGAGGAGGAAAAGGCTGCGCGCGCTGTGATAGAGTTAAGAATGAAGAACGCCGAGTATGAAATAGTGACTGCAAAATTGGCGAATAGTCAGTCTGAACATCAAGAATTAAAAAGGAAAACACGAGATCTAGAAAATATGCTGCAATCTCGTCAACAAAATTAGATAACCTCTTAAAGCTCTAGAAGAAAAGAGTGAGCAGTACGATAGGGACATTCACGCGTATGAAGGAACTCTCAAAGAAAAAGAAATGCAACTTGACTTCTTGATCAATGAAATTCGTAAAGCGGCTATGCAAGTTGTTCAATTATCAGATGAAGCCGAAGTTCTCAGCTGCCAATTCCCTCTGAGCCAAAGATCGAGCATATCAGAGTTTTTAGAGCAAGTGAAGAAACAAGGCAATATGGCTAGGAAATTTGTGTAACTGTTGGAAAAATGAGAACTTTGTGTAATAGACTATGTTGATAAATGAAATGCCTAAATATGGGGCTATCTTGAAATCAACACCAATTTCTTGCATTTCATTCATAACTGACATTTATTTGACATTCATGCATTCATTCATGCATCAATTCATTCATTGCATATCCCATACTCATTCGCTGAGGTTAAAACGTACAATTCACAGTTGCAAGACTTCAAGACTAGAACCACGTCATCCGTATAAAACGCGCCGACAAGCTAGAGTAATGGAGAATGAATTCAACGAGAGAATTGAAAGGATGGAAAGGGCTCAAAAGGAATTACAAGAGCAACTGGCCAAATCGCAATAAGAGACGAGAGACCTAATGGTGAGATCTCGAGAGGAATCTCTCAACAAAAGATCAGATGGCTAAAATGATGGAGATGATGACAACTTTGGTCAAAGGAAAAATGCAGAACCCGATGTTATGGAACCTCGGTCAAGAATTCACCATGATCAGGATCCACTCTATCCCCCGGAATTCACTCCACTGCCCGCATATACAATACAAAGAGGGTATACTCAAGAGGAACCCACTGGCTTGGAACATCGACCTATGCCACCTGCTCCACCCACTAATTTGGGGCAAGGAATGTTAGCGTCGAACCCAGGGGCTAGTCCTGCTAATCCACTAGTTCCAGATCTGGATGACCCAGCAGAGGTAGCCAAGTTGAAATTGGATAACCATGACGCAAAATATAGGAGCTAGAGGAAAGACTCAAAGCAATAGAAGGCACTGAAGTCTTCTCCGCACTAGGTGCCAAGGAACTCAGTTTGGTACCTGATCTAATTTTGCCTCCGAAGTTCAAAGTGCCTGATTTTGAGAATATGATGGGACAAGGTGCCCAAAAGCGCATCTCATTATGTTCTGTCGAAAAATGACCGGTTATGTGAACGAGGATAAACTACTCATACATTACTTTCAAGATAGTCTAACAGGGTCAGCTCTTCGGTGGTACAATCAACTTAGTAGAGAAAAGATTCGATCCTGGAAAGACTTGGCGTCAGCATTTTGCGAGCAGTACAAGCATGTATCGGATATGGTGCCAGACCGTATGACCTTGCAAATGATGGAGAAAAAGCCATCAGAGACCTTTAGACAGTATGCGCAGAGATGGAGAGACGTCTCAGCTCAAGTGGAACCCCCACTAACAAAATGGAGATAACCGTTCTCTTTATCAATACTTTAAAGGCACCGTTTTATGACAAATTAGTGGGAAGTGCCACGAAAGATTTCACGGATATTGTAATATCCGGTGAACTCATAGAGAATGCCGTCAAGAGCGGTAGAATGGAAGGATCAGAAGGCTCAAGAAAAGCAGCACCCTTAAAGAAGAAAGAGCCAGAAGCCCACATGGTGGGAACTGGGAGTCGTTACATTCCCAATTCGTATCCTAACCAACCCCGACCTCGAAATTATCCACCCCCGAATTTCTATTATCCCCCTCAAACCCCTTACTACCAAGCACCACATCCGTCCTACCCCGTATACGCCACGAACAACCAAAGACCAGTCACCACTTTCCCACAAAACACGGTACCCGCCCAAAGCCAATCAAGGCATAATCCCGAGAGACCGCAATTTACCCCTATCCCTGTGTCGTATAGGGAATTGTACCCAAAACTTTTAGAAAAATAGCTAATTTCTCCCCATTACATGGCACCCCTTAAACCTCCATACCCAAAGTGGTACGATCCAAACGCTAGTTGTGCATACCACGTAGGGAACCAAGGGCACTCTACTGAGAACTGTCTCGCTTTCGAAAGGAGAGTTCAAGGACTCATTGACGCGGGTATCCTACGATTCGATAGTGCTAGTAACGCCACGGGGAACCCGTTCCCTAACCATACCGAAGGGAATGTGAGCACAGTGGGGAAAGAGGATGAATGGAAGGTCAGAAGATGTGTATCAGAAATAAGGACGCCTCTGCAGAAAATCTGGGAGGTATTGGTTAAGAAAGGATTGCTCTGTCACTCTGATAGAATTTTTAGAGAAGAAGGTCAAAGTTTTTGCAATTTTCATGGGATTGTTGGACATGACATTCAGTCATGTGATGACTTTAAAAGGTTACTTCAAGACCGGATGGATAATAAGGAGATCAAGGTCCTTAACAAGAGTGAAGATGCCAATGAAAGAGAAGTATGCGTCTCTGATAGCCAATCATCAGGGCCCCCTTATAGTACTGATCGACCGTTGGTAATTTATTACGACGCGATGAGAGAGCCATTGAAACCACAGATGGTAATTGAAGTACCATCTCCTTTCCCGTATAAGGACAACAAAACAGTACTGTGGAGATATGATGTTAATATCGTTACACCGGAAGTTGAAAAGTCCAAAGCCATAATTGAAGATGTTGGGGAGGTAGGTCATTTTACTCGAAGTGGACGATGCTATTCTAAAGAAGTTGAACCGGTAAAGAAAAGTAGCGACTCGAAGCAAAAAGGGAAAGCAGTGATGCACGAGGTCGAAGTCGAGCAAGAAATTCCACCCGTGCAAGAAACTAAAAAGCCTGTGAATGAGGAAGAAGCTCAAGAATTCTTGAAATTTATTAAGCACAGCAAATATAGTGTGGTGGAACAATTGAGCAAGCAGCCAGCACGAATCTCGGTTCTATCTCTACTGTTAAATTCAGAGCCACACCGAAACGCTTTATTGAAGGTGTTAAATCAAGCTTACGTGGCCAACAACATATCTGTCGAAAAGCTTGATAGGTGGGTAAACAATCTGAATGCGGACAACTTCATCTCTTTTAGTGATGATGAGATACCGCCAAATGGTAGAGGCTCGGTGAAAGCGCTGCATATCACGACCCGCTGCAAGGGCTACATAATACCGAACGTACTCATCGATAATGGGTCAGCGTTAAATGTTATGCCATTGGCTACACTTTCCAGAATACCGATGGATTTGTCCTACTTAAAGCCCTATCATTCCACGGTAAGGGCATTCAATAGGACGAGGCGCGAAGTCATGGGAAAGATCAAAATCCCTTTAGAAGTGGGCCCTTACATCTATGAGGTCGAATTCTAAGTCATGGACATTACACCCTCTTATAACTGCCTTTTGGGAAGACCTTGGATTCATTCTGCTGGAGCAGTCCCATCATCCCTCCATCAAAAGGTGAAATTCATCATGGATGGCTGTTTGGTCACAGTCGAGGGCGAAGAAGACATCGTCGCATCTATCTCTGCTGATGCGCCATACCTGGAAGTAAGCAAGGACGCAGTGGAATGTTCCTTTCGATCCCTTGAATTCATCAATGCCACTTTCGTCGCTGAGGGAAATAGAATTCAGATGCCAAAACTGTCGAGAAATACCAGAATGGGTGTCAAGTTTACCGTAGGAAGGGGAGCTCGTGCGAAAAGAGGTTTAGGGAGACATCTGCAAGGAATAGTGAGGGCTTTAAAGCCAGTGCACCACAAGGCCCGATACAGTTTGGGGTTCCAGCCTGACATGCGCCAAAGAAGAAGACAGTGGAAGAAGGATCAAGAGAGAAGAATTGCAAGAACTTTGGGCCGAGAACCAGAATGGGAACCAATAGAGTACCCTCCTTTGTAAAAAACATTTACATCTACGGGAATGATGTACCCTGGACAAGATGATCCACGAAACATGCTGGGATTAATTGAAAGGGATTTTCAGAATGTCAGTATAAATGTCATTGACAAAGAAGCTGGTGCAAGTAAAGATGTCTCGAGGATACGCCATTGCCCTCCTGGTTTCATGTTGAACAATTGGATTGCTGAGGAGCTTCTTGTAGTTTATAAGCCTTCAGAGTAATGCTAAACATCAACCTTCTATTGTGTCCTTAGATATAATGGAATTCTTTTGTAGGAGCTTGCATTCACTCTTTATCATTTAAGTGAATATCAATGAAGATGCATTTTGTCACGATTTTTCGCATTATCACTAATTTCATAATTATTTTCTCATTTCATAGCCTATCCTTACATTTGCCTCATTGCCATGACATAACATTTTGTTTGTTGTTTCCAATACTTGGATGTCCCCCGATAGCTTCCTTTTCCATTCAACTTTCAGGTGCTCAGATATTGACGACATGAATAAGCCCGTTACGAATCTTGAAATTGATTTTGAGAAGGCTGTTTGCTTAGGAGAATTTGAAGCCGAAGAAAATGCTGAAGATTATGTCTCGTCTCCTGAATTGTTAAGAATGGTGGAACAAGAGGATAAACAGGTTCTGCCTCATGAAGAATCTGTGGAAACAATAAATTTGGGCACTGAAGAGAGGAAACAAGAAGTGAAGATTGAGACTTCTATTTCAGAAAGTACCAGGCATAGTTTGATCACTTTACTCCGCGAATACAAAGATGTTTTCGCGTGGTCATACCAGGACATGCCAGGGCTAGATGAAGATTTAGTGGTCCATAAGCTCCCATTAAAGCCAGAATGCAAGCCCATCCAGCAAAAATTAAGACGGATGAGGCCCGAAATACTGTTGAAAATAAAAGAGGAAGTCAAGAAGCAATTTGACGCTGGCTTCCTACAAGCCTCCAAATATCCAGAATGGGTGGCTAACATAGTCCCGGTACCAAAGAAAGATGGAAAAGTACGAATGTGCGTGGATTACCGTGAGCTGAATCGAGCAAGCCCAAAAGATAATTTTCCCTTGCCACATATTGACACGTTGGTGGACAACACAGCAAAACATTCATTGTTTTCTTTCATGGATGGATTCTCGGGGTATAATCAGATCAAGATGGCCCCTGAGGATATGGAGAAAACTACCTTCATAACAATGTGGGGAACGTTCTGCTACAAGGTGATGCCATTCGGGTTAAAGAATGCTGGGGCAACATATCAGAGGGCTATGGTGACATTATTCCATGACATGATGCATAAGGAAATAGAGGTCTACGTCGATGATATGATTGCTAAATCTCGAGGAGAAGAAGAACATGTAATGAACCTCAAGAAGTTGTTCGAAAGGCTGAGAAAGTTTCAGCTAAAGCTTAATCCAGCCAAATGTACATTCGGGGCTACCTCAGGAAAATTGCTAGGCTTCATTGTCAGTGAAAGAGGTATCAAAGTTGATCTAGATAAAATAAAAGCCATCCAAGAATTACCTCCCCCGCGAACACAAAAGGAAGTCAGGGGATTTTTAGGGAGGTTGAATTACATTGCTCGATTCATTGCTCAACTTACTAATCAGTGCGACCCAATTTTTTGACTCCTTCGAAAACATAACCCGGGAGAATGGAACGAGGAGTGCCAAGTGGCCTTCGATAAGATAAAACGGTATTTGTCTAATCCTCCTGTGCTAGTACCACTGACCCCTAGAAAACCCTTAATTTTGTGCCTGACCGTGTTTGAAAACTCAATGGGTTGCGTACTGGGGCAACATGATGAGTCAGGGAGAAAAGAAAAGGCGATCTACTACCTCAGCAAAAAGTTCACTGAATATGAGGCAAAATATTCGTCCATTGAGAAATATTGTTGCGCTCTGGTTTGGGTAGCTCGGAGACTCAGACAATATATGTTGTATCACACGACATGGCTAATTTCAAAGCTGGACCCAATAAAATACATGATGGAATCGTCGGCACTATTAGGAAGAATGGCACGATGGCAGCTCCTCCTTTCGGAATATGACATTGCCTATGTAAGTCAGAAGTCAATAAAAGGGAGCGCAATAGCTGACTTCTTAGCAACTCGAACGACAGAGGAATATGAGCCTTTAAGATTCGATTTCCCAGACGAAGACTTAATGTGCATCACAAAAATAGAATCCGAGTCATCAAAAGAGAAGTCATGGAAGATGTGCTTTGATGGTGCGTCAAATGCTTTAGGGCATGGAATTGGAGCAATCCTGGTATCACCAGACGGGAATCATTATCCGTTCACTGCAAGACTGAACTTCTTCTGTACCAATAATATCGCAGAATATGAGGCCTGTATCATGGGGCTTCGTGCAGCTATCGAACGAAACATCGAGATCTTGGAGGTGTACGGGGACTCAGCCCTAGTGATTTACCAAATCCGTGGAGAATGGGAAGTGAGGGACTCAAAATTGATTAAGTACAGCGATTTAGTGGCTGGATTGATCAAGGAATTCAAAGAAATAACTTTTCATTACTTCCCACGAGAAGAGAACCAACTTGCTGATGCCCTAGCCACTTTGGCTTCAATGTTCAAAGCAAGTAGAGAAGTAGAAATAATGCCCCTCAAAATGAGCATATACGAGGTCCCTGCACACTGTTGTAGCATTGAGAAAGAAGTAAACGGACGGCCTTGGTTCCATGATATCTTAGAATATATCAAGAATCAAAGGTATCCCGAACAAGCGAATGAGAACGATAAAAGAACAATTAGAAGAATGGCAGCGGGATTTGTTCTTGATGAGGATATCCTGTATAAAAGAGGAAATGATCAGATGCTTTTGAGATGTGTGGATGATGTTGAAGCCAGAAAAATACTTGAAGAGGTCCATGAGGGAGTTTGCGGAACGCATGCCAATGGTTTCAATATGGCCAGAAAGATCATGAGACCCGGTTATTATTGGCTGACAATGGAAAGTGACTGCATCAATTTTGCCAGAAAATGCCACAAATGTCAAATCTACGGCGATAAAATTCATGTAGCCCCTTCACCCCTTCATGTCATGACTTCTCCGTGGCCTTTTTCTATGTGGGGCATGGATGTCATAGGGCCAATTTCTCCAAAAGCTTCAAATGGACATCGATTCATTTTTGTGGATATCGATTACTTCACAAAATGGATTGAAGCCGCTTCGTTTGCCAATGTGACGAAGACTGCAGTGTGCAAGTTTTTGAAAAAGGAAATCATTTGCCGATATGGTTTGCCTGAAAGAATCATCTCAGATAATGCCACGAATCTGAACAATAAGATGATGAAAGAAGTGTGCGAGCAGTTCCAAATAAAGCATCATAATTCCTCGCCCTATCGCCCAAAGATGAACGGGGCTGTTGAAGTAGCTAACAAGAACATTAAGAGGATCATTGGGAAAATGACTGGGACATATAAAGATTGGCACGAGAAACTTCCATTTGCTTTGTTTGCATATCACACATCTGTACGAACATCTACGGGAGCAACTCCTTTCTCTCTAGTCTATGGAATGGAAGCTGTGCTACCTATCGAGGTTGAGATCCCCTCTCTGCGAGTATTGATGGAATCAAAGTTAGAAGAAGCAGAATGGGTTCGAGCTCGATATGATCAGTTGAACCTCATTGAAGAAAAACATCTAAGGGCAATTTGTCATGGGCAAATGTACCAAAAGAGAATGATCGCAGCCCATGACAAGAAGGTACGACCAAGAGAGTTCCATGAAGGAGAACTCGTTCTGAAAAAGATTCTCCCAATACAAAAAGACCTGCGAGGAAAATGGGCACCAAATTGGGAAGGACCATACGTTGTAAAAAAGGCATTCTTAGGAGGAGCTTTAATCCTTACCGAGATGGATGGGAAGGAGTTACCGAATCCGGTGAATTCAGATGCGGTGAAGAAATATTATGCTTAAGATGAAAACTCGAAAAGGGCATCTTAAAAAAAAAGGGGATCAGGGCGAAAACCTGAAAAGGGCGTCTTGATTAGTACAAAAAGATTAGGATGAAAACCCGAGAGGGCGTCCTAATGAAACAAACCTGGCGGTCGAACGATAGGTCAAGTAGTGAGACTACAGTATTTGAAGCACTTCTGAAAGCTCGAAATTTTCTATGCAAGAAGCCATGCTCGAAAAGATTATTGATTGAGGAACGTGGAAGAGTTCATGTGTTGAATATCTAGAGCATTTGTATCCGTTGAATACGACCTTTTCTTTCTTTTTGACATTTCTACTCTCATTGGTTAACTTTCTTTGTTTGCCACATTTGAAATAAAGGAATATGAGATATCCTTTTTGTCCCTACCTGACCATTTTCATGCATCTCATTATGTGTTTATTTAATGATAAATAGTGAAATGACATACTCTAAACAAAAGAAATGTCAAGCATTACCCGGATAAGAATTTGATAAGTGCAAGAGCTTCAAAGCAAGAACAAAGTTTAACCAAGGGCAAAAGGGTGATATATGAGAAACGTCGATTACTCGTAAAGCTCGAAGACAGGTATGAGGCCTGAAGAGAAGGTCGAGAATCAAAGCGATGAACGCAGATCCTCAACAATCATGGCGAAAATGACATACGACCAATATGCTTAAGGAGCACTGCATAATCATGTAGGCATAAAGGCATTTAAGACAACCATGTGCATATCATGATGACATCATGCATGGCATATACAGGTAATCCAGTAAAGCAAGAAATCTTGAATGAGAGTCACACTGAATCAAAGGAAAAGATACCCGAGTTCTACCAAAGGACTGGTTTTGGTATTTTGATGTTTAATATTCATGCTTTCCAAGGAAAATCAACTCATATTGCGAGAGATGAGTTGAGCCTCAAGACACGTTGAGGTATTTTTAATTTTTTTTTTCTTCAAAATCAACTCATATTGCGAGAAGTGAGTTGAGCCTCGGGGCACGCCGAGATATTTTTAGTTTATGTTTTAAATTGACTCATATTGCGAGAGGTGAGTTAAGCCTTTTAATTTTTGTTTTTCAAAATCAACTCATACTGCTAGAGGTGAGTTGAGCCTCAGGACACGCTGAGGTAATTTCAATTTCTGTGGTTAAAAAAAATCAACTCATATTGCGAGAAATGAGTTGAGCCTCAGGACACGCTGAGGTAATTTCAATTTCTATTTTCAAAATTCAACTTATATTACGAGAAATGAGTTGAGCCTCAAGACACGTTGAGGTATTTTCAATTTCTGTTTTCAAAAAAAAATCAACTTATATTGCGAGAGGTGAGTTGAGCCTCGGTTCACATGCTGAGGTATTTTCAATTTCTGTTTTTAAAAAAAATCAACTCATATTGCGAGAGGTGAGTTGAGCTTCAGATTACACAGTGTGGTATTTTTTTCAATTCATATTGCGAGAGGTGAGTTGAGCCTCAGGACACGATGAGGTAATTTCAATTTCTGTTTGTCAAGAATCAACTCATATTGTAAGAGGTGGGTTGAACCTTTTAATTTCTACTTTTTCAAAATCAGCTCATATTGCAAGAGGTGAGTTGAGCCTCAGGGCACGCTGAGGTATTTTCAATTTTTGTGTTTTAATTTCAACTCATATTGCGAGAGGTGAGTTGAGCCTCAGGACACACGCCGAGGTATTTTCAATTAAGCCTTTTGATTTATGTTTTTCAAAAAAATCAACTCATATTGCGAGAGGTGAGTTGAGCCCCAGGTCACACCGAGGTATTTTCCATTTCTGTTTTCATTATTATGTTTTTGAAAGAATCAACTCATATTCTGTTTTCAAAATTCAACTCATATTACGAGAAATGAGTTGAGCCTCAAGACACGTTGAGGTATTTTCAATTTCTGCTTTTCAAAATTCAACTCATATTGCGAGAAATGAGTTGAGGCTCAGGACACACTGAGGTAATTTCAATTTCTGTTGTCAAAAAAATCAACTCATATTGCGAAAAGTGAGTTGAGCCTCAGTTCACATGTTGAGATATCTTTAGTTTTTGTTTTTAATGTCTGTTTTTAAAGAGTCAATTCATATTGCGAGAAATGAGTTGGGCTCAAGATCACATGCCGAGTAAGAATAAAGATTGAAGTTGATGAAAGACACCAGACTTGGTCTCCCTGAAGCTATAGTGGAACCGGTCAAAAGTTGCAAGTCTTGTCTCCCTGAGGTCGCAGTGGAACTGATCGAGGACATCAAATATTGCCTTTCTAAAGTTGCAGAAGAGAAGACCACAAACCTTATCTGATTGAAGTAATAGAAGAGCAGATTGAAGCCATAGATCTCATCTTTCTGAAGCTACAATGAGGCAAATCGAAGCTAGGAACCTCATACCCCTGAAGATGCGGGCACATTGAAGCTACAAGTCATGTCAAAAGATGCAGTGGACTGGAAGGAGACTACTTGAACAAAAAGAACATCAAAGAAGTCAAGACTCAGCAAGACCAGGCAAAATTGGCCTCTCTTTATGTCTTTGCTCTATTCCCGTTATACGATAATGAGCAAAATTGACCTCTCTTTATGTCTTTGCTCTATTCTCGTTACACGACAATGAGCAAAGAGGGGCAGCTGTAATGGCCAATTTTTTGGCCCAAGCAAAAATAAAATCCACATAACCAAAATTCAAGTCCATTTACAATGTTAAATAGCCCAAAAATCAAAACAGGTCCAATTTCCACATTGAAAGGCCCAAACCCAAAACTAAATAACCCAAATAATACAAAAACCCTAAAGCCCACCTAGCCCAACACACAAAACATTTCAGCAACCCTAGGTCCCCCCTTCTGTTTGTTTTGCACCGCAACCATGAAGCAGCCCCATACCTCCACTACAGCGGCCCCATACCCTCACTACAGTAGTCCTATACCTCCACAGCCCTCGTACGCCACGCCCACACCCCGTACGCATGCCAACAGACTCTGTACCTACAAGAAGGAAACAAAACAACGGCAGCAACAGAGGAGTAGCCAATAGAAGAAACAAAATTTTTGTACTTTTCTTTGGAACATTCGGCTATAAAGCCATGTAATAGCCGTTGTAAGTTTTTACGGGCAATAAGAAAAAACAGACACAATACCTGCATACTGAATAGCAAAAAGAAATAAAAAAAGTCATTCAAAGGTGATTTCACATTTTTTTCTTTATTTTCGATCTACTTGTGATTTTTTTAGCATGGAAAACGAAAGGCGTGTTTGAAACAACACCGATGAAAGCCCACATGTCTCGAAAATATGGAGATTCAGGCTAGGGTTGTTTTATTATTATTTTCACCAGATTTTGCTTTGTTTTTTGGTAGAATAGCACAACATTTTAAGATTTTTTCTTTTAAAAAAAAAAGAAAAAAGGGAGAAGGAGTGTGTTTACCCGATCTCCGTGGGCGTGTCCTCCGTTGACAAGGTCCGGTCGCCATTGACGCACAGTCAGCCATCAAATAAATGATGGTTTAGGCGGCTGCATGTTGAATCAAACCCTAGGGGAAGGGGTTAAAGCTTCTATTTAAAAAAAAAAAGAATGAAAGATTGTTGGGTTTTGAAAAGGAAATAAATGGGAATTAAAGCTTAGCAACAGATTTGGAAATGATGGAGTTTAAAAGAGGGGACCCACGCGTGTTGACCCAATCCAAAAGATTGGATCCGCATTCTTTTGTTTCAAATGGGCTAATGGCGCATTTGGTCCTTCTCTTTCGCGTCAATTTTCAATTGACTTCTATTTGTACTTTGTTTATTTTTTAAATGTTCCCTAATATTTGTAAGTTCTTACACTTTAGCCCATGTCTCAACGCAGTGTTTCGAGATCAGGGATAATTTCAGTCTTGGTCCCTATAAATTCACGCGTGTTATACGTGGGTCCTTATTTTATTATTAGTAATTTATTTTATTTGTAAATTATCCTTTTTATTTTACTTTGATTTTAATTAGGTAATTTATTTAGATTCATTTTATAGTTTTTTTTATTCGGGCTTATTTACTTGCATATTTTGAGTTTAGTAATTATTATTATTTTTATCATATCATTGATGTCTTTTGTAATGCTTGTATTAATCATTTGTATCATTTGCTTACTCGTTTATTTTAATTTAGGTAATTGTATTTTCATATTTTTAGATACTATTTTATGTAAATGTTTTTATACATATATCATCTTACGCACGCATTCTTAATATTATTATTACGTGTATACATTCATTATTTTCATTTCGTGTTCAATTCCATTATACCTTCATCTTTTTTAATATTATTGTCACCTCGATTATCTGTTTCAATATATTCCTAGCTCTTTCATTTATTGATTTTTAGTTCATATTATTTTACTTTGCATTATGTCGAAAATATTCTTATTCATGATTTAAATCAATAATCAAGGTAATATACCGATTTAACATTAAGTCATCGAGTTCATCGCTATGTTGGGTGAACGTCAATTGACTCGTGTTAAAGCGATATACCCTTCTAAAAGAAAAACGGAATAAACTAAAATTTCTTGTTTTTTAATCGGATCACGACTAAATTTTACATTGAACCGTATTTTTGAAAATCAAGACAACCTGTGTTTATGAGATACCAATTTTTGGGCGTCGCGAGGGTGCTAATACCTTCCTCACGCGTAACCGACTCCCGAACCCTAATTTTTCTCTGGCTTTTAATGTAGACCTAAACTCACCCTTTTATTTGTTTTAAAAGAAGTCTAACAGGTGTCCGGTCACACCTAATAAAAAAGATCGGTGGCGACTCCCTGTTTATTTTTAAAATCAAACTTCAAGTTTTCAAATTTTCAATAAATCACCACAATTAGCGACCGAAACCAAAATTTTTACGTCGCTACATGCTGGACCTAAATTTATCAAGGAATCTTCTCACGGGCGATATTTTATCCACATTTGGGGGTCTTCAAACTTTGGTTTCATTAGATTTATCAAATAATATACTACATGGTCATATCCCTGAATCATTTGGTGGTTTGATTAGTTTGAAATTCTTGAATTTATGCAATAAAATCTCTCTAGAGTCATTCCCAAATCTTTGGAAAAGCTTTTACATCTAAACTACTTTAATGTGTCTTTCAATAGACTTGAAGGGGAAATTCCCACCGAAGGATGTTTTTCAAACTTTTCTAGCACATCATTCATGAAGAATTCTGCACTTTGTGGTCCACCTAGATTGCTAGTCCCACCTTGCAAAAACAACATCTGTGAAAATTCCTAAATGGCTATATTGCATGCTTTAAGGTATGGTTTACCAACAATTAGTATTGTCGTAGTACTAATAGTCTTAACTATTATGTAAAGAAGATACCAAAGTAGGAGTACAACTCTACCAATTAAGGATTTCACATGATGAACTTTCACAAGCAACAAATGGATTTGAGGAAAGCAATATGCTTGGTTCAGGGAGTTTTGGATATGTATATAAAGGGAGGCTTTCAGATGGAACGGAAGTTGCAATAAAAGTTTTCAATTTGCAAACAGAGTGAGCATTTAGGAATTTTGACATTGAATGTAATGCTATGCATAATATTGTTCATCATAATCTTGTGAAGGTGATTACTTGCTGCTTAAGTGTTTCCTTCTAAGACTTCAAAGCCTTGGTGCTTAAGTACATGTCTAATGTAAATCTTGAGAAATGGTTACATTCTAATAACTATTTCCTTGATATCATACAAAGGGTCGACATAATGATAGACGTTGCGACAGCTATAGAACATCTCCACAACGGACATCCAACACATATAATTCACTATGACTTAAAATCAAGCAATATTTTACTGGATGAAGACATGATTGCACTTGTGGGAGATTTTGGTATTTCCAAATTGTTGGGAGAAGGTGATGTAATGAAGCAAACCATGACTCTTGCAACTATCAGGTATATGGCACCAGGTGAATTCTTTTTATGATTATTTTCTTGATTTTCATTCTATATTTTTGTTTTATGTGTATATTTGAATAAACATTTTAGAAATAATTAAGGATTTATAATGCTCTAATTATGCTTGAAATGCAAAATTTGGATTAGCAGGAATTGTTTCTATAAAATGTGATGTCTATAGTTATTTCCCTTAGGGCGGTACATGTCATCTCGATCAACCATGGGCCTTCCGTAGGGTCGGCATGTGTGGTATAAGCCTCGAAGCATGAAATCTACTACTCTGTTAGATTGAAATTGACGTAAATAACATTTATATAAGTATTATGGAATATGGTATGTATGATTTGTTCTATTATGTATAAGCATGTGTAAAATCTTTTATACGCTCACACGTGATATGTTAACTCTAGTATCTATTAATTTGTTTTACTTGTTATTATGTTTGTATCTGGATATGGGGCGGGATTTGTATTATGAGGAGGAAGTGCCCTGTGTGAGGCGATACCTCGCCTATGTAATGGCAACTCTGCTGCGATTATTCTGAAAAGTGTCGTATAAACACTATACGGTATGTAGGGCTCGGTGGGTGTTTTATACCTCACGTGGTATGATGGGATGGTCGAAGTTGGTGTGTGAAGGATGAGGGTAAGATGTTGCATATTTGTATCTGTATAATTCTGATTCTTTAAAAGGTTTACATTTGTATCAGTTCTGCATGAGATTGATTCTGAATTTTTGTTTATATACGCGTTACACACTGAGTTTCAAAACTCACTCTCCATTTGTTTGTACTGTTCAAGTAACCTTCAGATTTAGGCAGGTCGGTGCGACGAAAGCTTAGTAGTGACCACATTTTCGTAAAATTACATTCGTTTAAAATTAGTTTAAACTTTTCTAGTATTGAGAGTTTTGTAATTTTAGGACTCTCTGGACTTTTTGGGACTGTTTTTGGTTTTGGATTTTACTTTGGTTTTTTAAGCGTAACAACTGATAGAACGATTTTTTTGAAAACGACAACTTTTCTGAAATAACGGTTTTCAAGAAACAATTTGATTTGCCAAAATATGACGTTTTAAATAAACTCCGTTGCAAAATATTCGGTTTAATAGAAAGGCATAAGCGAGCAATGATTTTAAATCAAATAAGTATATCAATACGTTTTCCAAACAAATCGGACGTACTAAGTAATAATGGTTATGATGATTTGCCAATAACAAGGAAGTCGTTTTATAAACTTTTTTTTCGTAACACATTCAAATTCGGCCATAACGTCCAGGCCGGGTTTGGAGCGTTACACTTTCGATAAACTGGTTTAAATGGACTTTATGTTTAATTTGGACTTTTTAAAATTTTAAACCGTAAATTATTTTGGACTTTGTTTTCGTTTTAGCGTGCTTTTCCGAATTAAGTAGTATTAAATTTCTATTTGCAAAATGATTTGTTGCAAACTAAACATGATTTTCAAAACCTTATAGCTCAATAGATTCTGCTACAAAATGATACAATCATTTTAATGTTTTATTGTAATAAAGTAACAATTTTAACAAGAATTTTTCCTAAAACTGGAAAATGATTTATCAAAGTGAACACTAGTTTAACCACATGATTTCAAAGTAAAATTTTGGGTTTTCTAGCGAGTTAAAGTAACTCTTCAAGATTCGTCCATAGCGTTTAGGTCGGGATTGAGGTGTTACAGTGCATCCACAGCCAAAGGCAGATTCCAACTGCTGGTGTTTGTTGTATAATCTACAGGTAAAAGCAGGGTTCATTTGTAGGATTTTTTTGCTGCGAACCTACAACCAAAGCTAGAATCCAAATGTGGGGACTTGCTGTGTGTCCACAACCAAATAACAGTTATTATTTGTGAACCAGTAGTGGTTTATCCACAACCCAGTGTGTTGGAGAAGGGATTTTATGTAACGCCCCAATTTTCAGGAATTCTGTGAATGTTGGCAAAATTTCATGCTTTAAGTTTGTCATTTGTGAGTGAAATTATGAAATAGGACCTATGTGAAAATGTTTGAAAATGCTATAGGCTAAATTGAAGTGGCCAAATAAATAGGAGTGCAAAATAGGAGGATTTGCATGACAAACCTCCCATTTTACATGAAGTGGCCAGCCATCATGTTGTTGTAGACAATATGAGCACTTGATATCCATAATTCATGGTACAAATTGATAATGGGTTAGGTAAATGTTCCATGATAATGGATTAGGTAAATATTCCATGATAATGGGTTAGGTAAATGTTCCATGATAATGGATTAGGTAAATATTCCATGATAATGGGTTAGGTAAATGTTCCATGATAATGGTTTAGGTAAATGTTCCATGATGGGCATTTCATGTCTTTTGTATTAAAGAATTAAATGGATGAAATATGAAATTTTATTAAAAGAAAAAGGGGTGAAAAGAACAAAGTTTTGTCCATCTTTTTTCATCATAGCCTAAAGTTAGAGAAGAGAAAGGAGAGGAGAAAGCTCTTGAATGTTCGGTCACTCGGGGAAGAAAATTAAAGGTAAGTTCATGGTAGTTTGCTTCTATCTTGATGTTCATAAGTTCTTCTTGATTCTACCTTAACTCTTGAAGCATATTTTGGTTTTTAGTTGTGTTGTGAGCATTTAGTCATGAATTAAAATGAAGGAAATGGTTGTTGTTTCATGTTCTTTTGATGAAAAAAATGGAAGATAGGTGAAGTTGAGCCAAACAAATGAGCATGCATGTGCCTTAGATGTTAAAGGGAAAAATCAGCTAACATGTTGTGCTTTAAAATGATGAAATGGAGATTATACTTAAGTAAAATCATAGATATGTGATGATTGATTGGTGATATACATGTTTAAATAACAAGCATGCAAGTTAGGTGTGAAAGAGTGATTTGGTAATAAATCTGCTTGGGACAGCAGCAGTAACGTGACTTTGGAAAATCACCATAAATTGTGGGTGATGAATTAGAAGCTGAATAAATTATGAAATTAAAGCTTAATGAGTCTAGTTTCAAATGAAATAAACTAGAACATATTTTTAATTCTGTACAATGAGAAATTTGATTCGTAATGAAGAGTGGTCAGATTAGTCAAATAGTGAAACATGGGAAACTTTGAGAAAAATCTGGTATTGATTGGCTAAACTAAAAATTATGAAAATTTTATGGATAGAAGATATATGAGTCTATTTTCAGGAAAAATTAATGGCACTTGATTTGGAGTTTCGTAGCTCCAGTTATAAATGATTTAGTGACCGTTGCTCAGGAAGACAGCTTGCAGTGAAATTATGATTATGTGGTAAACATTGACAAAAATTTGTTAATGAGTTGCTTATTGATTTCTTATAAGCTTACTATGATCTGTAGTTGTGGTTGGCCGAATATCGTAAGGGGTTAATACGTAGTTTGTATTTGAATAGTTAGATTAATGTGTTAGTAATCCAATTGTAGGCGGTTCGTGTATGGATCTCGTCAGCATATCGTCGCAAACAGGTGTGTAACTAACACCCTCTTTCTTAGTCTAGATCGGCAAAAGTCGAAAAGCCGAAATACCGAAAATCGGTATTTTGTAGATTTGCGAGTGTGCGAATGCTCGTGAGGTAAATCGATTAATGTTTTTGGTAAGCTGCAAGGTTTGGACTGCAAAGTGCATGATTTCTGTGCCCTCGATATTTTTGGGCTTAATGGGCCAAAATTGGAATGATGGGCCAACGAGCCTAATTCAGTAAGAACCCTCGGTAGTGATTCTGTTAGTACGTGAAAGGTAGGAATATGCATGAAAAACCCTAAAATAGATAAATTACTGAAATACCTTTAAAAGTGGAAAATTTACAGTTTTACCCTTAGGAGATAAATTACCGAAATACCCCTAGGGTTAAATTGACCTAAATGCATGTTTGACTGTTGTTATTTACTGCATGCCATGTTGTTATTATTTGATGCATGGGACTGGGATATTGACGGAGGAAGTACTGAAAGTGGCTTGTCCACGTACTGGAGGCTTTGCTTCAATTTACTGTTAACTGAGCAGCAAGGCTGCAACTGTGGAGTGTTGGGCTGGGTGGGTTGAGCTATTCCCCACATGGAGTGTATGGCTGGTACGGGTGGAGTGTAGTAGTTGGTGGGTTGAGTAGTTTCCCCAAATGGGCTTGCATATGTTTACTGATGTTGCATGTATTTTGAAATGGGCCTATGGGCCATACTATTATCTGAATAAGGGGCTAAGGCCCAGTTTATTGTAATC
The DNA here is from genome assembly GCF_007990345.1 of Gossypium hirsutum. NCBI lineage: Eukaryota > Viridiplantae > Streptophyta > Magnoliopsida > Malvales > Malvaceae > Gossypium > Gossypium hirsutum. The sequence goes on from NC_053427.1 coordinate 8,969,133, forward strand.
TGAAAAGGGCTCTGGCCCAGTATCATTGTTACCTGAATGGGCTTAGGCTCAATGGGCTTGAGCTGACTTGGGCTTTGAATGGGTTTTCTTTACACACTGAGTTTCCCCAAACTCACCCCTTCTTTAACCTTGCAGGTGAGCCTTGATGTGGGTGACTTGGAGCCGGAGGGGATTCAGAGTGGCCACGGTGAATACTTTTGGGTTTGAAAAAGAGACTGGTTTTCTTAAGTTATTTTTAATTACTATTTAATTTTTGGGTTGTAAAAAGGCCATTTTAACTTTATTTTCTTCTTTGATTTTCTGGGATTATATTATTTTAAACAACTTTAAATTGATGGATACTAATTCAAATGGGCTAGACTTAGGGCGTGATTTCAAAATGATACTTGTTTTTTTTTTAAATAACACGACGTTACGAATATTCGATTTACCAAAGCTAATCACTCAAAGAAATTTCAACTTGTTATAACCAAGTGTGGCAATGGATGTGGGCATGTCTAGGATTGGATCCAATCGGAGAGCTTGGTACTTAAGCAGCCTTCAAGGCTCACCTCCTTTGTTATGGATACCTACCTGGTGCCCATCTTCCATTCACTTGGTTAGTTTGACAAAAGTCGGCTTTTAAAACACTGAAAAGGGAACACGGGTTTTTGACTTCAATGTGGCACGTCGGATTCGGCCTTAACGTCTAGGCCGGGTTTGGGGTGCTACAGTTTAGGGGAACTCCCATTATGGTATGTAAAGTAGGATAGGATTTGTTGTGTTAAAACCCGAAATTGTATGGCATCTTTTGAATCATGTGCATACAAATCTGGAATTCTGTTATGATATATTTATATATGTGTGAATATTGTGAATGATGTGGAAATTTGATATTCTAAAATTACAGCTGTGAATACTGTGATACTATTGGTGGTTAAATTGTAAAATCGACATTCTAAAATGTAATCTAACTGTGATTGTTTTAATGTGTCTTACCAACCGTTTGCATTGAATTTATTGTGAATGAACTCACACTAAGCGTCATAGCTCACTCCCCCTTATATTTTCATCCTACAGATAACCTGCTATGTTAGGACACGGGCGTGACATCTATAAGGTCTTGACACATTATTAAATTAAAAAAAAATTAGGTTCATTATATGATTTTTTTTATTTTTGAAGACTACAATAAATTATTTTGAACTGTTGCATGACATTTAGGTTTAAGCTTGTTTTATTTTGCATGACATTTAATTTAAGTTTTAATATTTTCGAATTATTGTTATTAATCAATTATACATGAACCCGATTTTTATTAAAAATAAATAGTTACCACTTCCTACTTTTAAAGTGTAATTAAGATTTCAAGTAATATATAATTTAGAAATTAATTAAGTTTTCTACTAAATTAAACAAATGTTTTAAAGATGACTGTTTTCAAAAACTCTGATAACCCTGCTAGGCCATCTTTGTGGCCGATGTAATCTCCAGAATTTAGACTGAATGTTTATACTAGATTGGAGAGGTTACAAATATGTTTTTTTTGTTTTCGTAGTCAAAGAAATTTTGTAATAAAATTGAAAATTACAAGTTAAAATTCAATTCATAAAAACAATACTAGATTATGGTTAGAGGTGTTTTTAGTTGGGTTTGGTCAAAGTTAAGGCTTGATTCAAACCACACTTAACTCAAATTAGCCCATATAAATGGTTCATTTTACTGTTAATAGAATATTATTTTTATATTTTTTATTATTGTTAAAGCCCAAGATTTAAAACGTAAGCTGAATCCTGTCCCAAAGTGGGCTGCCTAACCACAAACATATAATTTGGGTGAAAGTTTTCTTTGTTTTATGTTTAAAAAATAACAATAAATTTATTTAAAATTTAAGTATAGAAATTTATGAATATCAATATAACATATATTTATATTTTTTATATAGTAAAATAGGTTAAATTGGGCCAACTTGAGATGAAACCTAATGACCCAAAGTGGACTGCCTAGCTATGAATATTTTTAAATATGGTATACTTGTGATGCGGGTTAAAAAGAAGTTTACATAAACTTTTTTATATAAAATCTATATTTATAAAATATTTATATGCTAATGGAATTTTGGTTGAAATGTTAAAGTTGAGGCTTCAAAACTTTGATACCTTTAGATTAAATTCTGCCGTGTATGAGTTTTTTTCTCTTAAAATTATTCTAATTGTTTTTTAATATATTTTATAAAAAATATAAAAAGAAAAACATCTTAATAATAATATTTGTTACAATTTAAAAATAATTTAAAGACTTTTTTCCAATTGAGTTGATATATGATATACGATTCACTCGTGACATTAACTTAATTAATTACTTAGTAATAGATTAAAATACATAATTACAAATTAGTTATCCTAAAAAGAAAGTTACTCTTTTCTTTAGTATATCTCATTAGTGGAAGCTTTTTTAAAGTCTTAACTAAAAAACTTAACTATCATAGTTAATATAATATTATTTTGATTCATAAAGCCTTAACTTTGGGATTAAAGAAAGTATAATTGTTTTTTCTTTTGACCAAAAAGAAAAGTTGTTAGTATGAAACATGAAATGAGTATATTAAATTGTGAAAAGTTAGACTAAATAAACTAAGGTTAGTGAAAAGTTAAGTCTTGATTTAATCATTTAGTTTTTTCAATGTTTTTCAAAATAAATTGTGAAGAGTTACAAAAAATTAAATTAAAAAGAGAAGTAGCAAGTTAAAAAATGTAGATAGTCCATATATTGTTATAATAAGAAGTATATTGTCCCTATATTACAAAATTCAACAATTTATTACATTTGATTTAAATATAAACAAATAAAATTAATAAACAATCATCTAAATACATTTTAAAAATATAACACCAAACACTCGTGGATCTCGTTCCATTTAAAGTGAATTGATGGATTAGATTTTCAAATCAATGGTGGAAAAGTCAGTTAATAGCTCCAAAGACCGATTAAAGTGATTTGTCTCCATACTAAAGACTTGTAGGGAAAAGTTAGTCAAATTAAGTGATTTGGTTGTTATTATTATTATTATTTTGGTTTTAATCACACGTGCATAGTTTAAAAACCTTATTGATCATGTACTATATATTTTTGTATTATAAATACACTAGTTTTATATAATGTAAATGGATTCTTTCCCATATATGTTGTACATACAAATTTCAAGTTGAAAATTAAAAATTTTGCATCAAATTTATTTGTAATTTCGAAGAGAGTACAAGTTTTGAATTTCTTTACAAACAAAACTCCTTTGATTCTTTTCTTTTGTTGACATCCTCTGATAGGAGGCGATTTTTCTTTAGAACTGATATGATATTCATCAGAATTTCTTCTACTTCTTTAGTTTCTTCAAATATTTTTGTGAAGAAATTTTAAACTTCTTAAACTTGTGAATATGTAGAACGACTTGGAGGTGACCCATTTTTATATGGTGTGTAGGGCTGGGTGGGTGTTTTATACCCCACGTGGTGTGATGGGATGGTCGGAGTTGATGTGTAGAGGATAAGGGTAGGATGTTGTATATTTGTATCTGTATAATTCTGATTCTATAAAAGGTTTATATCTGTATCTGTTTTGCATAAGATTGAATTTGAATTTTTGTTTATATACGCATTACTAAAGGTGATCATGGGCCGGGCCAGGCCCAGACAAAATTTTAGGCCCGTCTACTAGGCCCGGGTCTGGCCCGGCCTGAAATATGGGCCTAAAAATTTGTCCAAGCCCGGCCCGAAATAAAATTGCTAAGCCCGAGCCCGGCCCGGCCCGACCCATATTAATTTTTTCTTATTTCATTAAGTAATAAATTTAAAAATATAATAAATCAAATATATTTAAAAACATAAAAATAATATTAAAACAAATAAAAATAATACTAAAACAATTCTTAAAACAATACACAAATTAACAATATAATAAAAAAATGGTTATATTAAAAATTTAAAATGATTAAAAATAAAATAAAAATATAATAATATATAATTCGGGCCAGGCCAGGCCGGGCCGGGCCCGGGCCAAAAACTCTTACCCGAGGCCCAGCTCGTTTTCTAAACGGGCCTCATTTTTTTGCCCAAGCCCATTTTTCAGGCCTATATTTTTACCCAAACCCTCCCATTTTTCGAGCGGGCCTTCGGGCCGGGCCGGGCTGCCCGGCCCATAATCAGCTCTACGCATTACACACTGAGTTTGAAAACTCACTCTCTGTTTATTTGTTCTGTTCAAGTAACCCTCAGAATTAGGCAGGTCGATGCCACGGAAGCTCAGTGGTGACCACATTTATTAAAATTTCATTCTTTTAAAATTAGTTTAAACTTTTTTGGTATTGAGAGTTTTGTAATTTTGGGACTCTCTGGATTTTTGGGGACTGTTTTTGGTTTTGGATTTTATTTTTCTTTTCTAAGCGTAATAAAACGATTTTTCTGAAAATGGAAACTTTTCTGAAATAACGGTTTTCAAGAAACAATTTGATTTGCCAAAATATAACGTTTTAAAGAAAGTCCGCTGCAAAACATTCAGTTTAATACAAAGGTGTAAGCGTGCAATGATTTTAAATCAAATAAGTATATCAATAATGTAACTCCCTGAGTAATTTATTCCTGTTTCTGTAAATTATAACAAAAATGTGTATTTGTTTCAGTGGTTAAGTGTTCTGGGTGTGTGTGTGAGGTCTTGGGTTCAATTTCCACAGTTGAAAAAATTTTGTTATTTTAGATCCAAGCCTTATCCTTGTGGAGTGGGCTTATATATAATTGTCTGTTAATCCATATTAGAATGAGTCTGTTGGTTCGAGTGGTAAGGAGTTAATGTGTTGGAAGTTTTATGTTTCAAGCCTTTATGTGAGCGTGGTTGATAATTTTTGCTACGGTGGTGGTTAGTGGTAGTGGGATTCTGAGTTAGTGGGTGGTTATGGTTGTGGATGTAATGGGATTTGGGTCAAATTCATTTTTCCCAAAAATCTCTTCGTTTTTGAAATCTGACGTTTTTTCTTTCTTCTCTATATTTTTCTTCCCAACTAGAATTTCCTTATTTTCTTTCTTTCTTCCTTGTTTTAGCAAAATTTTTATTCTAAATTGTGGTGTTTCGATTCACTGTGTTCGTACATTTGGTAAGTAAGGGTAGTATGTTTTGCTCGAGTAGGGAGTTTTTCTTTGAATCCGTTTAGAGCAATGTTGAATTTTTTCGTTGGAATTGAACTTGTGTTTTGGCAACAGCAAATTGATTCATTTTATTCTAAATACATTTTAAAAATATAACACCAAACATTCATGGATCTCATTTTATTTAAAGTGAATTGATGGATTAGGGTTTTCAAATCAATGGTGGAAAAGTTGGTTAATAGCTCCAAAGACTGATTAAAGTGATTTGTCTCCATACTAAAGACTTGTAAGGAAAAGTTAGTCAAATAAAGTGATTGGTTATTATTATTATTATTTTGGTTCTAATTACAGGTGCAGATTCTAAAAGCTTTATTGAGAATATACCAAATATTTTCGCATTATACATTGTACAAGTCCATTTAGGCCCGGGCCAACCTATTAACCCAAATCCATTACAGCCCAAAAAGACCCAACTAGCTTAAATTTAGGGTTTCAAAATCTAAAACCCTAAATCACCTAACCCCACCGCCCCAGCATGCTAACCGCCTTGCAAAAGTTGCCCACACGCCACCACGAACTCCTCTGGCACCTACAATCAAAAGAAAAAGAACAGAGCAGAGCAAGGCAGCAAGCAACAGTAGCCACATTTTCTTAATATTGTAATCGGCTATAAAGCCTAAAGGAGATCAGTTTGTAAAGGGGGGGAAACCAATTGTATTTGAGAAAAAAAACTGAGTGTATTTTAAGGGGGTTTTCAATATTCAAAAACGACTACAAGATATGAAAATAAAAATAGCAAAAAGATTGATTAAAAGGTAGATCTTTGTGCTTTACATATCGAATATAGTGTACATACATAGATAGTTGTATAGATATAATATTTTTACTTTTTTTGAGCGATCAGAGTGATGGAAACCGAATGGTTTTCTCGATTTTTCTCAACGGTTGCGGGTCTTTTTGTTTCTTAGGGCTTAGATCTGGAGTGACGAGAGTGAAAGAGGCGAAAAGACCTTCGTTTTGCACATCCGACCGCCGTGCACGGTGGTCGTCGACGATGAATGGGCCGCGATCCAATAGCCGGAAATCGCCTAGGCCGGAGAAGCCTCTCCCTGTCTCCCTCTTTTGTTTTTTAAAACGCACTGATGAAATGAATGTAAATTTTTTTTTGATTTTATAGATATAAGGAACGACGCCATTTTGAGTTAAGTCCAATAACTCAAAACGACGCCGTTTTATGCTATGCTCGAAATCCGACCCGGATATCCCCCAAGATCCACGTGTTTTCTATGGAAGGGCTAATTGCACCTCTAGCCCTTCCGCATTTTTATGATTTTACAGTCAAGTTTGTTATTATTTTCAATTTCGCCCAACAGTTTACTTCGGTTTCTGATTTAGTCCCCTTGATACTGCGGGTTTTGGGGTAAATGGGCTTATTTTGCTTTTAGTCCTTCCCCTATTTTCACACGTTTAAATTGGTCCCCTTCTCTTCTTTTTATTTCAATTTTGGCCCAAGCCTTTTGCTTTTAATTTGATTCGATATATTTTTTTACTTTATTATTAAAATTAATTATTTTAGTATTATCATTCTCATTAGTACTATTCATGTACATATATATTATCATTATTGCTACTATTACTATTATTTCTTTATTTTTATTTTATATTATATTATATTATTAGTTTTACTATTAGTAGTATTAGTTTTAGTTTCAATTAATATTTTTAACATGCATATATATTTTTATGTAACATTATTAATAATTATTTTTTTAATACATGCCTATATTGTGTATATTCTTTTAATGGATATTATGTATATATTATCTTTAACTTTATATTACGTATATATTTTAATATCATATTATTCATACATTTTATCACATTATATATATATTTTTTATAACTATATTACGTATGTATTTTTAACGCTATATTACGTACATACTTTTAATATCATTATTATGTATATATTTATTAATATATATATGTGTGCATATTTATATAGTATTATTAATAGTTGTTTTAACATTATTATTATTTCTAATATATATATTATGTATATCTTTTTAATATTATGTATACACTTTTTATTCTTATTACTACGTATATATTTTAGTACATATATGTATACATTTATATATCGTTATTATTAGTTATTTTTTATTACTATTTTCAATAAATGTTGTATATATTTTTAATCTAGTATTAGGTGTTATATATATATGTTCCCTACTATTTCATATTTACATTATTACTATCATGTTTAATACCATATGTTATTATCGTTTTATACTGTTATTATTAATTATTATTATTATCATTCTCGTTATCATTGCCATTTTTGTTGTTCCATGTTTTATTCATTTTTATTTATTCGTTAATTTACTTATGTATTCGATTATTTCATTTTCCTCATGCATTTGTTTATATTTACATATTACTAGCCTTGCTATTATTTCACCTCTTATAATTGCTCATATTATTATTTTTGACACTGTCGCACCTATTATTATGCTATTATACATATTAATACCATAATTTGCTTTTATGTTTTACTATAAATCACGTTATATTTTTTTACCTGATACATTAAAATAATTCTTTCACAAAAGTAATATTCCGTATTTGGTAATTCGAGACAATCGTGCCCTAACTTACTGGGTTTCGATTTTTCTCATTTAACCTAAATAACGGAATATTCTTTTAAATCACAATATGAGTTTTGAAATAAACATTCCCGGAGATACGAGGTGTTGTGCCCTAACTTACCGGGTATGGCATTTTGTTACCTCAGGATAAGATTTTTGATAACAAAGGTAATATTCGGTATTTGGAAATTCGAGATATCGTGCCCTAACTTACTGGGTTTCGATTTTTCTCATTTACACTAAACAGTCGAATACCCTTTTAAAAAAAAGGGTCAAAATACATGAATTTCAAATAAAGGCAAGCTTATTCTCAAAGTTCGAAATGTCGTGTCCTAACTTACTGAGCATGACGTTTTATTACTTCGAGATGAGGGAGTCTTTAACATCTGTTTTAACTTATTCGATCATTTTTAAATTAGAATTAATAGAAAGAGGAATCGTATTTTAAATTCTTTCAAGTTCTCAAATCTTCAACACTAAGACACTAATTAATCAATTAGGTACCAATTTTTGGGCGTATTGAGGGTGCGAATCCTTCCTCGTGCGTAACCGACTCCTGAACTCATTTTCTGATTTTCGTAGACCAAAAATTATCTTTTTAGTAAATCTTAACTTTTATTAAAATGGTTAATTTAAGGCGACCCGATCACACCTCATCAAAAAGGATTGGCGGCGACTCCCGTTTTTTTCGTTTTCATTTCCAAAATCTAAAGTTAATCCCCGTTTTCAAAAAATGGTTACGACATACATACACTAGTTTTAGTTTTACATAATGTAAATGGATTCTTTTTGCTATATATTGTACACACAAATTGAAAATTGACTTGAAAATTTTGCGTCAAATTTTATTTATAATTTCGAAGAGAGTACAAGTTTTGAATTTCTTTACAAACAAAATGTCTTTGATTCTTCTCTTCATTTGACATCCCTCCTCGGTTGAATTCGATAGGAGGCAACTTTTCTTTAGAACTGATATGATATTCATTAGAATTTCTTTTAGTTCTTTAGTTTTTTCAAATATTTTTGTAAAGAATTTTTGAACTTCTTGAATTTGTGAATGTGTAGAATGAGTTGTAGGTGACCCATTTTTATACAGTGTGTAGGGCTGCGTGGGTATTTTATACCCCACGTGGTGTGATGGGATGGTCGAAGTTGGTGTGTAGAGGATGAGGGTAGGATGTTGCATATTTGTATCTGTATAATTCTGATTCTATAAAAGGTTTACATCTGTATCTATTCTGTATGAGGTTGAATCTGAATTTTTGTTTATATACGTATTACACACCGAGTTTCAAAACTCACTCTCTGTTTGTTTGTTCTATTCAAGTAACCCTCAGATTCAGGCGGATCGATACGACGGAAGCTCAGTAGTGACCACATTTCTGTCAAATTTCATTCTTTCAAAATTAGTTTAAACTTTTCTGGTTTTGAGAGTTTTCTAATTTTGGGATTCTATGGACTTTTTGGGATTGTTTTTGGTTTTGGATTTTGTTTTGGTTTTCTAATCGTAACAACTGGTAAAACGATTTTTCTGAAAAATGCAACTTTTTTGAAATAACGGTTTTCAAGAAACCATTTGATTTGCCATAATATGACGTTTTAAAGAAACTCCGCTGCAAAACATTTGGTTTAATAGAAAGGCGTAAGCGTGCAATGATTTTAAATCAAATAAGTATATCAATAATTTTTACAAACAAATCAGACATACTAAGTAATAATGGTTATGATGATTTGCCAATAACAAGGAAGCCATTTTATAAACTTTTCTTTTCATAACACATCTAGATTTGGCCATAACATCTAGGCCGGGTTTGAGGTGTTACACTTTCAATAAATTGGTTTAAATTGACTTTATGTTTAATTTGGACTTTTTAGATGTTTAAACCATAAATTATTTTGGACTTTGCTTTCATTTTAGCATGCTTTTCCAAATTAAGTAGTATTAAATTTCTATTTGCAAAATGATTTGCTCGCGAGCCATCAGTCTGTTAAAACAAAAGGGGAGTTGTGTGTCTAGGTTTGCCAATCTTTAAGGATCACAGGGCTAGCAACGATCTAGGGGTTCACGAGTAGGTCGTGAGCTAGTGCTCGCCAGGTTGATGTGAGCTACTAGATTTCTAAGTGGGTGGGTTTACAAGTGACATAAACATGAATTTTTTTACTTCATTTTTTATGGTATGTTTAGAAAGACATGTAATTAGGATTAATTTTAATATGATTCATGTTGAAAACATGTGGTGTGCATGGTTGGTTGGTGCGTTTTGTGGTATTTTAATAGAGAATCATTTTAGTGGCTAATGTAACGTTCAAAATTTAGGTCAGACTGTCTCTTCCAGGTTTGAGGCTCCATAAGCTCAGTCATGATACTATAGTAGAATGACTTCGTGACTAAATGAGTTTATAATTAATAGATGAAAGGCTGAAACTTCAAATATAAATCATTTAAGCCCTAATTGCATATGCCCAATCGGTCCCTTCGTTAGCTCGTTGAAACCATAAATGAATTGCATGTTTAAATCAAAATGAATAGAATGAATAGAAATAGAGAAATAAGAAACATTCAAGAATGATTATATATTTCTCTAAAATGGAGAAATGGAATCATTTGGAAATGAACGTAGGTTTCTCAAAAATGGAAATGGAAATGAAAATGAGAAATGATTCATTTGCAAATGTAGATGAATTACTTAAAAATGATCGGGAGAATAAGTTTATATTTTTGAGCTATCTAAAATCCAAAAAATAAGAATAAATCATTTGGTCATGTGAAAATACATTTTCTCGAAAATTCTACTAGGGGTAAAATTGGGATGAGAAAATTATTTAATGTAAAGTATTGAAGTTTATTTTTGGAAATAAAAAAATAGAATCGAGTTGGATCAAATTACAAAGTACTGGGTCAAAATATCCAAGAAGTACTCGTATTTAGATCTGATGTGAGAGTGGTCCAAAATCCCTTCATGGAATATGAAGGGTCGACAACCCTAGTAGGAATACTAGGGGATGCCATCCACCTTACTCCTACTCTAAGTAGGAAGTTCTTTTTCTTGTTGAAATAAACTTCTATAATTCAACAATGGTTCTATCTTCTCTTCTTATAAATAGATAGGATTAGTAGGGATTTATACACAACTTTGAGAGATTATTACTCTGTTGAAAAATAGGAAGAATTTATTCTCAACTATTTAATATATTTTTCAAATTAACATTTCTACTGGTTTCTATTAAATAAGAGAGAATTTTTTGTTTCACCCCAAAAAGAATATAAAACTTTTTCTAGTTTTGTGTTTTGATTCATTTGGTTCGATCCCACACTCGAAGCATTTTGTGGTAAGAGAATAGCAAAGAAGATCATTTGGTTGAAAGCTTGAAAATATCAAGGATTTACTTATTCAAAAACACATGTAAAATTTTGGTCTAACGTTTATTGCCATAAATATAACAAATCGGGTTAGTTTTCAAAATTTTTATTTTCGCTATAAATAAAATCATTTTCAAACTAGATTTTTTCCAACATGATTTTGGTGTCTCTCTTCTCAAATCCAACGATTGGGTCGTAAGTGAGGTGTTACATCGATGCAATCACAAGTTTCCACGAACTGAGTGACATGTTTACATGGATATCCTTTACCATCAAACTATTGCAATTTTAGAGGTGGATAATGCTCAGGAATATTCAAATGATTAATCCTCCAAATGTATGACTTCAAGTATGTATATGAAGGCAGAACAACACTTTTGACTTGATCTTTGATGGTTCTTTAATGAGCTCTGATGGACGTCGAATCCCTAAATTCCCAAATTAGTCACATGGTCGTGTGGCCAAGCCATGTGACATTGAACCACCAAATCCCTAATTTCCAAATACACATGCATGTGTGCTCGGGGGACACGATTGTGTGAGAAATGCCAAAAATCCCCAAATTGGCCACACGTCCCTATGGCACCCAAAACTTGTAAGAAACCCTAATTCCTAATTCTACACGACCTTGTGAGGAGGTACACACCCTTATGGCTGCCGGGTGGTCAAGAAACCACTTCGAAAACAAGCTAAAAATGTTGTTCCAGCCATCGTAAAAGCCCAACCTTCACAATGACACAGAGGGATTGGGACATGATGCATTCCCCAAACCTTTTTTAGCAACTAACACCCAGAACCACTATTTAGAGTTGTCGAAACAATAATTCACAAAAAATAAAAGTAAACAAGATTCGAATCCCAAACATGATTCGTGATCAAAAACGTCTTGAAGTCGGCTCTACGACCAAAAATTCGAAACTATTTGCAAACCTCAACACCCCTGATTCAACAAAAAGAAAGAAGAAGCAAAACCCCAGAAAAAATAGAAGAGAACGTGACCAAGGAAAATAAAAATAAAATAATAAATAATAAAATAAAAAAATAAAACTAAAATAATTATTTTAACTTAAAACAACTACTATTTACAAAACAAAATTTAAAATACTTCTTACAAAACGCACTTGAAATGACTCGAACCCAGAACCTCAAGGTACACTAACACTTACTCAAACACCAGACCAGTAGACCCATTCTGTCACTTAAACATGCTACTAAAATCAATAGCATGCCTTACCCTTAGACATTAACCACTAAAACTCAAAACTTCTAACCCCAAAATTCAGGGCATTACAACTCACCTCTTCTTAAAGAAATTTCTCCCAAAAATTCCAACTGGTAGAACAGTTGTATAATACAAGCTACATCACCACACTCCCACTGCGCACTCCAACTCGAGCATAACCAAATCGAACCTAAGACCTCATACACTCACTCAAAACACTTAACCACTAAAGTAGATACACACTTGTCCTATCACACACACAAACATCATCTAATAAATAGCCATCAGTGTCATTCAAATGAATAACACAGATTCAGAACAATCTACAGCCATACCTGTTTTAATGTCATCGCAGACACTCCCTAACTCTATGCTCCGTGGACCCGCATCTAAGACACGCTCCCAACTTATTCCAACAGTTGCCTGGATGACGCTTCTTACAATGCCCACAAATTGATACGCTCGACCCATCATTATCACCCTCCATACAACCGCCATTGCCACTCAAATGCATTCTAACATGCTTCGCAAATGAGGATCCAACCTCAGAGGACTACGATCACTTTTCTTCCTACAATCTACACACCTACATTGAAGCATTTCTCTAGTCTCTCTTATCCTAGCCTCAAACACCTTCTGTAAAACATCCCCCACTACCCGAGTCAATGCCTCAGAACCAAGCTCTAGGTTATCGCCACCCAAAGTTGGCAGAATCACACTGACATCCGACTCCTAAACAAACACACGCCCCGGAGAAGCAGACGATTCCTCGCGATCTTGCTTACCTTCAAAATCCATACCAGTCTTGTCCCTAACTTAGAATGTTTACATTTTTTAGAGAACAAACACAGAATAAATACCAAAATCTGTATTTCTTCTCTTATAGTTTCAAACTTCTACTTGGATCAGCATCAAAGTCTCAGACAGTTCCTTCTCGTAAAACATTTCTAAAACACAATCATTTCAGCTTACTGTGGTAAAGTTTTCTCAAAATTTCATTTTAAAAACCTGCGTGCATACACAGATACGTAAAAACACAGGCCAAGTTTTTGCAAACCTGGCTCTGATACAACTAAATGTAACACCCAAAACCCGACCTAGAAGTTTAGACCGAATCCCGGATGTCACATTGATCACTGAAGTGATCGTAGGTAAATTTTCTAAAAATATAAGTTCTTCTGTCAAACCGAAAAATTTAATAGTTTAAAACCCAGTAAGTAGAATTTCAGTTAAATTTAGTATATAAAACCAGAATAATAAAAACGAATAAATCTTAAAATAGAATTTGTACCACAATATTAAAAACCTTACATTTCAAAACTGAATAACAAAGTAAAAACTGAAATCACAAACTAATAATTTATTTCTCTCCGAAACTGTCTGAGCCCTCCGTACACCAAGTCCAACGTCAGAATTCAGAAAAGGTACTTGAAAGGAAACACTAAGAGGGGGTAAGCTACTCAAGCTCAGTGAGAGTTTGAATAAAGACAAAAACAAAAATACAATATTCAAATCAAAAGTACAATAGAATTTTAAACACACACAGAGTTAGAGAGTATACTTGGAACCAACATCTCAACCAAACTTGTCAATCAAAGCACATTAAGTGCACATAATAGTCTCAGTACAAAAGCTGTTGAGACAACAGATTACAGTTAATAAATCATACAATCAGAACCTATAGGCAGATGCAGATGAAATGTAATTGAATAGAAACCCATCGATCCAGCCAACACACCTCTCCGTCCCCCAATCACACCATATAAGAGTTGTCTAAGCTCGTCCATCCAAACACACTAATTATGACCTCGAAAGACCCATCCAACCTTACACACCACATATGTGGACTAAGCCACTCAGATAATAATCACAGCAGGGCTAGCATATATGGTGTACTGTGCAATACGGTAATCCACTGTACAGACGAGTTTCAGTTAAACTGCCAGATCAGATAATAGTACGCAGCAGAGCTAACGTACATATAGTACAGTGCAATGCGGTAAGCCGCTATACCGATATGTTGCAGTTAAATTGCCAGATTAGATAATACTGCGTAGCAAAGCTGACACATGTGCGGTATAACGCGATAAATCACTGTACGTATAAATCGCAGTAGAACTGCCACATCATATCAGAAACAGTTTCCTTTCTCTTCAGAATCACCCCCAAAACTTTACTTATGCAAATGTATGAATGCATACCATCTCAAAGAACAATAAAGCATTAACAGACAATCAGACAGAACAGATATGCACACACCCAACATATCAGATCCACAATCAACTTCTTACACACAATAGTAACAGAAAGTACTTAAGCTGAAGCCCAAATCAAGGTCTTAACTACCCTTTTAAGGCTTAGCTAAGGGTTGAAACACTCAAACATATTTCAGATCAGAATCGTACACAGAACCAATTTAAGTGACTTAGGACTACACGCCCATGTACTCTGACCGTGTGGGAGGTCACAAGCCCGTGTAAAAAGGGGGCATACGGCTGTGTAACTGTGGCACACACCCTTGTGAAGAGAGTCACATGGCCGTGTAACTAAGGCACACGCCCGTGTGGACTAGGGACATGGCCGTGGGAATAAGCTGTGTAACTCACTGTTCATTTGCACTAAAATAGAGTACAGGGCAAACACAGCCGTGTGAGGATGTCACTCGCCTGTGTATCCACCAGACGTGGTCGTGTGTCAAAAACACACGCCCGTGTCGAATCCTTAAATCCTTAAATTAGTCACATGATCGTGTGGCCAGGTCGTGTGACACTGAACTACCAAATCCCTAATTCTGAAATACACACGCCCGTGTGCTCAGGGGACACGGTTGTGTGAGAAACAACAAAAATCCCAAATCAGCTACGTGCCCGTGTGGCACCAAAAAAATGCCAGAAACCCAAATTTCTAATTCCACATGACCGTGCGAGAAGGCACACACCCGTGTGGCTGTTGGGTGGTCACGAAACCACTTTGAAAACAAGCTCAAAACACCGTTCCAGCCATCGTAATAGCCCCAACCTTTGAAATGACAGAGAGGGATTGGGATATGATGCATTCCCCAAACCTTTTTCAACAACTAACACCCAGAATCACTATTTAGAGCACAATCGACAATTGTCGAAACAATAATTCATAAAAATAAAAGTAAACAAGATTCGAATCCCACACCTGATTCGTGATCGAAAATATCCTGATGCCTGCTCTAAGACCAAAAATTCGAAGCTCTTCGCAAACCTCAACACCCCCGATTCAACAAAAAAAAAGAAGAAGCAAAACCCCAGAAAAAGTAGAAGAGAACATGACCAAGGAAAAGAAAAATAAAATAAAAAATAAAATAAAATAAATAAATAAAACTAAAATAATTATTTTAACTTAAAACAAGTACTATTTACAAAAGAAAATTTAAAGTATTTCTTACAAAACACACCAAAAAGGACTCAAACCCAGAACCTCGAGGTACACTAACACTCACTCAACCACCAGACCAACAGAATCATTCTGTCACTTAAACGTGCTACTAAAATCAATAGCACACCCTACCTTCTAACCCTAACCACCAAAATTCAAAACTTCTAACCCCAAAATTCAGGGCGTTACAATCATGCTCAAATCACAGGTTCTTTTTGGGAAAAAATATTACTATAAATATCACAAAATGATTAGGTGTTCAAAATTTTAATTTTCCACTGTGATTGAAAATTGTTTTTCTAAACCAGATTTTTCCAACACAAGAGAGAAAATATGAATGTTTTATTCTCTAACCACTCACTTAAGTATATATTATGGATTAATAACTTAATTAAGTTTAGTTAAGCTTAATGGATGACAATGATGGAAATTAATAACCATAATGGAAATGAATGATTTAGATCATCTACACCCACTAACTCATTAATGGAAATGGTTAAATAACCATTAAGTCCTTTGCATAATTGTTAATTGAGTCCTCAAACATTTTCCAAATTAAAATTTTATAGCAATTACATTTTTACAGTTTAATTAGTGTACTATAATTATTGATTTTCTTGATTTAATTACTTGGTCGTCCACTAATATATTTTCATACTAAATACATAAATCTTTCTATTCAAAATTTCATAGGCTCAGTTTACGAAATTGAATTTTAAAACTATATTTTTTGACACCGACTAAAATCGGGTCATTACAAATTCAACTTTTTATCCCTTAGCTAGTGGCAACTAATAAGAGAGTGTTAATTTCAAAAAGTTATGTAGTTAAATCAAAAAAATTAATAACTAAGTGATTAAAATAGAATGAAGCGCATAATTGAGTTTACTTTACTTTAACAAAAATTTATTATTCCACTATTCATCTCCCTTAAAAAAACAGTAAAAAATGGGGAAAATAAATAATAATTGTAGCGACCATTTTCTGGTTGAAAAAAAATAGAAAATAATATTAGCTTCACGAATTTTTGAAAATATATGGAAATTTTTCTCTTTGTAAAAACACAAGGTTTTATTGGAAAGGAGTGGCATATTTTTTTTGTTACGTATGATTGGTCATCTAAAAATCTCTCTTTTTATAAATAGATTTTAAAATTACTTTCAAAAGATAAATTTGAGGTTTGCATTGAATTCTAGAGAAAAAAAAGTGGATTTAAGACTCAATTACGCATAGGAAAAGTTATAGAACCCCTACAACACTCAAAATTGGAACTTGTAAATTATGTAGTAGTTAAAAAAATAAAAAATTTAAAAATGAGAAATCTAATGTTTAATTGTGATTCCTTGAAATAAAACACTTAGTTTTCGAGTGAATTAAAATTTATAAGTAAAATAATTTTTGGTATCTCTTGGTATCCAAAAAATATAAAAAATATAAAAAAAAAAACAAAACAAAACTCGTGGGTTCAAAAAGTGATATCTTCAAATTAATTTGATCAATGGTTTGTTAGCCGCGTCGGGTGGGCATAAAGATGACTCTACGCTAGTTGGAAGAGGACGCTACAATAATTCTTGGAGAGTAACACCAACTATCACGCTACTTGGAAGAATCCACCCAAAGCAAAGCAAGCAGTGACTCATTACAGAAAAGTCAGTCTATGCTAAAGTATCATATAACTCAAAAGACCCGTCTTAAATGCAATGTGATTCAGAAGTGTTCAACCTCTTACCCCACAAATCACTCACAAATAATGACGATAAATTGTGGAAAATGTTCTCAATAACTAAAGTATAACCCTAAAGACCTGTCTTAATTGCAATGTGATCCAGAAATGTTCAACCTCTTATCCCAAGTCACTCAGGCAATTTTCTACTATTGACAGTTCAAATTTTAAATTTTATAAAATTTAAAAATTTCTCACAATTCTGTTGACAGTTCAATTATATATTTCATACAATGGCTAGTCTTTCATTTCTATTATTTCATTTTTGCAGTGATGAAAGGTTGAAAACTATTCGGGTCATAATTTTACATCATCCTGTCCATAAATACTTTTACCGGTGGGGAAAAAAGTCTAATAATGAAAAAGCCGATGAATATGAATATGTATTTTTTTTAAATTTTCTACTTATATTATTTATAAATCATTTTTAAATAGACAAAAACTGATATAATTGAACTATTGAGAATCCTCTCCAAGTTCTAAATTGGAGGATAAAACTTATTTAAATATGATTAAACTCACGTTCTTTTGCACTAATAACAATATCGATATTAACTCAACTAAAACTCAATCAACCATATATTTTAATTTTTAAATATAATAAACATTTGCATGAAGAATAAATATAGTATATATATATATAATAGTCTACACGGTTGGATGGTGAATTTTGTTAATTTAAGCATAGGATGGATTACTATTTTGATAATAAACATGTTTTTTTTTTTTTTACTTTTGATGTTCGTTTTATGGTTCATAATCGGGGTTTGCGGTTGCTAATTTCAAGAATATTGTCTCCAAAATTCGAATCATATTTTTCTCTTGTCCAAACCCTGATCTCCTCTTAGGAGTGTAATGTGCCTTGTCATTATACCTAACACTTATTTTTATTCTTTGGTGAATAAAAAAAGGAATCGTTACCGATCTTTTTATTCTTTGATGAATCACCTAAAAAAATATTTTTTGTAAAGAGATTTTAAAATTCTTTTAAAAAAATAAAATTATGGTCTATGTAGAATTCTAGAGAAAAGAGTGGATTGAAGAGCCGATTATGCGTAGGAAGGTTATAGCACTCCTACAATGCTCAAAATTGGTACTTTATTAATTATGCAATTGTCAAAAAAAATTATAATTAAAAAATTGGAATTTTAATGTTTAATTCTGATCTCTTAAAATAAATTACTTATTTTCCTGTTTTATTAAAATTTCATAGTAAAATAATTTTCATTATCTCCTAATATCCACAAAAATATTTTTTAAAGAAAACAAACTAATTGTTGGAAAGTAAAACCAAGGATCACGCTAGTTGGACTAATCATAGAAAAGTTGGTGTATGTTAAAGTGATGGCAAATTGTGGAAAATGTTTCTCATTTAAAAAGATGAATTGTGACAAGTAATTTCATGGTGGTTAGGAAACAAAGTCTAACAATGAAAGAGCCCATCAATATGAATATGTTTCTCTTTTTTTTCCCTTACATTATTTATAAATGCTTTTTAGATATTGTAAAAATTGGTATAATTTAATTATCAATAACTTTTTCCCAACTCTTGAGTTGAAAGATAAAACGCATTTAAGCACGATTAAACTCACGTTGTCCTACACTGATATAATACCAATACTAACTCAACTAAAGCTCAGTAAATCATATACTTTAATTTTTAAATATAATAAACATGTGAATCAAGAATAAAGCTAATATATATATATTATATAAAATAGTGTACTGGGTTGCGTGACGAATTTTGTTAATTTAAGTTTAGACATGGATTGCTGGTTTGATAATAGATGTGTTTTTTTTTTGTAATTTTCATGTTAGTTTCAAGGTTCATCATCGGTATTTGTGGAATTGAATTACAATTAAAAAGATAATTTTTAAGATATTTTTTATACACTAAATGTTAACTCTATTACAATTTAGACATAAATTTTTTTTTTGGTTGAACATAAACTTAGAAAATTAAGCAAGCATCAGTCCAAATGAAAATTATCATCAATGACCCACAACTGTCTAATATATTCTTCAAACTAGCATCTCACATAATCTGGAGGATCTTCCAAGATAACCAGCTCCTCAATTACGCCTCCATCTGCCTTAGCAATGCAATCAGCAACTTTATTGGCATTTTGCTGAATATATCGAAATTTGACTTCCCAATTTTTGAACACCAATCGTGAATTTGTCTTACTTTAGCAACACTACTTACTGTAGCCAGCCTATTACGAATAGTTTCAATCAACATTGCATTGTCACTTTCCATCTCAACACATCTAAATCCTCTAGCCCAAGTCAATTTTAGTCCTTCAAGAATTACTCTGACTTCAATCTAGAAGATATCATTCATACCTAATACAAAGACTAAAATGATACATTTAATAATAAAGAGACTAATTTAATCCATTTCCTATAATACAAATACATCCCAAATACTTTAAAAGTGAATTTTATGTGTGGGTTTTTGATGTGTGAAATATTGATGGATTCTAATTAAGTTTTGATTGATAAACTAATAAATGTAATTAAATATATTATAAGATACAAAATTATTGTTTGATTCTTCCATAAGTCGGTTTAGGACACATTCATTGGGTGACTTACCTCTAAGTCTTCTCACGTCTACATTAATTCACATTTTCTTTTGAAATTCTATGCAGAAAAAGGATGTATGGAAAGGGAATTATCAAAACAGGATTACGATAGTGTTGAAAATAATGATATGTTAGGAAAAAATATAAAAAAGGTGTATATAATTAGTAAATATATATATTGTAGCGTTACTATGATCTTAAAATATATTATTGTTAAAATAATTTAGATTTCATATAAAATTTCAAACATATTTTTTTTGATTTTTTAGAGAAACATATATTTTATCGATTGTTTTAAGGCTTAACAATTTTTTAAATAGTTTTAAATATTTTATAAAATATTTAATTTTTAAAAATATATATTTTTAAAGGGAAATTCATTAATTCATTTAATGAGTGAGATCATACAATTTGAGGGAGAAAATAACAAACACACCTTGTACGCGTTGAAGGATAAGCTCTATCAATATAACAAAAATTCCAATTTCAGCATCAATAGAACATTATGGTATGTTGACGATTGACTCTGTCACAACTCAAGCACAATATATCAGGAGTGACTGCAAGCACTTAATATAATAAGGAAATCAGCACCGGATGGTCCAAAACACTTAAAAATATGTTTTTAGATCACTTTAAATTTCAAAAAATATATTATTTTTAAATTTTTGTTAAGTGTGATCGATCACAAAAAAATACCTTTTATACAGATATTTTAAAATTATTTTAAAAAGGTAAATTTGAGTTCTGTGTTGAATTCTAGAAAAAAAAGTGAGTTCAATAGTCGGTTACGTGTAAGGAAGATTATAGTAGACCTACACCACCCAAAATCAGTAATTGTTAATTACACAATTATCAAAGAAATTTAAAAACGTGAAATCTAATGTTTAATTGTAATCCATTGAAATAAAACATTAACTTTTCGAGTGAAATAAAATTTCTTTGTGAAATAATTTTTTCGAGTGAAATAAAATTTCTTAGTGAAATAATTTTTGGTATCTTTTGATATCCACAAAAATATTAAAAATATTTTTAAAAGAAAGCAAAACTCGTAAATTCACTTGATTTAGAAAAAAAATACCTCCAAATTAATTTGATCAGTGGTTTATTCACCGCCTTCGATGCTTGTGTCCAATGAAAGTATATTTTATAAATTAATTTATTATTAAACATTAAAAAATTATCTGAGAGAATAATTTTTTTATTAATTTTGTTTTAGGTCACCAAAATCTATATTGATTTTTTACAAAATTAAATAATTTTTTTTATTTTTGACAAAATTAAATAAAATTTTAAGTTTACTTGTAAAGTTCAATTACATATGAGTTAAATGGCTAATTTACTTATATTTTTAAATTGTAATGACAAGTATCAATTAAAATATAGTGATAAATTTTAATATTCACTTATAATATAGTGGTAAATCCCCAAATCATCCACAGTTTGTGGTAGAGCTCGTCAATTACTGAAGTTTAACCCTAAAGACCTATTTGTGTTAATCAAGTCAACATTTACTCTTTAAAAAATATCATTTTTTATTTAACAGAGTTAATATTTTTAAAGTTTTATGGTTTTATAAATGAAATGTTTCTATTAGAATTAAACTGCAATTGAAAAAAATTTAAAATATTTTTTATATAATAAATATGAACTCTATTACAATTTAGATATATTTAATTAGAGTAACTAAAAAAAACATTGAATCATAAAAGGAGGAATTTGATGCATTGGAGATCCCAAATACTTTTAACTTTTAAATTAAAGGGACTAGTAGCATATTTTAAACAATTTATTATTCTGAAAATAAAAGAATATATAGTAATTAATAAAATATATTTTTTAAGTTTTTTTTAATGGATTATGTGGAGTAATGTGAAGAAAATTTAGGAGAAATTTTGAAAATTTGCTTTTTTCGTACGTATTTTTTAAAGAAGAAGACTTGACATTTGTTTTGAAATTTCTTCAAAACTTCGCTTTCCTTTTTAATTTTTAGGGTAGTCTTAAATTTATCAAGTTTATCAAGTGTGCGAGGGTTTAAACATATTAAAGCATGCTCTCTGGGCCTTTCTTCATCATCCAAACTATTTTATCAACTCAACTTCCCTTTTCCTACTTTTTTTTTTCTTGGCTTATTCCTTCTTGCAATAATGAACTACAACACTTGCTTTCATCTTCTTTTAGCTTTATTCATACCATGTTCCGTACTTTGCTTGGCTATGACAGCCAGGAATCCCAACTCCGATCAGTTTGCACTTCTCGAGTTTAAGGATCACATTACCGGTCCTCAAAATGTCTTGGCAAACAATTGGACGGCCTCAACCTCTGTTTGCAATTGGATTGGTGTTTCTTGTGGCATCCTCCATAAAAGAGTTATAGCTTTGAATCTTACAAGCATGAATCTTAGGGGTACTATCCCTCCACACCTTGGAAATCTTTCATTTCTACTCTCTCTCGACTTGAGTAGCAACCATTTCTATGGCCATCTCCCTAAAGAATTGGGCCAATTGCATCGTTTGAGGATCATTCGATTAAGCTACAACTGTCTTAATGGGGAAATTCCATCATGGCTTGGGAACTTACAGAGAGTTCAAAGGCTGAAAATGAAAAATAATAACTTTACAGGCACAATCCCTGAAACACTTGTTAACATGTCTAATCTAGAGATCTTGCACTTGGGATTCAATCAATTATCTGGTCAAGTTCCATCTTCCATCTTCAAGATTTCTTCTCTCAAGATTATTGATCTCTCCAGCAATAGCCTATCAGGTAGTTTGCCTAGTGATATGTGTCAACATCTTCCCAAGCTTGAAATGCTTTACTTGCATAGAAATGAATTATCTGGTAACATTCCGTTAAGTATGGACAAATGCAACAACCTTAAAATGTTGGCATTATCTATGAATCAATTTACAGGGATCATTCCAAGAACTATTGGAAATTTGACAGGACTCGAAGAATTAGATTTGAGGTTGAATAACTTAGAAGGTATTGAATTTCCTTGATTTCTTTAGTTTAAAGTATTTTCTTTGTATAAGAGTTTGATTTGTAATAGATAACAAAAGTAAGAACATTTTATTACATTCAAGGCAAAATAGTTCAAAATAGTTAATTTGATGAAAAAAATATGCTTAAATATATTAAAATCTAACATCTCCAAATTACTCTATTATAGAAAAGAAAACCTCTTTGATTTACACTAACAAAATAGGTAGTTAACACCTTGATGTTTCGATTATGTCTGCAGGTCAAATTCCTGAAGAAATCGGTAATCTTCTTGGTTTGGAAATGCTTATTATTCAAACAATTAAAGGTCTTACAGGTCAGATTCCAACTTCGATCTTCAACATTTCTTCTCTCAAGATTATTGATCTCTCCAGCAATAGCCTATCAGGTAGTTTGCCTAGTGATATGTGTCAACATCTTCCCAAGCTTGAAGTGCTTTACTTGCATAGAAATGAATTATCTGGTAACATTCCGTTAAGTATGGACAAATGCAACAACCTTAAGATGTTGGCATTGTCCACGAACCAATTTTCGGGGATCATTCCAAGAACTATTGGAAATTTGACACGACTCGAAGAATTAGATTTGAGGTTGAATAACTTAGAAGGTATTGAATTTCCTTGATTTCTTTAGTTTAAAGTGTTTTCTTTGTATAAGAGTTTGATTTGTAATAGATAACAAAAGTAAGAACATTTTATTACATTCAAGGCAAAATAGTTCAAAATAGTTAATTTGATGAAAAAAATATGCTTAAATATATTAAAATCTAACATCTCCAAATTACTCTATTATAGGAAAGAAAACCACTTTGATTTACACTAACAAAATAGGTAGTTTAACACCTTGATGTTTCGATTATGTCTGCAGGTCAAATTCCTGAAGAAATCGGTAATCTTCTTGGTTTGGAAATGCTTATTATTCAAGCAATTAAAGGTCTTACAAGTCAGATTCCAACTTCGATCTTCAACATTTCTTCTCTGAAGACTATTGATCTCTCCAACAATAGCCTATCAGGTAGTTTGCCTAGTGATATGTGTCAACATCTTCCCAAGCTTGAAGTGCTTTTCTTGCATAGAAATGAACTATCTGGTACCATTCCGTCAAGTATGGACAAATGCAACAACCTTAAGATGTTGGCATTGTCCACGAACCAATTTTCGGGGATCATTCCAAGAACTATTGGAAATTTGACACGACTCGAAGAATTAGATTTGTGGTTGAATAACTTAAAAGGTATTGAATTTTCTTTGTTTCTTTAATTTAAAGTACTTTTTCATGAAAGAGTTTAATTTGTAATAGATAACAAAAGTAAGAACATTTTATTTCATTCAAGGCAAAATAGTTAATTTGATGAAAAAAATTATGTTTAAAGTATTTTTAGTTGAACAGTTTAGAAGGTATGTTTTTCACTTTAATTTTCGACTACGTGTGCAGGTCAGATTCCATCAGGTATAGGTGAATGTTACCAGCTTCAGAAATTAATTTTAGGAGGAAATCAATTCAGTGGGCTGATTCCAAAAAGTATTTTTAATTCAACTACGCTCGAAGAAATAGGTCTATCTGACAGCAAATTAGAAGGTATGTTTTTCACTTTAATTTTTTCCAAACTCCAAAAACATTCTCTTTAATTTGTTTCTTCTTTTTTGCTCATACATTTATATATTTATTTTAAATTATAGGAAAGAAAACCACTTTGATTTACACTAACAAAATAGGTAGTTTAACACCTTGATGTTTCGATTATGTCTGCAGGTCAAATTCCTGAAGAAATCGGTAATCTTCTTGGTTTGGAAATGCTTATTATTCAAGCAATTAAAGGTCTTACAAGTCAGATTCCAACTTCGATCTTCAACATTTCTTCTCTGAAGACTATTGATCTCTCCAACAATAGCCTATCAGGTAGTTTGCCTAGTGATATGTGTCAACATCTTCCCAAGCTTGAAGTGCTTTTCTTGCATAGAAATGAACTATCTGGTACCATTCCGTCAAGTATGGACAAATGCAACAACCTTAAGATGTTGGCATTGTCCACGAACCAATTTTCGGGGATCATTCCAAGAACTATTGGAAATTTGACACGACTCGAAGAATTAGATTTGTGGTTGAATAACTTAAAAGGTATTGAATTTTCTTTGTTTCTTTAATTTAAAGTACTTTTTCATGAAAGAGTTTAATTTGTAATAGATAACAAAAGTAAGAACATTTTATTTCATTCAAGGCAAAATAGTTAATTTGATGAAAAAAATTATGTTTAAAGTATTTTTAGTTGAACAGTTTAGAAGGTATGTTTTTCACTTTAATTTTCGACTACGTGTGCAGGTCAGATTCCATCAGGTATAGGTGAATGTTACCAGCTTCAGAAATTAATTTTAGGAGGAAATCAATTCAGTGGGCTGATTCCAAAAAGTATTTTAATTCAACTACGCTCGAAGAAATAGGTCTATCTGACAGCAAATTAGAAGGTATGTTTTTCACTTTAATTTTTTCCAAACTCCAAAAACATTCTCTTTAATTTGTTTCTTCTTTTTTGCTCATACATTTATATATTTATTTTAAATTATAGGAAAGAAAACCACTTTGATTTACACTAACAAAATAGGTAGTTTAACACCTTGATGTTTCGATTATGTCTGCAGGTCAAATTCCTGAAGAAATCGGTAATCTTCTTGGTTTGGAAATGCTTATTATTCAAGCAATTAAAGGTCTTACAAGTCAGATTCCAACTTCGATCTTCAACATTTCTTCTCTGAAGACTATTGATCTCTCCAACAATAGCCTATCAGGTAGTTTGCCTAGTGATATGTGTCAACATCTTCCCAAGCTTGAAGTGCTTTTCTTGCATAGAAATGAACTATCTGGTACCATTCCGTCAAGTATGGACAAATGCAACAACCTTAAGATGTTGGCATTGTCCACGAACCAATTTTCGGGGATCATTCCAAGAACTATTGGAAATTTGACACGACTCGAAGAATTAGATTTGTGGTTGAATAACTTAAAAGGTATTGAATTTTCTTTGTTTCTTTAATTTAAAGTACTTTTTCATGAAAGAGTTTAATTTGTAATAGATAACAAAAGTAAGAACATTTTATTTCATTCAAGGCAAAATAGTTAATTTGATGAAAAAAATTATGTTTAAAGTATTTTTAGTTGAACAGTTTAGAAGGTATGTTTTTCACTTTAATTTTCGACTACGTGTGCAGGTCAGATTCCATCAGGTATAGGTGAATGTTACCAGCTTCAGAAATTAATTTTAGGAGGAAATCAATTCAGTGGGCTGATTCCAAAAAGTATTTTTAATTCAACTACGCTCGAAGAAATAGGTCTATCTGACAGCAAATTAGAAGGTATGTTTTTCACTTTAATTTTTTCCAAACTCCAAAAACATTCTCTTTAATTTGTTTCTTCTTTTTTGCTCATACATTTATATATTTATTTTAAATTATAGGAAAGAAAACCACTTTGATTTACACTAACAAAATAGGTAGTTTAACACCTTGATGTTTCGATTATGTCTGCAGGTCAAATTCCTGAAGAAATCGGTAATCTTCTTGGTTTGGAAATGCTTATTATTCAAGCAATTAAAGGTCTTACAAGTCAGATTCCAACTTCGATCTTCAACATTTCTTCTCTGAAGACTATTGATCTCTCCAACAATAGCCTATCAGGTAGTTTGCCTAGTGATATGTGTCAACATCTTCCCAAGCTTGAAGTGCTTTTCTTGCATAGAAATGAACTATCTGGTACCATTCCGTCAAGTATGGACAAATGCAACAACCTTAAGATGTTGGCATTGTCCACGAACCAATTTTCGGGGATCATTCCAAGAACTATTGGAAATTTGACACGACTCGAAGAATTAGATTTGTGGTTGAATAACTTAAAAGGTATTGAATTTTCTTTGTTTCTTTAATTTAAAGTACTTTTTCATGAAAGAGTTTAATTTGTAATAGATAACAAAAGTAAGAACATTTTATTTCATTCAAGGCAAAATAGTTAATTTGATGAAAAAAATTATGTTTAAAGTATTTTTAGTTGAACAGTTTAGAAGGTATGTTTTTCACTTTAATTTTCGACTACGTGTGCAGGTCAGATTCCATCAGGTATAGGTGAATGTTACCAGCTTCAGAAATTAATTTTAGGAGGAAATCAATTCAGTGGGCTGATTCCAAAAAGTATTTTTAATTCAACTACGCTCGAAGAAATAGGTCTATCTGACAGCAAATTAGAAGGTATGTTTTTCACTTTAATTTTTTCCAAACTCCAAAAACATTCTCTTTAATTTGTTTCTTCTTTTTGCTCATACATTTATATATTTATTTTAAATTATAGGAAAGAAAACCACTTTGATTTACACTAACAAAATAGGTAGTTTAACACCTTGATGTTTCGATTATGTCTGCAGGTCAAATTCCTGAAGAAATCGGTAATCTTCTTGGTTTGGAAATGCTTATTATTCAAGCAATTAAAGGTCTTACAAGTCAGATTCCAACTTCGATCTTCAACATTTCTTCTCTGAAGACTATTGATCTCTCCAACAATAGCCTATCAGGTAGTTTGCCTAGTGATATGTGTCAACATCTTCCCAAGCTTGAAGTGCTTTTCTTGCATAGAAATGAACTATCTGGTACCATTCCGTCAAGTATGGACAAATGCAACAACCTTAAGATGTTGGCATTGTCCACGAACCAATTTTCGGGGATCATTCCAAGAACTATTGGAAATTTGACACGACTCGAAGAATTAGATTTGTGGTTGAATAACTTAAAAGGTATTGAATTTTCTTTGTTTCTTTAATTTAAAGTACTTTTTCATGAAAGAGTTTAATTTGTAATAGATAACAAAAGTAAGAACATTTTATTTCATTCAAGGCAAAATAGTTAATTTGATGAAAAAAATTATGTTTAAAGTATTTTTAGTTGAACAGTTTAGAAGGTATGTTTTTCACTTTAATTTTCGACTACGTGTGCAGGTCAGATTCCATCAGGTATAGGTGAATGTTACCAGCTTCAGAAATTAATTTTAGGAGGAAATCAATTCAGTGGGCTGATTCCAAAAAGTATTTTTAATTCAACTACGCTCGAAGAAATAGGTCTATCTGACAGCAAATTAGAAGGTATGTTTTTCACTTTAATTTTTTCCAAACTCCAAAAACATTCTCTTTAATTTGTTTCTTCTTTTTTGCTCATATACTTTATCATTTTAATCTGATAATAAACAATACGATTTATATGAATTGATTTATTTTAAATTTTTAAATTTCCATTAACTTTAAAAAAGAAATTATTTTTCATTGCATAAACTAATCTATTTTATATAAGTAAAAAATAAAAAAATCATTAGAAATCCTTTGTCTATAGAAGAAAAGAAACCAATGTGGAAAATATATTTATTTTAAAAAATAAACAAAGATATATATTCATATACATTTATATACATAGATTCCCATGTCACCTGTTGCACGTGATTTAAATTATAAGAATGGTTTTACCTTTATATTTAGCTCAAATTAAGGTTTAATTAAAAAAATTTTGAGCAAATAATAATCTTTTAATTTTACACTATAATTTAATAAAAATAAATAATTAACCCAATTGATAAAAATCATACCAATTTACATTAAAAACAATGGCTTATACGTATCACATATGGATAGTGTTGGTGCAGTTTGACTATCCGAACTTACATCGTATTTCCACCTCTGGTGTTTTCCATTCTTTTTTTTGGCATCTTAATTTACTTTATTTAATTTCAAATATTAAATTGATACAAATAAATTGGTTAGGTACCAAAATAAAAAATAAATACAACATGAAAGGCTAAACCAACATCTAACCCTTAGAACAATGTTGTATTTGAAACAAACATCTTAACCCATAAAATGCACTTTATCAATTTAATGATTTATTCAAGAGCTGCAGTTCTTTTTAACATTAAAATTAATAAAATTTATGCTACTCTCATTTATTTTGTCACTTTTAGATGTTTACAATATAAAATTCTTTTTAATTTTCAATACATATTACTTAAAAGATAGAGAAAAGTTGCACAACCAAATAATATATTATTTTGATTTCTTACACTTGTATTTAGGGAAAATAAAGGATTTAACATTTTTATTTCCCAAATCATAACTAATTATTATTCAGTGTCAGTCTCATTTTTAAGATTTATTAGATGTCACATTCTCATACCAAACTTTTATTTTTTTTTATTTCAAGTTTTACAATATTTTAAAAAATTATTAGTGTATTATATATTTTGTCTATAGAAATCACAAGGACTAATTACTACTCAAATTAAACTTCTTATTATGTCTCAATTAAAAAATTGATTTCATCACATTTTCCATGCCAAAATTTTATTCTTAATAGATTTAAAGTTTTACAGTTTTTATTTTAAATATATATTTTAATGTATTATATATTTTGTGAATTTGGTATTCAATGAATATGTATACTAAAAGATGCTATTTTACACGTAATTTACCACCCATCATCAATGCTCCAAAGCTTGAGATTCTTTTATTGTGGACAAATAAACTTAGCGGAAACATTCCCAACTCTATCTCCAATGCTTCCATGCTTAAGATTCCATCCTTGGGAGATAATTTATTCTCTGGCCCAATCCCTAAAATGCTTGCCAGCTTAAAACACCTTGAAGTGCTCCTAATCCATGACAATAATTTGATCACAGGATCTGCTACTGATCATGAGTGGAACTTTCTTTCTTCTTTGACGAACTGTAGGAATTTGAGAAAAATAAGTGTTTCAGGAAATCCATTGAGTGGCGTTCTTCCTACTTATATCGGGAACCTTTCAAAATCCCTTCAATACTTTTATGCCGAAAAGTGTGAGCTTAAAGGCAATATTCCTATGGAAATAGGTAACTTAACCAACCTATTGCTTTTACAACTCGGCTATAATAAATTAAATGGATTGATTCCAGCATCAATAGGAGGAATGAGAAATCTCCAAAGTCTAACTTTTTACAGTAATAAATTAGGAGGGCCTATCTCAGAAAGCCTCTGTGGTTTGGAGAGACTATACGAGATGTATTTAGGGTTGAATAAGCTGCATGGATCCATACCCTCTTGTTTAGGTAATATTTCTGCTTTGAGATATCTTTACTTAGATTCCAACAAATTGAGTTCTACAATACCATCAACTTTGTGGAATCTTAAAGATATCTTAAAAATAGATTTATCATCAAACCATCTTCACAATTCACATGCTATTGATGTTGGAAATTTGAGGAGTCCGCTGGACCTAAATTTATCAAAGAATCTTCTCACGGGCGATATCTTATCCACATTTGGGGGTCTTCAAACTTTGGTTTCATTAGATTTATCAAATAATATACTACATGGTCATATCCCTGAATCATTTGGTGCGTTGATTAGTTTGGAATTCTTGGATTTATGCAATAACAATCTCTCTGGAGTTATTCCCAAATCTTTGGAAAAGCTTTTACATCTAGAGTATTTTAATGTGTCTTTCAATAGACTTGAAGGGGAAATTCCATGCAAAGGATGTTTTTCAAACTTTTCTAGCACATCATTCATGAAGAATTATGCACTTTGTGGTCCACCTAGGTTGCTAGTCCCACCTTGCAAAAACGACATCCACAAAAACTCCCAAATGATTATATTGCATGCTTTTAGGAATGGTTTACCAACAATTGGTATTGTCCTAGTACTAATAGTCTTAACTATTATGTATAGAAGATGCCGAAGAAGAAGTACAACTTTACCAATTACAGATGATTTGTTGTCTTTGAAAACACCGAGAAGAATTTCACATGCTGAACTTTCACGAGCAACTAATGGATTTGAGGAAAGCAATATGCTTGGTTTAGGGAGTTTTGGATATGTATATAAAGGGAGGCTTTCAGATGGAATGGAAGTTGCAATAAAAGTTTTCAATTTGCAAACAGAGGGAGCGTTTAGGAGTTTTGACATTGAATGTGATGCTATGCGTAATATAGTTCATCGCAATATTGTGAAGGTTATTACTTGCTGCTCAAGTGTTGACTTCAAAGCCTTGGTACTTGATTACATGTCTAATGGAAACCTTGAGAAATGGTTACATTCTGAAAATTGTTTCCTTGATATTATACAAAGGGTCGACATAATGATAGATGTTGCGGTAGCTATAGAACACCTCCACAATGGACATCCAACACCTACAATTCATTGTGACATAAAACCAAGCAATATTTTACTAGATGAAGACATGGTTGCACATGTTGGAGATTTTGGCGTTGCCAAATTGTTGGGAGAAGGTGAAGTAATGAAGCAAACCATGACTCTTGCAACTATCGGATATATGGCACCAGGTGAATTCTTTTTTTATTTTTGTATGATTATTTTCCTAATTTGCATTTTATATTTTTGTTTCATGTGTATGTGAATATATATTTAAATAAGCATTTTAGAAATAATTTAGGATTAATGATGTTCTAATTATACTTGAAATGCAGAATTTGGATCAGCAGGAATTGTTTCTATAAAATGTGATGTCTATAGTTATGGGATCATCCTTATAGAAACTTTTACAAAGAAAAAGCCAACTGATAATTTTTTTGTTGAAGAAGTGACTATAAGGCATTGGATGGAAAGTTCATTGCCTAAAGGAGCGATAGAAATTGCAGATGTTGATTTACTAAGAAGAGAGGATGAGTACTTTGTTGTTAAAGCAAATTGTATTTCATCCATCATGGAGTTGGCTTTGAATTGTTCAGCTGAGTTACCAGAAGAAAGAAAAGATATGAAAGATGTTGTGGTTGAGCTAAAGAAAATTAAACAAAGGCTATTAAACAACATCGAACACGTTTAACAAAGAAGGTAAGTAATAAGTACGCTTGTTGTTATTAATTCACTATTAATTTTATCATTAATTCAACATTTTTAATCTATTCTAGAATTTTAATTACAAATATCTAATATTTCATTATTTGCCTCCATAAGGTTTGTCTTATAAATCGTGAAAATTAATAAACTAATTTTTTTTTCTTTCGCTCAATCATTTTCTCTCTTCAGAATTCAAACTTCTTTTGTAAAATCAAGATGGAAACCAATAAAATGAGCATCAGACCTTCCCATGAATTACGGTATATGGTAGCTTTGGAGCATCAAGTTATTTTCTTTGTTAGATTGGATATTCTTAGTTACTTATTTCATTTACGATATAACTGTGTTTTAATCTTTTGCTAAGGATTTTATTGTTGGATTTTATTGTTGCTTTTCCCCAATCAAATATGATATTTATTTTCATTAAAAAAATTGTATGAATTTCATTTATGTTAACGAACCCCTCAATAGAGGGTATTATTCTTGTGTTGGGGTTTTGTCTCTTGATTCCGCGAAGAACCTTGTGGGTTCATGGAGATAGTTCCAAGGTAAATGCTACATATGCATTTGTTGGTGGTTTGAATCCTTGCACGAGTAATCTTCATGATTATTCCGTAAAGGCCGAGGATAAAATCCTGACATGGGGACAATACCTTTAGTTGTTGGGGGTAGCAGCGATTACCTAGCAAACAACACTCAGAAGACTTCTCTTGAAGGACTTGTTCTCCCTCAACAAAAACTCAAATACAAGGTCTGTTATGGGTGATCATAGTTTAACCAATCAATGGCATAATTTTTTTTTTCAATTTTCAAGTGTTTTTTGAGTCTTTTTCTTCATTTTCTTTTAGATTATTTAATACATAGACAAGTCTAACACAATGGTCTTAATTGAGCTAGCTTGCCTTACCAGGTAATTTGCTACTTTTCATTTATTTAGAGTTATTATGGTGTTTTCTATTTAATTTTATCATAATTGAATGTTTCATTTATAATCTAATCTAATTGTGTTTTTGGCTAGTGGTTGATGATCAAGGAAAACTAAAGGAGGTGTTTTCTATTTAATTTTATCATAATTGAATGTTTCATTTATAATCTAATCTAATTGTGTTTTTGGCTAGTGGTTGATGATCAAGGAAAACTAAAGGAGGCCAATAAGAAGAATGAAACTTCGCATGCTTTACTATCATGTGCTATAAAACAAAAAGACTTTTTTTCTCGATGACATTTGTATTGGGCTATCTATGTTTCATGGATTATGTTGTTTTTCTAATTCCATAGACGATTTTGCCAATATTTCCTATGATGGAATTTCTGCCAATGCTCAATTTAATCAATTTAACCAACTGTAATGCTCCCATGGATTTGATTTCTGTCTACAGTATTTAGAGACTATTAATGTTCAATTGCCTTTGGGCCTTTCAAAGAAGTTCAACAAACTTACAAGTCATTTAATTTCCTTTGAACTTGTATGAAACTTTTATGTATGAAACTTACTATATATTACTTGAATTGCATAATTATATTACATATAATGAATTATAATGAATTATTTGTTTCTTTTCCACCCTCTCCACCAAATTAACCATTAACATCCTCAAAATCATTAGTTTGATCCCAATAACTATCATTCATCTATTTGATAACATAGAGAAATTATTCCATTGATGCTTCCCACTACCTCAAATATGGTCCTATCCAATTATTTTATGTCATATCATCAACCTTTTCAAACTCAAATTAAAAGTATTAAAACAATTTCCACATCAAATTTAATTTTGTTCAATTTCTTTATCTTTTTCTTTTCATTTGATGTGATTTTTTCCCTTTCTCTCACCATCTCTTCATTTTAGGGTTTTGGGGATTTTCATGCTCCTTTGGGCAACGAACTTTCCATCCAATGCTTTATAGTCACTTCTTCAGCAAAAAAATTATCAGTTGGCTTTTTCATTGTGAAAGTTTCTATAAGGACAATCTCATAACTATAAACATCACATTGTATAGAAACAATTCCTGTTGATCCAAATTATGCATTACAAGTATAATTAGAGCATAATTAATCCTTAATTACTTCTAAAATGATTATTCAAATATATATCCACATACACATGAAACAAAATATAAAATGCATATTAGAAAAATAATAATACAGAAGTAAAAAAATTCACCTGGTGCCATATGTAATAACCCAAATTTACCCGGCCCGTAAAATAAACAAAAAAACAAAAACCAAAGAAATAATAAAAGTTTTTTTTACAGTCCATTTACAAAACTCAAATTGCTAGCCTATTTACATAGCCCAATTGAAGCATTACTTATGGCCCATTTACAAATCACACCGGTAGCCCAAATACCTAAACTACCCAGCAGCCCATTACACCCTTAACCCAAAGATACACGGGGCCCAAAAGGCCCAAACTATTAACAGAATCAGAGGACCTAGGGCTTTCTGAAACCCTAGGCGCCACAAGCACCTCGACACCAGGCCTCACCTCGTGCCGCAAACGGCGCGCCAGTACATCATTATCAGCGCTTGATCGTCGCCGGTTTTCTCATCATCACCTGTAAAAAGGGAAAGAAATACACAGCAAACATGGCAAGGAATCGAACAGAATAAAACGCCAAATTTGTACTTAGAAAACAGGGGCTATAAAAGCCGAATATCTTCGCTGTAATATGGACTTTTTTTTTATAGAGATATAAAGAGATACACACATACACTTTTACAATAAAATACCAGCATTTTATCGAAGAAGCAGAGGTGATTTGCCTTTACCTTTTTCTTTTTTTTTTGTTATAAATACATACAAATATCACTAAAATAAAATAAAAGAAATTTACCGTCGAAATTGCGTTAAAAATCGGAGCTCTTCAGCTTCCGACCGCCTTACGTGGCGAAGTTTTAATCTTTTTGTTTTTATTTACCCTAGAGTTTTGTTTTTATTTAATTTTAATCTTTTTTAATTTTTATATAATTTATTTATTTTAAATATTATATATATTTTTATTTATTTTTACTATAAACATTATTTATATATGTAAAAATGGTTATTATATATTATTTTTATTTTTATTTGTGTATTGTTTATTATATTATTTACATTTTATTATATATTTTGATTTATACATTTTATTATATATCATTTTATTATATATATTATTTTTATTCTATTATACATTATATAATTATTTATTATTTATTATTATGTATAATTTTAAAAATTTGTAAATTATTATTAAATAATACATATATTATTATTAAATATTTAGTATTTTATGTAATATTCTAAATTTACTATAAAGTTTTGCTCCTATTTAATATAATATTATTTTTATAAATATATATTAAGTTATTATTTATATAGTATATTTATATATATATTAACCATTTTTTTTAAAATTCTCCTTTATTATTTATATATTGTTTTAAATATTTATTTGTGATATCTCATTTATTTTTAATTATATTTAGTTTTTGTCTTTATTTTTCTTTTCTTTTTTTGACCATTTTTTATATGATCATAATTTGTTTATTATTTTTATTGTCAGTATGTTGATTTATTTCATAAATTATTTATTATTTTTATGTTTTTTTATATTTGCATGAAAATTGATTATTTATGTTGTTATTTTAAGTTATATTTGCATGAAATATTATTGTATAGATTATGTAATTTATATTGTTATATTCATTGTTTTCTATGTTGTATTGTGCATGAAATGATAATCACTACAGGAAAATAGACTTTTAGCGGCGCTTTTAGTGGCGTTTTAACAAAAAACGCCGCAAATAATATACATTAGCGGCGTTTGTCCGAAACGCCACTAAAAGCTAAACTATAGCGGCGTTTTTTGGCAAAAACGCCACTAAAAACTGGTCAATAGCGGCGTTTTTCTCAAAACGCCACTAAAAGCTGATCAATAGCGGCGTTTTAATCTCAAACGCCACTAAATTGCGGCGTTTTTGTCCCAAACGCCACAAAAAACTGATCAATTGTGGTGTTTTTATCCAAAACGCCACTAAAAACTGATTAATAGCGGCGTTTTTGGTCCAAACGCCGCAAAAAGTTTAGCAGGCATTTTTTAGTAGGGTAACCGACACTCATTTTGATTTGATCTGATTTAATTTTCATATTATTTTCTTATTTTTATTTTGAAGTTAATTTAATTATTTTTGTATTTAAAGCTAACTTTATAAAAAAATATAAACTACACTATTCATCTCTTAGCTATGAGAAAGTTTCATTTTTGTTACTTAATTATGAAAAGTTACAAATTGATAACTAAACTATTTACAAATTTTTATTTAAGTTACCAAGCTGTTAAAATCGACGTTTTATGGCTTTCTGTAAACCCTTAAATCTTAAACATTAAACCCTAAACCCTAAATTTTAAATCATAAAACATAAACACTAATCCATAAACTCCAAAACCCTAAACCCACCTTCAAAAAAATCATATGGTTCATGTTGATGTGTATATATATAGATATTAATGTAAAAGCTTATGTTTATAATAAATTGTGGAAGAAGTACTTAATATTGATTAAATTTATTTTTAGATTTAGGGTTTA
Source organism: Gossypium hirsutum (assembly GCF_007990345.1). Classification (NCBI taxonomy): domain Eukaryota; kingdom Viridiplantae; phylum Streptophyta; class Magnoliopsida; order Malvales; family Malvaceae; genus Gossypium; species Gossypium hirsutum. The sequence continues at coordinate 9,005,618 of NC_053427.1, forward strand.
GGATTTAAGGTTTAAAGCCTATGGTTTAGGGTTCAATGGTAGAATTAATATATTTTAAGTTTATGGTTTAGGCCGGTTCAATGGTATAGTATATATATTAAGTTAATGGTATGGGCCGGGTTTGTTATCTTGGATTTGGGGTATAGTGTTTTAAATTAGTTTGTTGTTTGGGGTTTGGTACTATTTTAAAGTATTAATTTAGGGTTTAGGGTCTTAATGTTTAAGGTTATAAGGGTTAGTGTTAGGGTTTAAGGGTTAATTGATTAAATGATGTTCTGGTTGAATCTAGGTTTTGGAGTGCTCGTAGTGTGGTTTAATTAAATACTTGATCTCATGTTTATACATGTATTTACGATGTATATGTTTATATTCCCAAATAATTACGCATGGATTTAGTATTATATGAATATATATATATATATTTTATTTGAATTCATTTCATGTTTTAAATAATTATTAGAAATTATTTACCTAAAATTTAAATATTAAATATTTAAATAATAATTATTCAATATAATTTAATTTTTTTCAAATTAGATATATTGTTTGAAAGTAAACAAAATTAGTTTAAAAGGAATTTAAGAAATAATTAAACTATTAAAATTTAAATGCATTAGTGGCGTTTTTGTAAAAAACGCCGCAAAAAAATTTCAAATCAGGCAAAACGAAGTCGTTTTATGATTTGTGTGCAGAGGAATTAGTGGCGTTTTTACAAAAACGCCACTAAAAAGTATAGAATTAGTGGCGCTTATTGAAAAACGCCGCAAAAGAGCATCATCTTTTAAACAAAACGGCGCCGTTTTGTAGGATTTATTAGTGGCGTTTTTTGTGAATTGCCGCAATAGGTTTGGATTTAGCGGCACTAGTGTATAAATGCCGCTAATATTATTTTGTTCAGATCAAAGTGTCGTCGTTTTGTTAGTTTATTAGTGGCGTTTATTTGAAACGCCGCAATAGCTTACCCTTTTAGCGGCGTTAATGCAAAAACGCCGCAAATGTTAAATTAAGTTTGTCAAAACATCGTCGTTTTTGTTGTCTTCATTTTTACAGACGATAACACTTAGAAATTTTGTCTAAGTCTCCCCAGTTCATTTCCCCTCCCCTCTCTGGTTTACTCCCAAATCTCTAAAGAATTATCACATTTTTTCCCCAATTTGACATCCGAAAATAGCCCATTCTTCCCCAGTTTGAAATCCCTAAAATCCACCCTTCCCACTGGCCATTGATTTTCCATCTATAGAAAATTGGATTAAGAAAGGAAAGGTTTCAGAAGTTGGCTTCGGGGTTGAAGAAAACAGTTCAAGGTAAGAAAATAGTTCAACGATTAATGATTTTCAAAGTTTGTTTCTTCTATATTAATGATCGGTATTCGAAGTGTCAGGTGTCCTGTAGGTGTTGGATTTAGGTTTCTAACTATCCCTTTTTCCATTTTCGTTTACACCTGTAAGTTCTTCTCTGCTCATCTCCTCGATAATTTTTGAGTTCAACGGAAAAGCATATTTCTTTTCTGCTTCAGATTTGCTATTTTCTCCTCGATAATGACTGGTTATTTTCGTTATTTGCTATGTTATATTCTAAGTTCATTCAAGTTTCTTATCTGGGTTTGTGTTGCTTGATTCAGTTTTGTACTGAGTGGAGTTGTATTTTCTTTTAATAGCTCCTGCTGGAAAACTGGAATTTGGAAATTTGAATCTTGTTCTTGGAAAGCTTAATAGGAGTTATATATATATTTATCCGTGTGTGTGTTCTATAACTTAGTCAGGTTTAGATGTCGTCTTCGTGATTGAACTTATATGAATTGTTTGTGTGTTTATATAAATACATAATTCTAAATACATAAATTCTGAAGTTTGTGAATTTTATGAATTATTTGTTTTACCCAAAAATTTTATACTAATAAACTAATATAGTAGGAACATTAGTTTTACTGAATTGAGTTGCTGTTTTTATGATTATAGAAAATATAACTTAGGCCCAAAACAAAAACAATTACAATTCATCTTGCAGAAGAGGTCTACTATATTCAGATTCTCAAATTGCATCGCATGCCTGGAAAGTCAACATGTAAAACTAAGCTAGCCCTCTAAAAGCTGCCGATATTTCAAAAATTATGACAAAATCGATTTCACTTACCTTACATTACAAATGCCTCTATTTGTAGCGAAAATTACTATTGGAGATAGTGAGCTCTCTAAAGCACGATTCAAGTATGAAAAGCACTCCATGTCCAGCATATCCACCTGCTAACCATGATTTAGAGAACATAAACATGCATGATGTGTAAAATGCTTTGAGCATGTGCACAGGTCAAGACCTAAGAAGTATCTTAGATATACATTTGTTAGCATGCTTATTCGCATAGAAACATACATTGCATCCATGCATCTAAAAGACATATATCGTATGCTAAAATAGCTCAACTAAAGAAAAGAACAAGACCTCATCAATGAATAGAACTCCTGGTACAAGCTCTGCAACACCTTCATCAATATACTGGTTAACTACCTGTCACAAACAACATTATTTCAATTAAAAGGCATGCCATCTTTCTAAGAAACAATTGTGCATAGCAGTTGAAGTCAATCCCACATCATAAGCCTGTTTCCAAATTGGACAGGAAGTCCATCTGACTCTAAAAGTTTAATCGTGTACTATATTGTTAGCTTCTAGGGAGCTGATCATAACAGGATTCATACTAATAGTAGGATTAAACCAGAGATTAGCTGATAAGACTTCGGCTCTTAAACAGAAGATTCCAAGTAATACTATTAATGTATTGGTGAGAGAAATCACAGCAATTGTAAAACAATACTGCCTATTGTCCATAAAAATCGTCATAAAATGGACCTCAAATAAACTAATATAGTATGCATATGATAGTTACACTTGAGTTTAAATAGCATAGCTTCTTAATTGTCCATTCAGCATTGCTGTGTGCTTTTCTGCGTTTATATTACTAGAAAGTTTGAACCGTTTGTTAGCATTTATATGCAGGTATGTTGTTTCTGTTCTTGGTTATTATGCCATTCTTACTATTTATGCTCTGGTTTCTAGCTGTCAGTTGCACTTTGTGGTTTTACTACTTCAAAACACAAGATCTTCTAGAAATCTTCTTAAAAAAATCAATAAGCTAATGATACTCCAAGTGGGCATCAATAAGTTTAGGAACTCAATCATATGCTTCATCTTTCAGTCTGTCATTCAGTTGTCTGGTACATGATGTTTAGCTATATTATTGTGAATCTATGGATTCTTTTTGAGCCTTTAATTCTTAGAACTTATGAAAATATCCGAATACATAAAGCAATTTTTGTTTTTTTCTTACATCTGTTCTAGGTACTGTCCAGCACCTAAATTAATAGTTGTTGCAAATAAATACACCACAGCTATTGACATCTGTTCTAGGTACATGTTTCGTTGCTTAATTACTTAACTTATTTCTATGCATTTTTCCTTTAAATTACTTAACAAATACTATTTTTCTGACTCCAGCCTCTGTTTCCTGGTGAGAGTGAAGTAGACCAGCTTGTTGAAATTATTAAGGTACGTTTTAGTTCAAAATTCGCATAAATAATAGTTTCATCATGATGATTTTGAAAAAAATCATTTTACTTAGATATATGATTTGGTATGAAGTAATGATAAGTATGGTTTATAATTAGCTCATCTTGGTAAGATTGTTAATTGGTATGATATGCATTTGTGGTTGTTATTTTTCTGACTCAAGTGAATTAAGTATGGTTGTTGGATGTGTTTTGGGTATGGTTTATTATTGAATTACATTTTGACTGTAATTTGTTTATTCATTAGTTTCGGAAATGGCAGTGATGAGATGTTATATTTGGTTGATGATAGATAAATAAATACATATGTACTTATGTCATGAATTTTGGTGATTTGGGATGTAAATGTCAAATTGTTATATATATATATGTTATTGTATGTTCAGCTATGATATTTGACTATTTATGTTTGGTTTACGATGGCAAGAATGAATATGTTTTAACTGTTATATTGAAGTCATATTAAATGACAGAATATATATAAATTGATTTACTTGTGTATATGAAATTTCAGCATGATTTATAGCATATGAAATTGACATGTTTTAATTTGGCTAAATGACATGAAAAATGATTAATGTTAGTCAAGTGAGCAATGTATGAATTGGTTATGTTGCAAGTGAAATTTGCTTATTTAGATATGCTTGTATGTGTTTGTACAATTTTGCTTACTTAACCATGATGTATAGTTCAACTTACAGTAATATGCGCATGTGGGATATCCTTTATGGGATAGAAAAACAAGCACACCCTTTATTTCATAACATTAATCAAATGTATGAATTGCAGCCCTTTAAATGTATGAATTGCAGCCCTTTAAATAAACTTGAACCAGACCTGATTCTTGTAGCTTAATTATTATTTGAAGTATGAATAAGTTTTTATATTTGGTTCAACTTAATTATTATTTGATTCAACTTAAGTATGAATAAGTATGAATTAATTTTATTACCATGTAGATTGCTTGTCCATTAAATTTACAACAATAGCTGACCTTCTTTCCAACCTTGTTTTAAATATTTTAAAGATTCAAAGTATATAGGCTGGAAACCTGACGGGTTGCCTTATATCGAGCTGTAAGATATAATGGATCCTCCCTAGGTGTAACAACGCCACGTATGATGAATCTTAAAAAATTCAAGAAGACTTGAAAAAAGTTCTATCGAGCTCATTTACTATTGAATATTTATTACCATATGTAGCTTGCTTGTCCATTAAAATTACAACAATAGCTGACCTTCTCTCCAACCTTATTTTAAATATTTTAAAGATTCAAAGTATATAGGCTGGAAACCTGACGGGTTGCCTTATATCGAGCTGTAAGATATAATGGATCCTCCCTAGGTGTAACAACGCCACGTATGATGAATCTTAAAAAATGACTATATTCAAATTACTATTTTTTTATATTAATAATGTTTGATTTTAATATTTAATAATTTTAAATGTCTTTAAAAGTTATAACTAATTTTTATCAAAATAGTATTAATATTGATCATTACTTAAATAAATTACATAACTTACATAACTCATATAACTTACATAATTTACATAACCACTTACATAACTCACATAACTTACATAATTTACATAACTCACATAACGTACATAACAACTTACATAACTTAACTAATACATGTAGTGTAATCTAATAATTTCCTTAAAAGCATATAGTTTAAAGTTTAAATTTCATAACTTACATAATCTACATAACTTACATAAAACATAAAGATATATCATATCAAGACTTACATAATAAATAGCTTACCTGTGTAATTTATTGTCAACTTTAGAATTCAAGAACTACGAAATGGATAGGAGTTGGATGAAATTGTCAAGGGTAAGCAACGCCTATCGAAATGGAGTACAAACTTTTATGAATTTTGCATTTCAAAATGCAAGCCAAGAGAATATGATTCTTTGCCCGTGTAAGAAGTGTGGCAACATCAATTGGCATACTCGTGAAGTTGTCTACGAACATCTAATTGTTGATGGCTTTATTCGGGGGTATAAAAAATGGATTTTCCATGGAGAGTGTACATCTAGTGGAACTTCTTCAAAGATTAATCCGACTTATCCTGATACTGATTACCATCAGTATGTTAGACAAGATGACATGGAAGGTATGTTGCGGGATGCATTTAATATGCACAGTCATGGTGAGCAATCGTTTCCACCTAACTTTATTGCATCCGATGATTGTAATATTGGTGGAAATGTTTTTGGCGAAACGGGAACAAGTGCACCTTATGAGGAGCCAAATGAAGAAGCGGCGAAGTTCTACAATTTACTTAATGAAATGAACGAAGAACTTTACGAGGGATCAAAATATTCAAAATTGTCCTTCTGTATTCATTTATTTCACTTAAAATGTTTGGGAGTGTGGACAGGAAATTCTTTTACAATGCTGCTACAGTTTCTGAGAGAGATGTTTCCTTTTGCAAAAATCCCCGAATCTTGTCAAGATATGAAGAGGCTAATAAAAGATTTGGGCCTTGGGTACGATAAAATTCATAGTTGCCCAAATGACTGCATGTTGTACTGGGGTGATCAGAAGAACCAACAGTGTTGTAATGTTTGCAGCAAGTCTCGTTGGATAAATGGGAATACAGAAGATGTGAATACAGATGAAGGTGGGGCACAGTTAAGAAAGAAGCCAATCAAGGTTTTGCGATACTTTCCCCTAATACCAAGACTTCAAAGGCTTTTCATGTCGTCAAAGACGGCCAAATCTATGAGGGGCATAATGATCAACGGACCGATGATAGATTATTAAGACATCCTGCGGATTCTTTAGCTTGGAAATCATTTGACTTGAAATTTTCAAGCTTTGCAAGCGATCCTCGAAATGTGAGGCTTGGGCTAGCAGCTGACGGCTTTAATCCATTTAAAATAATGAGTACTTCGTACAGTACTTGGCCTGTGGTGCTTGTTCCTTACAATTTGCCTCCATGGATTTGCATGAAGCAATCTTCGTAGATTTTATCAATGATTATTCCTGGAGAGAAAGGTCCCAGAAATGATATTGACATCTATTTGCTGCCACTTATTGAAGAGTTAAAACAATTATGGTCGGGTGTTGAGACATATGATGTATTAAGAAAAGAGAACTTTTATTTACGTGCAGCTTTATTGTGGACAATTAATGATTTCCCAGCTTATGCTAATTTATCGGGTTGGAGTACTAAAGGACGTTATGCTTGTCCTTGTTGTGCTGCGCAAACTTGTTCGAAGTGGTTGTACAATGGGAAGAAGTTCTCTTACATGGGCCATCGTCGGTGGTTAGATGGAAATCATAAATTTAGATTTCAGAGGACTCTATTTGACGGTACTAAAGAGTACAGAGGAGCTCCTCAGCAGACCGTTGGATCTGAAATCTTGTTTATGTTAAAAGATATCAACTTTAGTTATGGGAAGATGAATCAATCACCTAACACGAGATCAAAGAGAATATCGAGGGATGAATCTGATGATGAATCTGACGAAGAGGATGATCCTAATGAGGCAGACTTGTGGAAAAAAAGAAGTATTTTTTTTGAGTTACCTTATTGGGAGCATAATATTTTACGTCACAATCTTGATGTCATGCATATTGAGAAGAATGTCTGTGAGAACATAATTGGGACAATTTTGAATGTCGATGGAAAATCAAAAGACAATCTTCAGAGTCGACTTGATTTAGTTGACATGAGAATTCGGCGTAATCTTCATCCTCAAGTACTTCTGAATGGGAAATATCAGTTGACGCCTCTATTTTTTCAATGTCAAATGAAGAGAAAGAGGTGTTTTGTATGGTGTTGAAGGATATAAAAGTCCCAGATGCGTATGCGTCAAATATATCTCGATGTGTGAGTCTTAAAGATCGAAGATTATATTCATTAGAATCACATGATTACCACATCTTGATGCAAGATTTACTCCCAGTTACTTTACGGTGCTGCATGTCAAAAAATGTGACGTCCTGTATAATTGAACTATCCAATATAATGAAAGCTATTTTGTGGCAAAGTTTTGGACGTTGAAGAACTTAAGAAAGTACAGGATCGAGCTGCTTTGACTTTATGCAATTTGGAGAAGATCTTTCCACCTTTCTTCTTCACTATTATGGTGCACTTGGTAATCCATCTCCCTCACGAAGCAATACTTGGTGGACCGGTTTTTTATCGATGGATGTATCCAATAGAAAGGTGCTAATTTATTTGTCAAGTATTTATTTATTCGCTTCTATACATTTAGTTATAACTTTTGATAAATATTGTATATCGTGTTTAGGTTCCTAAGCAAATTGAAATCATATTGTCGCAATAAGCGTTATCCAGAAGGATCAATTGCTGAAGGCTACTTGGCAGAGGAGTGCATGACATTCTGTTCTAGATATTTAGAAGATGTTGAAACACGATTGAATAGACCAAATAGAAATGCTGGGCTCAATGATCATAACTTGGCCGAAACTTATTTATTCCAAAGTTATGGAGAACCAATCGGCAAAGTTGAAATTGCAGAATTAGATGATATATTGTGGATACAAGCACATCGATATGTACTTTTTCACCACGATTTAGTTGAACCGTTACGTAAGTAAGTTCTAAAATTTCCTCACATATTTTTCGTTTTGATTTGTTTATCTTCTAACCAAATACACTTGTTTTTAACATAGTGAGTACAAACAAATTTTGAGATCTCGTACACGCTCTCGAAGATTGCAACATCGAGAGATTAATAAGTTATTCACAGAATCTTTTCATGAATGGTTAAGTCAAACAGTATGTAACTAAAGTTAATAAGTTACATATAATCCCGAAATTTAGTTAATTATTCAATTTACTTTCGATTCAATAGGTTTGGAGTGGAAAGGACGTCAATGACGAAGTTAAATGGCTTTCCCAAGGTCCGAACAGAATAATAAAAAGATATAGTGCCTTCCTCATCAATGGATACAGATTTCATACAAAGTATCGTGAGAGAATGAGGAGAACTCAAAATTGTGGAGTTGTTGTTAATTCTTCAATTACAAGTTATGCTAGTGTTAGGGACAGTAATCCGGTTGAGGGTAATGTGGAGTATTACGGACTTATTACCGACATTATTGAGTTGGATTACTATGGCAGATGGAAAGTTGTCTTATTTCGGTGTGATTGGGCTAATGTTAATACTGCTCGAGGAATTAAAGAAGATCAATTTGATTTTACAATGTTGAATTTCTCTCGCTTGATTCACACTGGACAACAATTGATGGACGAGCCATATGTATTTTCCTCTCAAGTGAAACAAGTTTTTTATTCGAAAGATCCAACTGATGAGGGTTGGTATGTTGTACTCCGGAACACCCCTAGAGACTTGTTTGAAATGGGTAATGGAAGTAGAGATGACATCGTCGAAAGATCAGAAACATTACCTTTTCCAGAACAAAACTTAGATGAAAATATCCCTAGTAATAATACACAACATCAATGGGTTTGACATGATGTGGATGAATATATTTACGAATAATGATGTAGTAAGATTTTACAATTTTTTAATTATATGTAATATTATAATTTTAATCTTTGTCATGTTATATAATTTAACTATTTTATATGTACTACTATTGTTGTAATTTGTTACTAAAACTTTAATTATTTTATGTGTATTGCAGGAAAAATGCGTAGAAGAAGAGTACGAGATTTAAGTATTGTCCAGAATACTCCAAATTTGGAAGAAAGAAATAGTGAACAGCAGACTGTTGTTGGATCTTCGAATGTGCCGGAGACACTTGATGAGCCTGAAGAATTTCAAAGTAATATTATGTTCATTTTACATGTGTTGACTTTTATTATTGAATTATTTGTCAATTTAAATATAATAATAGTATATCATTTTTCAGCTGAAAGTGGTGGGACGCGCAGAGTTCGAGGACGTACGCTACTTAGAGATTTATACGACTTAGATCCTGTCGAGCGTGTTAAAGTAAGTAGAAATACTCATGGTCAGCCTGTTGGATCTGAAGCTCGACTTTTAGCAGGCTATTTGGGCATTTTAGCACGAAATGCAAATATGTTGCCCATCAACTACGAATCATGGCATCACATGCCTGATAGCAACAAAAACCAGGCTCTCGCTAATATTAAGGTAACAAAATGTGAATGCAATTTATAATACTTTGGTTTAAGTTTCATTTATATTTACATTCTAAACTTATGTTTTTTTAGGAGAGATTTGCTTTAGAAGTCTTCGATGATTATATCAAGAAGGCATTAGGTAAAAGATGGAGAGACAATAAAAGCACTTTAAAGAAACAATGTTTTAAGAAAGACATAAGCCTCGAGGAAAAACTGAGAAATGTTCCGCCAGGAATGCTGAGGTATCAATGGGAAGATACGGTTAGATTTTGGAATTCAAAGAAAGAAGAGGTATTGCGTATTTCCAAACTCTTATATATAGTGTTTACTATATACGTAATAATAATTTTATTATGTAGGACCGTGAGCGAGTTGGAACAAGCAGCAAGCAAAAACAAAAATTCACGCACACGACAGGGTCGAGAAGTTTTGCTTCTGTAGCTGAGGCCGAGGTATTATGAATTTATTAATTCTTTCAAATATTAATAACTTTCTATTATTAAATAATATTCTTACTACTATATTGTAGGAAGTCAAATCCGGACAAAAAGTTGGATGCCTTCAGCTTTTTGAGATTACGCATAGGAAGAAAGATGGATCTCCTATGACATCCGAAGCTGGAGAAATTATGGTATATTCACTTAATAATATTTGATTTATTCTAAATATTTATAATCTTTAATTATAATTGTTTAATTCAATTCATCATTAGTAGTTTTAAAAAATGTTAAGTTATGTTGCATTTGTTTTTATTATATATTTCGTTTCTAACTCTTTAATTGATTTTTTAGGAGAAACTAAAGGAGAAGAAGGCGGAATATGAAGCGATTGCTTCGAGTGATAGTTCTGTTAATCTTGAGAACATTGATAACAGAATTATCACTGAAGTTTTGGGTCCTGAAAGGTACGGTCGGGTTCGATTTCAAGGATCTGGTGTTACCCTGACCCAATATTTTGGATCCGGCTCCCAGCAATACATGCCTTCCAGAAGTCAAGCTCAAGCTGAAGTTCAGAGGTTAAGAGGCCAGATAGCTCAGATGCAAGCGAACACAGTTGAGCAAATTGCCGGGGTTCAACGAAAATATGAAGAACTCCAGCAACAACTTAGAGCGGAGGCAGCAGAGAGGGAGGCAGCAGCTGCAGCTGCAGCGAGAGAGGCAGAGGCACGAGCGATGGTAGCAGAACGGAGAAAAAAGTACGATGACCTCCAGCTACAGCTTCAGCAGATGATGCATATGTTTCAACAATTGCAAAAGCCGCCGTCTTAGACATTAGTTTTCTCATTGTAAGAATGTTTTTAAGTTTTGTCACGTTTAACATTATTGTAAAAATATTTTAAATTATACTTTATTTATTAATTATAGCATATATCTTTAGTTAAATTTGAAGTATCATTTAGAATTAATGTTTTTGGTTGTATTTTTTATATAAAATTTCCTGTTTTTGGCTGCATTTTATATTATATTTGTTATATTTGGTTGGATTTTAATGCAGGAAGGGCTGGATATTGGTGAAAAAAAATATTACAAATCTGCCAAATTTAGCGGCGTTTGTAAAAAAAGCGCCGCTAAAAGCCTTGACCTTTAGCGGCGCTTTTCCCACAAACGCAGCTAAAAGACTTGACCTTTAGCGGCGCTTTTCCCACAAACGCCGCTAAAAACCTTGACCTTTAGCGGCGCTTTTCCCACAACCGCCGTTAAAAGACTTGACCTTTAGCGGCACTTTTTTCCAATAAACGCCACAAATTTTTGTGGCGTTACCTATAGCAGCGTTTTTTGCGGCGTTTTAGAAAGCGCCGCTAAAAGTTTTAGTGGCGCCTAAAAGCGCCGCTAAAGGCTAAAAAAGCGCCGCTAAAAGTCTGTTTTCCTGTAGTGAATGTATGTATATTAGGTAACTTGTGTTGGTATTTATCATTGTCTATATTATATTTACATGAAATGTTAAAATATGTATCATGTAGTTTATATTATTTAGTATTGATATCTTGTAATATGCTAAATGCATCATTGTTTTAAAAATTTTTATATTTTATTTAATCCAAAAGAAATTTAAAAGTAAGGCAATGTCTTTTGTATTTAGGAATTCGGGAAGTAGTGCCCTAACATGCTGGGTTGCGATTTCCCGTTTGTCTAAATGCCTAAAGTATCCTTTTAAATAGACTTTGTAAATCATGAGATGATTTCAGTTATGAAAGTTTAAGAATATCGTGTCCAATCATGCTGGATGTGATGTTTGTACTCTTTTTGTAGCGAAGGAATCTCGATTTTCAACTCAAATTATTCCGGTTTAAAAAAGGATCCTACTTTTAAATTCTTTCAAACTTTTGACATCAAGACAGAAAACTATTAAATTTGGTACCAATTTTGGGTGTTGCGAGGGTGCTAATCCTTCCTCGTCCGTAATCGACTCCCGAACTTGTTTTCTCATATTTTTGTAGACCAAAATGTTTTATAAGGTGATCCAATCACACCTAAAAAGGTTGGTGGCGACTCCCGTTTTCAAAAGTCCCCCTTTTAAAAAAAGGTTTCGACATCTTGGCGACTCCGCTAGGGAAGAATAAGAGAGTCAAGCCAAGAAATTAATTATTTTCTGTTTTAATGTCAGAAGTTTGGAAAATTTTAAAAATATTGATCTTTTTGCATGTGTTTGCTCCATATGTTTGTTATTTTGTTTCCGCACACATTGCATTTACATGACCGCTGTGGTTGCACCCTTAAGTGGGAGTGAGAAGCTACGCTTTCGTGAGGTTTTCACCTCCGCATGAGCTAGTGGATTGCTTCTGGGATACATCCGTACCTATGTCTTCGTGAGGTTTTCATCTCCGCATGGCCATAGGGAACACTACAGGAAAATAGGGCTTTAGCGGCGTTTTTAGTGGCGTTTTATTAAAAAACGCCCCCAAAATTTTAAAATTCAGAGCAATAGCGGCGTTCCAAAAAAATGCCGGTAAAAACAGAACAATAGCGGCGTTTTTTACTAAAACGCCGCTAAAAATAGAGCATTAGCGGCGCTTTAGGGAAAACGCCGCTAAAAACCAGGGCATTAGCGGCGCTTTAGGTAAAACGCCGCTAAAAACCAGGGCATTAGCGGCGCTTTAGGGAAAACGCCACTAAAAACCAGGGCATTAGCGGCGCTTTAGGGAAAACGCCGCTAAAAACCCCATAACCCCTAAACTCAAAAAGAATCATAAACACTAATCTCTAACCACTAAAACAAAAAATTATTAAAATTTATGATTATACAATATATTAAATATTTTCTTATATAATCATAAAAGAGATAGTATTGAATTTAAAATATTGAATTAATTATCATTATAGTTTAAGGTTTATGGTTTAAGATGGTTTAATTATGATCGTTAACTATGGTTTAAGGTTTAGGAGTTAACTAGTATTTGAAGGTTTATGATGAATTCGGGGTTTATGGATTATGATTTAGGGTTTAAAGGTAAGGGTTAAAGTTTAGATTAATGGGACAATTATTAACTTCTTAAGAGATAATTTCCTTTCCAGATTCTTACTTGGAATGCTATTAAGAAATGGTGATTTTGAATGTGGAATTAGCATTTGTTGAACTATGTATAAATTCCAAGCTTATATAACATAGAAATATCTTACGGAGTGGACATTATAACTAGAGTGTTCCAATAAATCTAGAGAATTAATTGTTTTATTAAAGTTATGTAACTTTGTATAAATAATAATGCTATTGTGTATTTTTAATTATCTATTTTTTTGTTTAAATTTATTTAGATTAAATAGAATGTCTGAAATAAAATATGTTAAAAATTAAGTTTAGGTTAAGGGTTTAAGGAAATGATACTATTAGCTTAACTGAAGAACATTTGGATTTTACTAAGATTCATGTTATTTTGTATATACGTACTCATAATATTATTTAATATAAGAATATAAACATATATATGTGTGTTTTAATTTGTACTACACTAACATTGGCCACACGAATTCCCAAAAATATGTTTATTATGGTTTAGGGTTAACAGTTTTTTAAAGTATACTTTATAGTTTGGGCTTTATGGTCTAGGAGTTATGGTTGGTTTAGGGGTTACGAATTGTTTTGGGGTTTAAAGTTTGGGGTAAGGGGTTTTTTGTTTGTGGTCTAAGGTTTAAGGTTTAGAGTATCAGGTTTAGGGTTTTAAATTTAGAGTATAATTTTGGATTTTAATTTAGAAGATAAATGTATATAAGATAAATATATATAAAATATTATTTTAAAATATATATAAATATATATATATATATGAAAAGTGGTTTAGTGTGCAATTGTGTACATGAACTGTAATTTGATCTAGATCTTGTAAAATATTTACACGTTATTGATATAATAAACAGCATCATGTTTTTATTTAATTAATTAATTTATATGCATACATAATATGTATTTTAAAATGTGTATTAAATCAAAATTAAAGTTTCAACTATAGTTAGGGTTTTAGGGTTTATATATAATTTAAAAGAAATTCTAAATATATAGTTTTAAATTTTGATCAATTTCTATAAAATATTCAGGTATTAGCGGCGTTTATACATAAAACGCCACAAAAGATAGAAAATAGAGGCTTTTTTTTAGAAAACGCCACAAAATTTCATTATACATTAGAGTAAAACGGCATCGTTTCCTCTGAATAGTAGTGGCTTTAGCGACGTTTCTATAATAAACGCCACAACGCGTATTAGAACGGCGTCGTTTTATAGTGTAGATAAAATAGGTGTTATTGGCGCTTTGCTGAAAACGCCGCAAAAGGTCTTATTAGCGGCGCGTTGCTGAAAACGCCACAAATTTTTCTTATTTGAAACGGCGTCGTTTTTTCTCTCCTGAGGTTTATGCCCTTTACCCGAAATCGGTTTCATTTTTTTTCTAAGTCATTTTCCCCCATCTCGTCTTCCTTCCCCAAATCCCTAAAACAAACACCTTTTTTTTTCCCCAAATCATCCCCTAATTCCCCCATTCCCGAAATCCCTTACTATTTTCCCTTTCCTCTCGTCGACGGTCAGATGCTTCATGGGAAGATAATGGTTAGTTTTTTAGTCCCCTTTAGATTAATGTGTAGTTACTGTATTACTTGGCTTTTATTTTTTTTTGGAATTAAGCTTAAATGACTGAACTTGCTATTTTGAACAACCACTTCCTTTCTTGATATGTAGTGTATGCTGGAATTTTATTATGTCTTCTTCTCTTGTAGACTTTTCTATCATTCGTGTAATTAAATGTTATTCATGGAGAACTTGCAACTCGTTTTTAGCATATTACCTCTGCTCTGATTTGTTCAGTTGCTATAGCAGTCTGGGAGTGATTATGCTCTGGCCATGTTGCTTTGGCTTTTAATTATATCCTCCAATGGTAGCACTGGAAAACTTTTCCTTTATTTCCAAAAATGTTGACCCACCACGGATCTGTTGCTTTTTCTTGACCCTTTCAAAATCCATTCCATTCAATTCAATTCCTTCCAATTCTTTGTAAGTTTTTTAATCGTTACATTCGATTTTTTTCTGAGAGATCTTCACAAAGTTTCAAGCTTCTTAAGCATTTCTTTGATCTAGAATGGATAGTAGTTATTCAGCTATACCCAAAGGCTCATTTGTAGAATTACAAATGCATAATGAACACCACGACTTTAGATCCCAACAAAAATCGCTCCTCTCTGATGATGGGAACCGGGTAAATCATCCCAAGGTTATTGCTGATTTTGATTATCTTAATGATGATGATGATGTTGATACTGATGTTGATGTTGATCTCGATGATTATACCCTTGTTTTAAGTAAACCCAATACCGGGTCTGGTGTTTCTGGTGCTGTTTTTAACTGAACCACCACAATTATTGGTGCTGGAATCATGGCTTTACCTGCTACTATGAAGGTTCTGGGGCTTGTTTTAGGGATTCTCGATCAGTGGTTAGGACTGGTTCGGTTCGTAATGTCTGGGTGATATTATGTCTGGTTTGGTTCATCATATTGGGGTTCTCGATCAGTGGTTAGGACTGGTTTTGGGGATCATAGGAAGTTATTGGTTTTGGTTGTTATGGTTGTTTTTCTTGCTCCACTTTGCGTGTTAGATAGGATTGATTCATTGAGCATGACTTCGGCTGCTTCGGTAGCTCTCGCTATTGTTTTCGTTGTGGTTTGCTTTGCTGTTGCATTCATTAAGCTTATTGAAGGGAAGATAGAGGCTCCAAGGAGGAGCCCAGATTTTGGATCGAAAATGGCAATTTTGGATTTACTAGTAGTTATCCCTATTATGACTAATGCATATGTTTTCCATTTCAATGTTCAACCTATATACAATGAGCTCGAAGGTGATGTTTTGACCAATTTTGATAGGAATCTGGGAATTCATTTTAGCACTGCTTTGAATTATATTTGCTCTTCATTTGGTTCTGGTTTTCCCTGTTATTCACTTTTCTCTACGCCAAACTGTGGATAACTTGGTGTTTGAGGGATCAGCTCCTCTCACGGAGAGTAAAAAAAGGTGTTTGGCATTAACAGTAATATTGTTAGTGCTTATATATATTGGATCTACTATGATCCCAAATATATGGACAGTTTTCAAATTTATTGGAGCAACAACAGCTTACTGTCTTTTAATATGTATACAATATAACTTACTGTCTTTTAATGGTATTGAGCTTGGTCCTATTTCTCCTGTTAATGTTATACCAAATTGCTGGCTGTTTTTTTAATCATTTTATTTGGTTATTCCCACCTGTTATTATGCAATATAATTAATATTATACCAATCATTAAATGTTGTTTATTTTTAGAACTCATTTGATTGTTTTGTCGACCAGAAACAGACTTTTGTTCTTCAAATGCAATGAGTAGGGAAGTCTCTCGACATTATTAGAGATCAATCCCAAGCATCTCTAAATAAACCCTCAAGAAAACATTTCCATTTCAATCAAGGTAACATGTTTTTCCTAACATTTATGTTTCTTTCAACATGTTGTTCCTTTTATGTTTTCAATGTTTAATTAACATTTAATTACATTCCTAAATTTTTAATGTTTTTCCTAACATTTAATTAACATTTTAATTACATTCCTAAATTTTTAAGCTTATTTCATCCACTCTTTTTTGTGTTTTGTCTCGATTTGGCTTCCTTCGTTAAGTTTCCTGTAGAAGCATACTTATCTTTTATTTTCAATAAACAGATTTAGGTAATGGAAGATGTATGCCTGTGTGTTTGTGTCTCTATATATGTATGTATTTGGTACTAGATGAAAGCTTTATTCCAGTTTTGAAATATAGACCAAGTTTTGCATACATTGATCAATTTCTGGCTCTTTTCCTTTGAATACATGGTTCTCTTGATACTAAATACTCAGGTACTTTCTGCATATTCTGTGATTCTTATTAGATAAGTTATATATCAACAGTTATGTTAGTTTCCATCAAGGTCTCTGTAAACATAAAGTTGGTATTCTGGTTAGGAGAAGTTAATGTTTATGAGTTTTGTGGAGTATGATTCTGCACATGCAAAGTTGGTTTGTTTCAATCTGTGCATTTTCATGTTTACATAATAATGGTGATTCCATTTTGGTTATTTAGATGTTCTTTTGGTCTATTTTCATGTTTCTATCCAACTTATGTGTTTAGTGTGGACTTAGATTGATTTAAGAGTTTATTGCTGTCTTGTTGCTCACGTTTTATATAATAAAATTGTTATATTTTGGTTATTTAGATGTTCTTTTGGTCTGTTTTCATGTTTCTATCCAACTTAAGTGTTTAGTGTGGACTTAGATTGATTTAAGAGTTTATTGCTGTCTTGTTGCTCACGTTTTATATTGCTGAATTCCTCTATTCA
The DNA here is from genome assembly GCF_007990345.1 of Gossypium hirsutum. NCBI lineage: Eukaryota > Viridiplantae > Streptophyta > Magnoliopsida > Malvales > Malvaceae > Gossypium > Gossypium hirsutum. The sequence goes on from NC_053427.1 coordinate 9,023,103, forward strand.
TTTTCTTTCAGTTATGTGAAGAAATTGGCTGTGCTTTGACTGCTTTCTTATCCATTTGTTTATTATTTTTTATTGTTTGAATTGGAATTGTCCTGGGGTAGTTTTGCATTTATTTACCTGGTACTGAATGTTAAAAACTGCATTTACTGTTCTGCATCCTGGAAAGGGACCTTTTGAGTTTTGAGCTTACTGGGCTGTTGTTTGGCTTTTCAAACTCTACAGTAAAACCAGGTTTAGATGAATTTATAGTTTTATTGACATTATGTTCTATTTCACCATTCTTGAAATTATGTGAAGATTCTTTCTAATTTTCTCCTCGGCTGTCTCTAGAGTCTAGCCTAATATTGATTTTTCCTTTTCATGCATTTTGAATCAAATAAAAGAATTTTAGCATGCAAGAAAAAGACACTTTACTTGCTTGCGAGAGTAATTTTCATGGTCTTTTGGGAACCTACACATTGGGTTGTTAACCTGTTCATGTCTAGTTCTGTGTGAATCATTTTATCCTCACATGTTTCCTGTTGGATTCTTTTTAGTTTCATACCCTCCATACTACAAAAAAGGAAGTGCTCTGTGAGACAAAGTCAAAAGTTTTAAGAATTTTTTTCATTATAAAGTTTTTGTTCACCAAACCTAGAACTTAATAAAAATGATGGTTGTGAAATTTTATAAATAATGTTCCTGAAATGTTGGTAATGAACCAAAAAAGAAGAGAATTGCCTGCCATGCTGAAAATTCTTGTTGAGAGTCAAGAGAACAAGAGGTGGCTGTTGTCCTTAAACGAAATTGTTAGTATTGGAGTTTTTTCTTTTGCTTTCTGTCTTTAGAATATTGATATTATTTCCTATGATGCTCTGATTCATGTGTGAGTGGGAATGAGCATGCTAGTATTTGCTTGTACTTATTCTGAAACCTGTTTTCAGATGTAGGATAATGTGTTCGATTTGGGCACTTTAGGAAAGTCAAGGTTTAAAGAAACAACTGACTGGATTTGCTAATTGTGTTATGTGCCTTGTATTTACAATTTTTTTGCAGAGATGGAAGTCATTTGTATGCTCATAAAAGATTTATTATTTTTTTGCAGAAATGGTTTGAAAAGATGTGCAGTATTGCCAGATTTTGCTGAGGGGTACAGCTTCATTTACTGCTTCCTGCTCCTCCTGTAAGTATTGGTTCAACTGAAGCTGCCATTTAATCTTCGAATTAAAATTTGGTACTGATATAGATAAAGTTTTTATATTTTCTTAAACTGAAATATATTTGGTGCTACTCTTATAATCTTACATCTGTTCTAGGTACTATCGAGCACCTGAAATAATATTTGGTGCAACTAAATACACCACAGCCATTGACATTTGTTCTAGGTACGTACATGCCGTTTAGTTGCTAAATTTTTTTCCTTATTTCTATGCATTTTCACTTTAAATTACTTAACAAATATTGACTTTTTGGACTCCAGCCTCTGTTTGTTGGTGAGAGTGGAGTAGACCAGGTACGTTTTATTAAGGTACGTTTTAAATATTTTAAAGATTCAAAGTATATATATAGGCTGGAAACCTGACCTTATAGTATTAATTATTTGAAGTATGAATAAGTATGAATTAATTTTATTACCATATATGTAGCTTGCTTGTCCATTATAATTACAACAATAGCTGACCTTCTCTCCAACCTTATTTTAAATATTTTAAAGATTCAAAGTATATAGGCTGGAAACCTGACGGGTTGCCTTATATCGAGTTGCAAGATATAATGGATCCTCCCTAGGTGTAACAACGCCACGTATGATGAATCTTAAAAAATTCAAAAAGAATTGAAAAAAGTTCTATCGCTATTGAATATTTATATAACTTTAATTTATTTCCAGTTTACTTATAAAAATTAAACTACGATTCTTTCTTGATATTATTATATTCAAATTACTATTTTGTTATATTAAACATGTATGATTTTAATATTTATTATTTTTAAATGTCTTTAAAATTTATAACTAATTTTTATGAAAATAGTATTATTAATTATTATTTGAAGTATGAATAAGTTTTTATATTTTGGTTCAACTTAAGTATTATTTGATTCAATTTAAGTATGAATTAATTTTATTACCATATATGTAGCTTGCTTGTCCATTCCTTATTTTAAATATTTTAAAGATTCAAAGTATATAGGCTGGAAACCTGACGGGTTGCCTTATATCGAGCTGCAAGATATAATGGATCCTCCGTAGGTGTAACAACGCCACGTATGATGAATCTTAAAAAATTCAAAAAGAATTGAAAAAAGTTCTATCGCTATTGAATATTTATATAACCTTAATTTATTTCCAGTTTACTTATAAAAATTAAACTACGATTCTTTCTTGATATTATTATATTCAAATTACTATTTTGTTATATTAAACATGTATGATTTTAATATTTATTATTTTTAAATGTCTTTAAAATTTATAACTAATTTTTATCAAAATAGTATTATTAATTATTATTTGAAGTATGAATAAGTTTTTATATTTTGGTTCAACTTAAGTATTATTTGATTCAACTTAAGTATGAATTAATTTTATTACCATATATGTAGCTTGCTTGTCCATTCCTTATTTTAAATATTTTAAAGATTCAAAGTATATAGGTTGGAAACTTGACGGGTTGCCTTATATCGAGCTGCAAGATATAATGGATCCTCCGTAGGTGTAACAACGCCACGTATGATGAATCTTAAAAAATTCAAAAAGAATTGAAAAAAGTTCTATCGCTATTGAATATTTATATAACCTTAATTTATTTCCAGTTTACTTATAAAAATTAAACTACGATTCTTTCTTGATATTATTATATTCAAATTACTATTTTGTTATATTAAACATGTTTGATTTTAATATCGCTATTATTTTTAAATGTCTTTAAAATTTTGTTATATTAATAAGATTTCCAAAAAAGTTTTATGAAGCTTATAAATAATTCTATTGACCTTAAAAAAGAATTAAAAATTTCAACGACTGAATGGCCAATTATAAATTATTTTATCAACATAACATTATTGATCATTGTTTAAATATATTATAACTAATTTTTGTCAAAATAGTATTAATATTGATCATTACTTAAATAAATTACATAACTCACATAACGTACATAACAACTTACATAACTTAACTAATACTTGTAGTTTAATCTAATAATTTCCTTAAAAGCATATAGTTTAAAAGTTCAAATTTCATAACTTACATAATCTACATAACTTACATAAAACATAAAGATATATCATATCAAGACTTACATAATAAACAACTTACCCGTGAAACTTATTGCCAACTTTAGACTTCAACAACTATGAAATGGATAGGACTTGGATGAATTTCTCAAGGGCAAGCAACGAGTATCAAAATGGAGTGCAATCTTTTTTAGATTTTGCATTTCACAATTCAAGCCAAGAGAATATGATTCTTTGCCCGTGTAAGAAGTGTGGCAATATCTATTGGCATTATCGTGAAGTTGTCTACGAACATCTAATTGTTGATGGCTTCATTCGGGGGTATAAAAAATGGAATTTCCATGGAGAGTACAATTAGTGGAGCCTCTTCGACGATTAATCCGGGTTATCCTTATAGTGGTTACCATCAGTATGTTAGAGAAGATGACATGGAAGGTATGATGCGGGACGCATTTAATATGCGGAGTGAAAGTTTCCAATCATTTCCACCAAACTATGTTGCATCTGATGATTATAATATCGGTGGGAATACTTTTATGGAAACGCGAAGAAGTGTACCGGATGAACAACCGAATGAAGAAGCGGCGAAGTTCTACACGTTACTTGGTGAAATGAATGAAGAATTTTATGAGGGATCAAAATTTTCGAAAATGTCATTCTATATTCGCCTTTTCCACTTAAAATGTTTGAGAGGGTGGACCGGAAACTCTTTGACAATGCTGTTAGAGCTTTTGAGAGAAATGTTCCCATTTGCAAAAATCCCTCAATAATGTAAAGACATGAAGAAAGTAATAAAAGATTTGGGCCTTGGGTACAACAAAATTCATAGTTGCCCAAATGATTGCATGCTGTATTGGGGTGATCGGAGAAATCAACAGTCTTGTCATGTTTGCGGTAAATCTCGTTGGATGAATAGAGATGCAGAAGATGTTAATGAGGATGAATATGGGCCACAGTCAAGAAGGAAGCCGAACAAGATTTTGCGATATTTCCCGCTAATCCCAAGGCTTCAAAGGCTATTCATGTCGTCAAAGACAGCTGAGTTTATGACGTGGCATCATGATCAACGAACGGATGATGGATTATTAAGGCATCCTACGGATTCTTTTGCATGGAAATCATTTGACAATAAATTTCCAAGCTTTGCAAGTGATCCTCGGAGTGTAAGGCTCGGGTTAGCATCTGATGGATTTAATCCTTTTAAAATCATGAGCACCTCGTACAGTACTTGGCCTGTGGTCATTGTTCCTTATAATTTTCCTCCATGGCTCTGCATGAAGCAATCTTCTTTGATATTATCTATGATTATCCCCGGAGAGAAAGGCCCCGGAAATGATATTGACATATATCTGCAGCCACTTATTGAAGAGTTAAAACAATTATGGGCGGGTTTTGAGACGTATGATGTATTGAGAAAGGAGAACTTTTACCTACGTGCTGCTTTGATGTGGACAATTAATGATTTCCCGGCATATGCGAATTTATCGGGTTGGAGTACCAAAGGATGTTATGCTTGTCCTTGTTGTGCTGCTCAAACGTGTTCACAGTGGTTATATAATAGGAAGAAGTTCTACTATATGGGGCATTGTCGGTGGTTAGATGAAAATCATAGATATAGATTTCAGAAGGCTTTATTTGACGGTACTGAAGAGTTGAAAAAAGCTCCTGAGCAGACCATTGGATCTGAAATCTTATTCATGTTAAAAGATATGGATTTCAGTTACAGGAAGCTGAATCAACCATCTAATAGGCAAACAAATAGACGATCGAGGGATGAATCTGATGATGAATCTGACGAGGAGGATGACCCTAATGAGGCGGACTTGTGGAAGAAAAGAAGTATTTTTTTGAGTTGCCTTATTGGGAGCATCACATATTACGCCACAATCTTGATGTGATGCATATTGAGAAGAATGTCTGCGAGAACATCATCCGGACAATTTTGAACGTCGATGGTAAATCAAAAGATAATCTTCAAAGTCGACTTGATTTAGTTCACATGGGAATTAGGCGTGATCTTCTTCCCCAAGTACTTCCTAATGGAAAATATTGGTTGCCGCCTACAATTTTTGCAATGTCAAAGGAAGAGAGAGAAATGTTCTGCACGGTGTTGAAGGATATAAAGGTTTCGGATGCGTATTCATCAAATATATCTCGATGTGTAAGTCTTAAAGATCGAAGACTATATTCATTAAAATCACATGACTATCACATCTTGATGCAAGATCTACTTCCAGTTGCTTTACGGTGCTGTATGTCAAAGAAGGTAACGTCCTGTATAATTGAGTTGTCCAATATAATGAAAGCAATTTGTGGCAAAGTTCTGAATGTTGAAGAACTTGAAAAAGTACAAGATCGAGCCGCTTTGACATTATGCAATTTGGAGAAGATCTTTCCACCTTCCTTCTTCACTATTATGGTGCACCTTGTCATTCATCTCCCTCGTGAAGCAATAATTGGTGGGCCGGTTTTCTATCGTTGGATGTATCCAATTGAAAGGTGCTAATTTATTTCAAAGGCATTCACCTTTATACCTATAGTTACAAGTTTTGATAATGTTGTATATGGTGTTTAGGTTCCTAAGCAAATTGAAGTCTTATTGTCGTAACAAGCGTTATCCGGAAGGATCAATTGCTGAAGGCTACTTGGCAGAGGAGTGTATGACATTCTGTTCTAGATATTTAGATGTTGAAACAAGATTGAATAGACCAAGTAGAAATGTCGGACTCAATGATCCTAACTTGGACAAAACTTATTTATTTCAAAGTTATGGAGAACCAATCGGCAAAGTTGAAATTGTAGAATTAGATGACCGATCTTGGATACAAGCACATAGATATGTTCTTTTCCACCACGATGCACTTGAACAATTACGCAAGTAAGTTCTAGAATATGATAAATATTCTTCTTTTTTTGATTTGTTTATTTTTTAACGAATTAAACACGTTTTTAACATAGTGAGTACAAACAAATCTTAAGATCTCGTCCACGCTCACGAAGATTACAACATCGCGAGATTAATAGGTTATTCGCAGAATCTTTTCATGAATGGTTAAGCCAAACGGTATGCAACTCAACATTTTGTTGACAAATAATAATGTTTTCTCATAACATTTATAATTACTCAATTTACTTTCGATTCAATAGGTTTGCAGTGGGAATATCATTAATGACGAAGTTAAATGGCTTTCCCAAGGTCCGAATCGAGTAGTAAAAAGATATAGTGGCTTCATCATGAATGGATTCAGATTTCATACCAAATATCGCAAGAGATTGAGGAGAACTCAGAATTGTGGAGTAGTTGTTAATTCTTTAATTACAAGTTACGCTAGTGCTAAGGACAGTAATCCTGTCGAGGGAAATGTGGAGTATTATGGACTTCTAACCGACATTATTGAGTTGGATTATTATGGAAAATGGAAAGTTGTCTTATTTCGATGTGATTGGGCTGATGCTAATACTGCTCGCGAAATTAAAAATGATCAGTTTGGTTTTACAATGGTGAATTTCTCTCGATTAATTCACACTGGAGAACATTTGATAGACGAGCCGTATGTATTTTCTTCTCAAGTTAAACAAGTTTTTTACTCGAAAGATCCAATTGATGAGGGTTGGTACGTTGTACTCCGAAACACCCCTAGAGACTTTGTTGACATGGGGAATGGAATAGAGATGACATCGGTGAAAGATCAAAAACTTTGCCTTTTCCAGAACAAGACTTAGATGAAAATATCCCTAGTACTAGTACACAATTTCAATGGGTTCGTCAGGATGTAGACGAAGATATTTACGATTTATGATGTAGTAAGATTTTATGATTTTTTATTTATATGTATTGTTACAATATTAACATTGGTCATGTTATCTAATTTAACTATTTTATATTTACTATTATTGTTATTTCTTACTAAAATTTTATCTATTTTATGTGTTGCAGGAAAAATGCCTAGAAGAAGATTAAGAGATCTTAGTATTGTACAAAATACTAACAATTCGGAAGAAGTAAGTACTAAACAGCAGACAGTTGTTGGATCTTCAAGCGTGCCGGAGACACTTGCCGAGTCTGTGGAAATTCAAAGTAATGTTATGTTCTATTTTACAAATTGTATTAAATTTTATTACTGATTTATTTTTAAATTTCAATATAGTAATAATTTACCATTTTTCAGCTGAAAATGGTGGGACGCGCAGAGGTCGAGGACGTACGCTCCTAACAGATTTATATAACTTAAATTCTGTCGAGCGTGTCAAAGTAACTAGAAACAGCCATGGTCAGCCTGTTGGACAAGAAGCTCGACTTTTAGTAGGCTATTTGGGCATTATAGCACGAAATGCCAATATGTTGCCCATCAACTACGAATCATGGCATAACATGCCTGATAGCAATAAAAATCAAGCTCTCTCTAATATTAAGGTAACAAAACGTTAATGTAACTATTATACTTTTGTTTAAGTTTCATTTATATTTACTTCCTAAACTTGTGTTTTTTAGGATAGGTTTGCTTTAGAGGTCTCTGATGCCTATATCAAGAAGGCATTGGGTAAAAAATGGAGAGACAATAAAAGCATTTTGAAAAAAGAATATTTTAAAAAACCCATAAGCCTCGAAGAAAAATTGTAAAATGTCCCACAGGGAATGCTGAGGTACCAATGGGAAGATGCGGTTCAATTTTGGAATTCGAAGAAAGGAGAGGTATTATGTACTTGCAAACTCTTAGAAATTTTTCGGTTTATAGTATTTACTATATACGTAATAATAATTTCATTATGTAGGACTGTGAGCGAGTTGGAACAAGCAGCAGGCAAAAACAAAAATTTACGCACACGGCAGGGTCGAAAAGTTTTGCTTGTGTAGCTCAAGCTGAGGTACTATGGATTTATTAAATCTATCAAGTATTAATAACTTTTTACTATTAAATAATATTTTTACTACTATATTGTAGGAAGCCTCGTTTGGTCAAAAAGTTGGACGCCTTCAACTTTTTGACATTACACACAGGAAAAAAGATGGAACTCCAATGTCGTCTGAGGCTGCAGAAATTATGGTATATTTAGCAAAAAAAAATTGATTCATTATAAATATTTATAATATTTAATTATAATGTTTTAATTCGTCGTTTTTATTAGTGTAATTTAAATAATGTTATGTTGTATTCTTTTTTATTGTATATTTCGTTTCTAACTCTTTAACTGATTTATTAGGAGAAACTTAAAGATAAGAAGGCAGAGTATGAAGCGACTGCTTCGACTGATAGTTCTGTTAATTTTGAGGGTATTGATAACAGAATTATTAATGAAGTTTTGGGTCCTGAAAGGTATGGTCGGGTTAGATTTCAAGGATCTGGTGTTAACCTGACCCAATATTTTGGATCCACCTCGCACCAATACATGCCTTCTGGGAGTCAAAGACAAGCTGAAGTTCAGAGGTTAAAAGATCAGATAGTTCAGATACAAGCTAGCACAGATGAGCAAATTTCTCAACTTAGAGCAGAGGCAGCAGCGAGGGAGGCAGAGGCAGCAGCGAAGGAGGCGGAGCAGAATAGGAAATACAATGAACTCCAGCAGCAGCTTCAGTCTATGATGACTATGTTCCACCAATTTCAAAATCCACCATCATAGACATGTTTTCCTGTAACTTTTAACATTATTTTAAGAATATTTTGAATATTCATTTCCAATTTATATAATATATTTTTCGTATAATTTTGTATTATTTAAATTTACATGTTTTGGTTGGGTTGGATTTTATGGTAGATTTACTGTTTTTTATTGAATTTCTTGCAGGAGGGTTGGATATAGGTGTAAAAATACATATTGCAAAACTGAGCAAATTAGCGGCGTTTTTTATAAAAGCGCCGCTAAAGTTCTTGGTCTTTAGCGGCATTTTTTAAAAAAGCGCCGCTAAAGGTCCTAGTCTTTGGCGACGCTTTTATAAAAAATGCCGCTATAGGACTGTACTTTTAGCGGCGCTTTTATAAAAACGTCGCTATAGGTCCTGGTCTTTGGCGGCATTTTTTTAAGAGCGCCGCTAAAGGTCCTGGTCTTTAGCGGCGCTTTTATAAAAAACGTCGCTAAAGATCGTGGTCTTTAGCGGCATTTTTTCTAAAAAACGCCGTAACCTTTTGTGGCGCTGCATATAGCGACGTTTTTTGCGGCGCTTGGGAAAGCGCCGCTAAAAGTATTAGCGGCGCTTAGAAACACCGCTAAAGGCAAAAAAACGCCGCTAAAAGTCTATTTTCCTGTAGTGGAAATGTGTCCCCCTGAACCGAACCTGGTCCATATGAGCCTATAATGGGTGAGGATCGAAAAATCTGCTAGTTCAAGGACCCTCGCTTTAGAACTGAAACACATATAGTGAACTTTAAGTGCTTACCTTAGGGAGTACAGTGATAGCCTTTAGTAAGCTACCCTTATAAGTCCTTGTTTATTATACCTTTTATATATGATACTGACCTATTTTATTTTGCTATCATTGCATGTCACTCAACATTTAAAGGTGTCGATTCACGGTTTGATTTCTAGATTAGAAAGTTTTGTAATGAGGAACGAATATCTTGATAAAGTGGAGGACAACGCTTCTGTCTGTGCGTGGTCAGAGAAAACCTAGTTAGAGAAAGGAGATAGTGTCACCGAAGGGTGTACGTCAGAGTTGTAGGACTTCACTCATATCAGTTCGACACAGAATAAGTTTCAGGAGTTGAAGGACATTTGGGCCCAATGGGATGACGAGGCTAAGTAGCTGTTCTACCAGAATTATGGAGATCTTCCCTATTTGCTAGACATCAAGGTGGATAAGCATCTGTTTCGAGCTATGGTATAGTTTTGGAACCCTGCTTATAATTGTTTTACATTTGGAGAGGTAGACTTAGTACCTACTTTGGAGGAGTATACGACCTTGCTTCGCTGTCCAAAAATTCAAGGTAACAACGCTTATGTTAGGGTTGCTAATCTCCCAACCTTTGTGAAGAAATTAATGATGATTACAGGGGTGAGTGAACAGTGGGCCGCAGATCGAATCCAAGAAAAGGGTGATAGTAAATGCATTCTATGGGCACGTTTGAGGGATTTGATATTGGCACACCCAGATGTGAAGAAGAGGGTTGATGTCTTGGCCTTAAGTATTTATGGTTTGGTGATTTCCCCAAAGCTGTAGGGCACATAGATGAAGCAGTTGTGGATTTATTTGATCGACTTAGTAAACAGAACACACCTGTGCCTGCAATCCTAGCCGAGACGTTTAGATCCTTGAGTGCATGTCGAAGAGCTGGTGAAAGTAGATTCATTGGATATGCACAATTGTTGTTAGTATGGTTCCATAGTCAGTTTTAGAAGGTTGATAAGGGTCCTTGCCGAGTGTTCTTTGAGGATTATTCTCCCTTAAGGGAAGCAGCAGCTATGCCTAGGAGGGACGACATTACAGAGGAAATATGGATGGAAATACTTCAGAATCTCCAAGAGGAAGATGTAATGTGGAAAGCCCCTTGGATGGCTCCTAATGAAGTCCTTTATCGTTGCAGAAGTTTTAATTGGGTACCTCTTCCTGGAATTTGGGGAGTTGTTGGTTATGCACCATTACTCGTCTTAAGGCAATACAAAACGGGGCAGTTTATACCTACAACACAAGGGTTAGCTCAGAGTGATTTCTCATATAAAATGGATCATTATAAGAAAAAGATGCGAGAGATTTTCGAGGCTTGGAAGAAGATTTGCTGTGTGAAGATTCTGACTGAAGGTCCGATGACGACCCTTGAGTACAAAGGGTGGTTTAGCAAGAGGATCAATGATAACATCCCTAGGCCGAGTTTGGGGGCTGCTCAATCGATGAAGGAGAGTTTACGAGTAATTCCATCAGAGTTAGAAGTCATAAAGTAAGAGTTCGAAAGGAAGAATTTGGAGCTTGGGAAAAAGATAGAGAGGCTTGAGGAGGAGAAGATATATCTAAGCTTAGACGTCGACGTTTAGAAAATCGAGGTCGAAAAAGTGAGGAAAGAAAAGAAGAAGATTGAAGAAGACCGAGATGACTTGAAAACGTAATATAAGAGGATACAGCTATCAATGAAGAGAGCTGGATTGGGGAAGTCTCCAGAACAGTGGCGGCAAGAGGTTCAAGAAGAAAGAGCCAAAGCCGCGTATTGGGAGAAGAAGTTTCAAGAGATGTAGGCACAAAATCAGACCTTAGAGAAGGAGAATCAAGGATTAAAAGCTAAGGTGATTGAGCTTGGACGATCTCTTCATCATCACCGAAGTCATAACTCTGCGGTCGAATTAAAGGCAAGTCTGAACAAGATCGAGGAAATGAAGCAGAATATTAGAGGGTTGGAAGCAGCATTGCAGAACTGTGAACTTCAGATTGAGCAGCTCAAGGCAAGAGAAGGACATTGGAAGGGAGAGCTTCACCATTTCCAGGATCAAGTCAGAGATAGGGACTGTCGAAACCATTCTTTTGAAAACGGGGATCGACTTTGTTTGAAAGTGAAAATTAAAACGGGAGTTGCCACCGATCTTTATTGAGTGTGATCGGATCACCCTTGTTTTAATAAAACATTTTAGTTTACTAAAACAGGGCCTTTGGTCTACGAAACTTGAGAGGATGAGTTCGGGAAGGGACTTGAAATACGATCTTTTCTATTAATACTGATTTTAAAATTCTTGAATTAGCTTAAATCGATTTGTTTAAAGATTTCCTTATCTCGAGATGTCGGAGTATCACATCCCGTAAGTTAGGACGCAATACCATGAATTTCTGAGCACAAGGTCGTCTTTTAATTTAAATTGGAAATCCGTGTATTTCAAAATTCAAAAGGATATTTAGCTATTTAAAACCAACGAGAGAACCGAAACCCCGTAAGTTAGGGCACAATTCTTCGATGTTCCAAAATGCGAAACATTGCCTTATTTATTGAAATTAATTAAAACATGAGAAAAAATATTCCTAAAGTGAGAAATTAAAAATAGATAAACGACGCAAAAAATGATATCATTAATGAAAAATATTAACATGGAATACTAGAATATTAGAATAACAATAACAATGATATTTACAAAAAAAAAAGAAAATAAAAACAAATCATGTACTAATAATAAAATAGGAAAAATGATATATTTGGTAATAATAATATAAAATAATAATATGTACATAAAAATACATATATATATATGTGCATATAATAAAAGTATGTAATAATAATAATATCTACAATAAAATAAAATATTAGGAAACGTACATAAAAAATATATACATAAAAAATTTACAACAATAATATAAAATAATGATATGTACAAAATATATATATATATGTACATAAAATATACACTAATGTAATAATAATTATAATAATACTAGCAATAGTAATAATTAGTAATAATAATATATACACAATATGGTATTTAAAATATATATATATGTATATACAATAATGTTTAAGAATATATACATAAGATGATATAAAATACATACATGGAATAGTATAAGAAATATATAACTAATTGCATTAAAAATATATATACATAATATATATAAAATACATATAATATATATACGTATTAGAAATGATAAAAATTATTAACACACTACATAAGTAAATAAAATATAATAATAATACTAAAATAATTAATTTAAATAGTAAAATAACTAAAAAGGATTAAATTGAACTAAAAACAAAATATTTGGGGCAAAATTGAAATAAAAATAAAAGGAAAGGACTATATTGAACACGTGTGGAAACAGTGGGGGCCAAAGCAGAAAATATTCCTTCCCATCAAAACTTAGCACATCAGCGGGGACTAAATTGAAAATCGCGATAAATTTTGGGGCCAAATTAAAAAACGAATAATGACTTAATTGCAAAGCAATAAAGAGCGGAAGGGCTAAAAGCGAATTAGCCCTTCCTTTAAAAAAACACGCGGATCCTAGGCGGGTCGGGTCGAATCGGTCCAAGTCAAAACGACGTCGTTTTGGGGGCTATAAAAAGCCCTTTTTCTTCAAAAAAATTCATTCTTGCACTTGAAAAGGAAAAAAAAGAGAGAGGGAGAGGGGTGAGGTGATTTCTGGCCACAAGACCGGTCCCCATCCGGTCACTGGACCGCCGTCAGCCACCGCCGGCCACCGTGGATGGTGGCCGGAAAAGGTAAAAAAAATTTGTTTTTTTAAATAATATATATATGTATATGTATATAAAAAGAAAGAAAGAAAAAAAAAAGATGTAAACCTTTTTATTAATTTTCTTTTGTATTCAAAATTTGGAGGGATTTTTGTGTTTGTCTTTTTTTTCAATCTTCTAAAACCCCCCCTTACATGATTTTTGAATGGCTTTTTATAGCCATCTTTTACATCATTTTCTATTATTTCTTTTTCTATTTCTTTTGTAGGTGATAGTGGCAGACAATCGATATCAAAAATGGGAGGAAAATGGGGCAAGTGGGAAAGTGGCTAGGTGGCTAGGGTTTCTTCCTTTCTCTTTTTGGTGGAAAATGTTTAGTACTAGTGGGCTAGGTTTAGGGTTTGTGAATTGGGTATGTAATAGACCATTGGGTTTGGGCTGTTTAACTATTGGGTTATTTGTAAATGGACTGGGCCAAAATTGGCCTATAACAGGGAGTATCTCATGGGAGAAGCCATAGTCCAGATTCGAGAGGTTGCTGATCATTTCCAAGACCTGGCAACGCAAGCTAATGTATTGAGTGCAAAGTATGAGTCAGTGTTAGATAAAGGTCGAGAGTTGGCTTTGTTATTGGATAGGGTTAAAACTCTGGGCCTAAGGGCGAAAGCGTATTTGTAATTCGTTTTGTGTAAAGATTTTTGTTTCTTAAATAACATTTTCTAAAAGAAACTGAATCAGAATCGATATCTTTTGCATTCATGCATTTGCATCTCATCGCATCATATGCATTCCAATTTATAGAAGGACCCTAATTAGTTAAAATTATAGAGAGAGAGAGAGAGAAAGAGAGTGAGAGAAAAAGAAAACCTGGAAGCAACATATCCTTACGGTACACGCACTAAGACAAAGAATATGGATCAAAGACTTGAGCAGATCCAGAAAGAAATGCAAGAGCAATTGCAGGAACAATTGGCAAAAATCCAACAAGAGATGAATGATCAAATGTTGGAGGCTCAAAGGAATATGATGGCTAAAATATCCCAGCTGCTGAAGGGGGCAAAGGATAAAGGAAAGGCTCCTATAACTGAAGAAGATAATGAGGATCATCCTTCGGGTTTTACTCCAACCCATGTGCAAACTCAACCTGAGGCATATCCCCGAAGGCCGTCCATTACAATAAGGCCTCAACATGGGCAAGTCGATGCTAGAATACCCATAAACTTCCAAACTGGTGCGGGATCCAACCCGGGAGATAACCCTACCAATCCAGTCATCCCTGATTTAGATGTAGCTGAGAGGGAGGAGATGAGGCTCGAATCATCAAGGTAATTAGAGGAATGTTACAGATGGTTAGAGGAGAAATTTAAGGCATTGGAAAACGCTAATAATCGTCAGGGAATTGATGCCAAAGACTTGAGTTTGATCCCAAATTTGGTGCTTCCTCATAAGTTCAAGATGCCGGAATTTGAGAAGTACAATGGGACCACTTGCCCTGAGGCCCATATCACCATGTTCTGTAGGCGAATGACTGGCTATGTAAACAATGATCAATTATTGATCCATTATTTTCAGGATAGTTTGGTTGGGGCAGCGGCTAGGTGGTACAATCAATTGAGTCGCGCAAGGATCGGTTCTTGGAGAGACTTAGCGCAAGCCTTTATGCAGCAATATAATCATGTGACTGACATGACTCCTGATAGAATCACTTTGCAGAACATGGAAAAGAAGCCTAATGAGAGCTTTAGGCAATATGCACAAAGGTGGAGGGAGGTTGTCATGCAAGTTCAACCACCGCTCTTGGAGAAAGAAACTACCATACTGTTCATTAACACCTTGAAGGCCCCATTCATTATTCATATGATTGGAAGTACCACCAAGAGCTTTGCTGATATAGTTATGGCAGGAGAAATGATTGAGAACGCCATAAGGGGAGGCAAGATAGATGGGGAATCTGCTAAAAGATCGGCCCCAAGAAGGAAAGATAATGAGGAGAACAATACGAATAGTTATAATTCGAAAGTGATTACGGTTAGTCAGCCCAGAGAAACTACAGTTAGGCAACAGGATTCCCAAAAGTAGGGATCTAGTTCGAGACAAAATTCTGAAAAGGTCTCATTTACGCCTATCCCGGTGACATATCGGGAGCTTTATCAAAGTTTATTTAATGCGCATGCAATAGCTCCTTTTCGTTTGAAACCATTGCAACCCGCATGTCCTAAATGGTATGATACAAACACCAAATTTGAATACCATGCAGGGATATCGGGGCATTCAATCAAAAATTGCACTAGTTTTAAAAAGCAGTGGAAAGACTAACTAAGATGGGGGTCGTAAAATTTGACGACGCCCCTAGTACAAAGAACCCGTTGCCAAACCATGGTGATCAAGGGGTAAACGCAATTGGGGAAACTGGTATGAGAAGGATTAAAGAGGACATGGCCTAGGTAAGAATGCCGATGAAAGTAATCTGGGAAAAAAATGGTGAAAGAGGAGATGATAATTTTTGAAGAAGGAAATAAAGGAACAAGGGACTACTGCGAGTTCCATGCAGAAGAGGGACACGAAATTTAGGAATGCAACGAGTTTAAAGCTTTGGTACAAAGCCTTATGGATAATAAGGAGCTGGAATTTTATGAAGTTGGCTCAGATGAGGGACATGTATGCACATTAAAAGGTAAACCAAAGAATCAAAGAATCAACCGGCCAAGGATCATTATTTCTTTACCAAGGAATAATGAAGTTGAGACACCAACAGCGCCGAAAGTCATTATTCACAAACCCGTTTCCTTTCCTTATAAGGATAACAAGAGGGTACCTTGGAATTATGACTGCAATGTGACTATACCGGAGAGAGAAGATATAGCTAGTACTTCTAAGGAGGCTCAAGTTGAAGGATCCTACACACGTAGTGGGAAGCATTATGATGCAAAAGCATCAGAATTGAGCCTACGAAAGTGAAAGCCTTTGACGTTGAGAAGGAGAATAGGGCTGAGGTACTTGTTAATGAGCCAGTGAAGGAAGAAGAAGCTAGAGAGTTTCTAAAATTCCTGAAACACAGTGAGTACAGTGTGGTTGAGCAATTTCGCAAACAACCAACTCGTATAATAGTATTGGCTTTGCTTCTGAGTTCAGAGGTACATCGTGAGGGGTTAATGAAGGTGCTCAACAAGACTTATGTTAATAATGATATATCTGTCAACAAGTTGGATCGATTGGTTAGTAACATAAGTGCTGACAATTTCATTTATTTCAATGATGATGAAATCCCACCTAGTGACATGGGATCAGCTAAGGCTTTGCACATTACCACTCGTTACAAAGGATATACATTGCCGGGTGTGCTTATTGATAATGGGTCAGCCTTAAATGTCATGCCATTGTCCACATTGAACAGATTACCCATAGATAGTTCTCACATAAAAACATGCCATAATGTAGTGAGAGCATTCGATGGCACGGAGAGAAAGGTTATGGGAAGAATTGATATTCCTTTGATGATTGGGCCAAACACGTATGAGGTGGAATTTTTAGTGATGGACATCAAGCCCTCTTACAATTGCCTGTTGTGGAGGCCTTGGATACATTCAGCAAGAGCCATGCCCTCATCGTTGTACCAAAAATTAAAGTTAGTAGCGGATGGAAGGCTAATCACCATAAATGCGAAGGAAGACATCATAGCAGCAGTTACCAGTGAAGCACCCTATGTAGAGGTAAACGAGGAGGCCATTGAATGCTCTTTTCGTTCCTTATAATTCTTTAATGCAACATTTATTTCAGAGGGGAATGTGGTGCCGGTGCCCAGGATATCCAGAACTACAAGAATGGGTTTGCAGTTGAAAATGGGGAGAGGAGCCTTGCCAAGAAAAGGATTGGGAAGATATCTTCAAGGAGGGATCCAAGTTCTAGAACTAAAGGAGAAGAGAAATTGTTTTGGCTTGGGTTTCAGGCCAGATCACAAGCATAGGAGGAAGGAAATAGTTAAGCGTCAACAAAGAAGAAGGGCGCGTTTAAGTGGAAGAGAAGTAGAGTGGGAATTGATGACGTTTCCTCATATATCCCAAACCTTTATATTAGGAGGGATAATTCACCCTGAGAGAGGATTGCTCAAAAAAGGAAGTTATCACATCAATGCTGTACATAATGAAGAGTCTGAACGAAGAAACCTTGAGGGCATTCGCCCTTACAAATCAGGAAGCTCTTTAAACAATTGGACTGTAGAAGAACTTCCTATAGTTTTTAAAGATTTTTCAGAGTAATTTTCAGAACACTCTTGTTGCTCTAGAGCCTAGGAGTAATAAGAATTTCATTTGTAAAATGGACTCATGTTTGGATATTTGCATTTCAATAAAACACGACTTTTCTCATCAATCTGAGTAAATATTCCTTTATACCGATCAATATTCTTTTGACCTTTTTAAGTTCTTTCAAATTTTTCATTCCATACATAACACATAAATAAAAATTCTTAAAATTCATTCATTCTTCGTATATTCTTTCGTACCCCGCAGGTCCCTAGATATCAACGACATGAGCACTGATACTACAAATCCTGAATTCTCTTGTGAGCAAGACATGTGTTTAGAAGAACCTAAGGATTTTGAAGAATATAGGGATTGTGATGTGTCTCCAGATCTGTTGAGAATGGTGAAACAAGAGGAGAAACAAATCCTACCCTGTGAGAAAGAGGCAATAGAGAATGTAGTCTTGGAGGAAGGAAAAGAAGTGAAAATAGGGACACACATTGCTAAGGAAACGAGACAAGGTTTTGTTGAGATGCTACATGAATTCGAAGATATCTTTGCATGGTCATATCAGGATATGCCGGGGTTTAATACTGATATCGTGGTACATCGTCTCCCCATAAGACAGGAATGCAAGCCAGTCCAACAAAAATTGCGAAGGATGAGGCCTGATATTGTGCTAAAAATAAAAGATGAAGTCAAGAAACAGTTTGATGCTGGATTCCTACAAGAGGTTAAGTACTCAGAATGGGTGGCTAACATTGTGCCTATCCCTAAGAAGGATGGGAAGGTACGAATGTATGTTGATTACAGAGATTTGAACAAAGCTAGCCCGAAGGACAACTTTCCTTTACCGCACATCAACACTTTGGTGGGCAATACAGCGGGATATTCGTTGTTTTCCTTTATGGATGGCTTCTCAGGTTTCAATCAGATAAAGATGCATCCTAGGGACATGGATAAAACCACCTTCATAACATTGTGGGGCACCTTTTGTTACAAGGTTTCAGGGGCAACATATCAAAGGGCTATGGTGACCTTATTCCATGATATGATGCATAAGGGATTGAGGTGTATGTTGATGACATGATTACTAAATCTCGAACAGAGAGGGAGCATATTGAAGTGTTGAGAAAGTTGTTCCTGAGATTGAGAATGTTTCAGTTGAAGCTTAATTCGGCAAACTGCATCTTCGGAGCTAGGTCGGGGAAGTTATTGGGCTTTGTGGTCAGCGAAAAGGGAATAGAAGTTGACTCAAAGAAGGTCAGAGCCATACGAGAATTGCCTCCACCACGTACTCAGAAGGAAGTTCAGGGTTTTCTTGGAAGGCTAAATTATATTGCTCAGTTTATTTCACAATTAACTGAGAAATGTGATCCTATATTTCTCCTCCTTAGAAAACACAACCAAGGTACTTGGGATGAGGAATGCCAGAATGCTTTTGATAAAGTCAAGCAATACTTGTCAAACGCTCTAGTAGTATCTCCTCCCAATCCAGATAGACCATTAATTCGGTACTTATCAATGTTTAGTAATTCTATGGGATGTGTGCTTGGTAACATGATGATTCAGGAAGAAAAGAGAAGGCAATATATTACCTCAGCAAGAAATTCTCAGAGTGTGAGATAATATATTTGCCAATTGAGAAGTTGTGTTGTGCTTTAATCTGGACGACTCGAAGGTTGAGGGAATATATGCTATATCATACAACTTGGATAATTTTGAAACTTGATCCATTAAAGTACATGATGGAGTCAACAGCCCTAAATGGAAGAATGGCAAGGTGGCAAGTACTGCTTTCAGAGTTTGATATAGTCTATGTGAGTCAAAAGGCTATAAAAGGAAGCGCGATAGCAGAATTTCTGGCTAGTAGAGCTTTAAAAGATTATGAGCCATTGAGCTTTGATTTCCCTAATGAGGAGTTGATGTATGTGGAAACTACTGAAGAATATCCATGGAAACTGAACTTTGACGGTGCATCTAACGCGGTAGGAAATGGAATTGGGGCAGTCTTGGTATCCCCAAACGGTGATCATTATCCATTTACATGTAAATTGGATTTTGACTGTGCGAACAATATGGCCGAGTATGAAGCATGCATCATGGGGATTCAAGCGGCCAAAGAGCAAAAAATTAGAACCCTGGAAGTATATAGAGACTCTGCGTTGGTAATTTACCAACTTAGGGGTGAATGGGAGACAAGGGACCCCAAATTGATTAATTATCAAAAGGTAGTTTTGGAGTTACTTGAGGAGTTTGATAACATCACCTTCAATTATCTCCTACAGGACGAAAATCAGATGGCAGATGCTTTAGCAACACTGGCTTCCATGATTAAAGCAAATAAAAAATAGATGTGAGACCAATTCAGATGAGTATTTCTGAGGTCCCAGCTCATTGTTGTAACATCGAAGAAGAGGAAAAGGAGGACCATCCTTGGTATCAAGATATGTTATGGTATGTGAGAAATCGTGAATATCCTGAGCAAGCAACTGAGAATGACAAAAGAACCTTGAGAAGGTTAGCCTGGGAGTATGTACTAGATGGGGACGTCCTTTATAAAAGAAGGAAAGATCAGGTGCTTTTGAGATGTCTCGACGCTATGGAAGCCAGACAAATCTTGGAAGAAGTACATGAAGGTGTTTGTGGGACACATGCTAATGGCTTTACAATAGCAAGGCAAGTCATAAGGTTTGGATATTATTGGTCTACTATGGAGGGAGATTGTATCAGCTATGCTAAGAAATGTCATAAATGCCAAATATATGGGGACAAAATTCATGTAGCACCTTCACCTTTGCATGTTATGACTTCTCCATGGCCCTTTTCCATGTGGGGCATAGATGTCATTGGGCCAATATCACCAAAAGCTTCGAATGGGCATCGTTTCATTTTCATGGTCATTGACTACTTCACGAAATGGGTAGAGGCAGCTTCATATGCTAGTGTTACCAAGTCAGCAGTAAGTCGATTCTTGAAAAAGGAGATTATTTGTCGGTATAGAATGCCTGAGAGGATCATATCAGATAATGCATTGAACTTGAATAACAGCATGATTGCAGAAGTCTGCAGCCAATTCAAGATCAAACATTATAATTCATCTCTATATAGCCCAAAAATGAATGGGGCAGTGGAAGCTACCAACAAAAATATCAAGAAGATAGTGGGGAAAATGACTGAGACTTACAGAGATTGGCATGATAAATTACCATTTGAACTCTTTGCTTATCGAATGTCCATCAGAACCTCTACTGGGGCAACTCCTTTCTCGTTGGTTTATGGGATGGAGGCAGTGTTACCTATTGAAGTGGAAATACCTTCTCTTCGAATTTTGTCAGAGATAAAGCTGGATGAAGTAGAATGGATTCAAGCGCGGTATGGTCAATTGAACTTGATTGAAGAAAAGAGGCTAAGGGCTATTCGGTATAGTCAGATGTATCAGAAGCGAATGATGCGAGCTTATGACAAGAAAGTTCGTCCAAGAGAATTTCACGAAGGGGATCTTTTACTGAAAAAGATTCTTCCTATACAGAAGGATTTTAGAGGAAAATGGATGCCAAATTGGGAAGGGCCGTATGTTGTGAAGAAGGCTTTCTCTAGTGGTGCATTGATTTTGACAGAAATGGATGGGAAGAGTTTACCCAATCCAATGAATTCAGACTCAGTCAAGAAGTACTTTGTTTAAAGAGAAGGGAAGTTAAGGTGAAAACCCACAAAGGGCGCTTTGAGACTTCTTTAAAAAAAAGAGAGAAAAAATGGAGAGGCTAAGGTGAAAACCCACAAAGGGTGCCTTGAGACTAAAGGGGTTTTTGAGTTGAAAACCCGAAAGGGCAGCTCAAAATTTGAAAAGCATGCAATGACCTTGCTATACTGGATTCAACAAGAAGTGGAATGTGTTACATACTGGGGCATCAACAAAGTACTTTGGATCTTCTAAACACATGTTAAACTCAAAACAGTCTTCATGGAGTTTGTATACAGAAGCCCAAGCTGTGATATGTAGGGCATCTAATTTTTTTCCTGTTTACTATCTTTGGATTCTTTTTCTTCTCAAAGATATGTTTTCAGATCAATTTCCTTTTGTATTTTTGATGATTTATTTAACTATTCTCAAGATCAAATTATTTGTCTTCCATTATTTATAAAGTGTGTTGCATTGAAATAATGATTGATGAACTAAAAATTTTTACAAACGAAGTTTTGCATATTACTCTGGAAATCTCTAGAGAATACGAGAAACTAAAATAGAACAATTGTTTGCAGAATTCTCATGAGTGAGGGTTGGAAATACTCGAAAAACTTTCTTCTTCAGTCTAAAGGATGAGTGGACAATTCAAATGATTCAATCCTAGGAAAGGATCATCTCCAGCAGGTCGTAACATTCGAAAAATGGTATAATGGGACCAATTTGATTCAAAGCATATGAGCAGAGTATGATTGATACTTCGAGTAGAATAAAGATGAAACTTTGATGGATGAATGAGTAAAGATGTCCGAAATAGGAGTTATTCTCATAACATTTTGCATCATAATATGTCTAAGTAGGAGCATTTGACTCATTTCGATCATGGCATCCTAATCATTAGGCATGAGCACATACGTATTCTACAGGTTATGTCCTTTAGGAGACAATGTAGATCACTGATAGCAGATTTGACATCTCTGTATTAGACGGGGAGCAGATCGAAGATAGCAGATCTGACATTCGTGTGTTTACATCGAAGCAGATCGAAAATGATAGATTTGGCATCTCCGTACTAGATGGGGAGCAGATCAAATATAGCAAATCTGACATTCGTGTGTTTACATCAAAGTATATCAAAAATGACAGATTTGGCGTCTCCGTATTAGACGGGGAGCAGATCGAAGATAGCAGATTTGACATTCGTGTGAAGCAGATTGAAGATGACAGATTTGGCACCTCTGTATTAGACGGGGAGCAGATCGAAGATAGCAGATCTGACATTCGTGTGTTTACATCGAAGCAGATTGAAAATGACAGATTTGGCGTCTCCGTATTAGATGGGGAGCAGATCGAAGATAGCAGATTTGGCATTCGTGTGAAGCAGATCGAAGATGACAGATTTGGCGTCTCTATATTAGACGGGGAGTAGATCGAAGATAGTAGATCTGACATTCGTGTGTTTACATCGAAGCAGATCGAAAATGATAGATTTGGCGTCTCCGTTCGAAGATGATAGATTGGCGTCCCTGTATTAGACAGAGAGCAGATCGAAGATAGAAGATCTGACATTCGTGTGTTTACATCGGAGCAGATCGAAGATGACAGATTTGGCGTCTCTATATTAGACAGGGAGCAGATCGAAGATAGCAGATCTAACATTCGTGTGTTTACATCGAAGCAGATCGAAAATGACAGATTTGGCGTCTCTGTATTAGACAGGGGGCAGATTGAAGATAGCAGATCTGATATTCGTGTGTTTACATTGAAGCAGATCGAAAATGACAGATTTGGCGTCTCTATATTAGACGGGGAGCAGATCGAAGATAGCAGAACTGACATTCGTATGTTTACATCAAAGCAGATCGAAGATAGCAGATTTGGCGCTCTGTATTTGATGGGAAGCAGATCAAGGATATTAACATGGCGTCTCTGAGTTTGCGATGAGCAAATTGAAGACCAGGAAATCAGGATCTGATAAGATTGGGCAAATTTGGTCTTTTTATAGTCTTTGCTCTATTCCTGTTACACAGTAATGAGCAAAGAGGGGCAGCTGTAATAACCCAAATTTACCCAGCCCGTAAAATAAAAAAAAAACAAAAACCAAAGAAATAATAATTTTTTTTTACAATCCATTTACAAAACCCAAATTGCTAGCCTATTTACATAGCCCAATTGAAGCACTACTTATGGCCCATTTACAAATCACACCGGTAGCCCAAATACCTAAACTACCCAGTAGCCCATTACATCCTTAACCCAAAGAATCAGAGGACCTAGGGTTTTCTGAAACCTTAGGCTCCGCAAGCACCCTAACAGCAGGCCTCACCTCGCACCCCAATCGACGCGCCAGTACATCATCATCAGCGCTTGATCGTCGCTGGTTTTCTCGTCGTCACCTGCAAAACGGGAAAGAAATACACAGCAAACATGGCAAGGAATCAAACAGAATAAAACACCAAATTTGTACTTAGAAAACAAGGGCTATAAAAGTCAAATATCTTCACTGTAGTATGGACTTTTTTTATAGAGATATAAAGAGATACACACATATACTTTTACAATAAAATACCAGCATCTTATCGAAGAAACAGAGGTGATTTGCCTTTATTTTTTTCTCTTTTTTTTTGTTATAAATACATACAAATATCACTAAAATAAAATAAAAGAAATTTACCATCAAAATTGCGCTGAAAATCAGAGCTCTTCAACTTTCGACCGCTGTACGTGGCGGAGTTGACGGTGGCGCGTGGGCGCGTGGGAGCCCTTGGACGGAGGCTCGACGGAGCTCCGAGAGCCTGCCCTCAATCCTCTTTCAGAGGGTTTTTTTTTAAACGGGTTTAAAATGATTTTTGAGGCCAAAATTTGGCTTATATAGCCTCATAGGAGCGGCGTCGTTTTGGCTTAAAACAATAGGCTTTAAAACGGTGTCGTTTCAAGGCTGAGGATCCGCCTGTTGACTCATGACCCGGGGAGGATCCGCACGTTTTTGGCAAATGGGCAAATTGTTGTTTGAGCCCTTCCGCATTTTTTATTTTTTTCGTTTAATTTTAAATTTCTCTATTTTAAATCTGGCCCTAATAGTTTGTTTCTGTTTCAATTTGGTTCCTGAACCCATTAAAGTGTAATCCTTGAAACAGCGTCGTTTTGAGATTAGGGCTAATTGCCCAGTGAGCCCCTCGAATTTTAGTTTGCGTTTCAATTAGGGCCAAAATTTTTCATTTAAAATTAACCCTAGAGTTTTGTTTTTATTTAATTTTAATCTTTTTTAATTTTTATATAATTTATTTATTTTAAATATTATATATATTATTATTTATTTTTACTATAAACATTATTTATATATGTAAAAATGGTTATTATATATATTATTTTTATTTTTATTTGTGTATTGTTTATTATATTATTTACATTTTATTATATATTTTGATTTATACATTTTATTATATATCATTTTATTATATATATATTATTTTTATTCTATTATACATTATATAATTATTTATTATTTATTATTATGTATAATTTTAAAAATTTGTAAATTATTATTAAATAATACATATATTATTATTAAATATTTAGTATATTATGTAATATTCTAAATTTACTATAAAGTTTTGCTCCTATTTAATATAATATTATTTTTATAAATATATATTAAGTTATTATATTATATAGTATATTTATATATATTAACCATTTTTTTTTAAATTCTCCTTTATTATTTATATATTGTTTTAAATATTTATTTCTGATATCTCATTTATTTTTTAATTATATTTAGTTTTTGTCTTTATTTTTCTTTTTTTTAACCATTTTTTATATGATCATAATTTGTTTATTATCTTTATTGTCAGTATGTTGATTTATTTCATAAATTATTTATTATTTTTATGGTTTTTATATTTGCATGAAAATTGATTATTTATGTTGTTATTTTAAGTTATATTTGCATGAAATATTATTGTATAGATTATGTAATTTATATTGTTATATTCATTGTTTTCTACGTAGTATTGTGCATGAAATGATAATGTATTTATATTAGGTAACTTGTGTCGGTATTTATCATTGTTTTCTAAGTTATAAAAGTCACACGCCCGTGTGCCTCACACGGCATTAGACACACTCGTGTCTCTAAGCCATGGCAAAATAGGGCATACATACTGACTTGTCCATACGACCACATGACACGCCTGTGTGTCAAGCTGTGTGAAAATTAGGGAGACTACTGACTTGGGTTACACGGCCAGTCACATGCCCGTGTGTCTAGCTCGTGCTCGAAACTGACTTAGCCATACGGCTTGGCACACGCCCTTGTGTGCAACCGTGTGGTCTGCCCAGGCTCATTTCCAAATGGCCCTTGAGCAACATGGCAGAGACACACGCCTGTGTCCCTGCCCATTTGAGCAAAAATAGGCCATTTTCAATGCCAATATGCCACCCATATAGGGTCCTCCCTATAAGCACCAATTAAGCTTCAAATGCACCATAATTTCAACCAATTTCAATCCCAAAACATACATCATTCATGCCATATTATAATAACCAATTTCATGCTTATAATCCATACCAAATCATGTCAAATCATAAGCCAAAGTCACAACAAAACATATGTTTCATACCTCAATTTACTTCATTCAATCTCATGCCATAATCTTACCAATTTCTCAAATAAGCACATACCAAAATCTTACCAAATTGACCAATTCTCTTTAGCCATCCATAAACACCTCATATTGACATAATTTCATCACATAGTTTATACTCAAAAGTCATTCATAAACACAACCATAGCCAAGCCACATCACATGGCTAGATATTCACAACTCAAAAACATATCTCAATTTATCTAGACTATACATGCCATACTTAAATATTTACACTTTCAAAAGGTACCAAAGTAAAGTTCAATAGTGTGGTAATGATCTTCGACTACCCCCAAACTCCCGGTAGTTTCGATATCTAAAAAATATTGAAAATACACACAAAGTAAGCTTTTAAAAGCTTAGTAAGACATACAAATAAAATTATCACATAACACATTTCTAATTCAATTCATTCATGTAGC
Source organism: Gossypium hirsutum (assembly GCF_007990345.1). NCBI lineage: Eukaryota > Viridiplantae > Streptophyta > Magnoliopsida > Malvales > Malvaceae > Gossypium > Gossypium hirsutum. The sequence continues at coordinate 9,049,407 of NC_053427.1, forward strand.
TCATGGCAAAACCTAACCACATATCCAAAAATCTCATATTGCTCATTTGTGCATAATTCACTTACATATAACACATCTCATTCTTATATAATACATAAATATTTCATATGACCACATATGTTCATATACTTACCTTTCATTCTCAATCATGATATACATTTAAAATGTACCTGAATTAAATACACATTCACATAGTCATTAATTTCTCGGAATGCCCGTTGAACCCTATGGAATCAATAGGATACGCGGATAACTCAGAAAGCTCGTACAATGCCAACATCCCAGACGTGGTCTTACATGTATTCTAACATCGATGCCACTATCCTAGACAGGGTCTTACACAAAATCAAATATGATACTGATGTCCTAGACACGATCTTACATGTAAATCTCAAATCGATGCCAACATCCCAGACGTGGTCTTACACTAAATCACATATCAGAAATCCTATGTCATGACATATGTATCCTAACTATTCCTATGGTTCGTACGGGCCTTTTCGGACGTCACCACATTATCAGAACTTTCTCAGATTTCTTATATTCAACGTAAATAGCCAATCATCACAATTTATCGGCATATAAGCCATAATAATTCAATACAAACACATTTATTTGTATATCGACTTACCTCGTACGGGAATGAACAGAAACAAACAGTTATTCAACTACTTTCGACTTTCCCTGATCTAATTTCTTTTTCTTTGGTTCTTGATCTAGATACATTCAAATTTAACTTATTCAATCTCACATTCATTCAAATAAATCCATATACACATATTTAGGGCATTTTACAAATTAGCCCTCATATTTTCACATTTTAACACTTTAGTCCCTAATCACAAAAATCACAAAATATACAAAATTTCATTCCACACATGCCTAGCCGAATTTTCCTTTAGCTCATATAAGCCCACATATTTCATTTATTTCACATTTTAGCCCTTTAGTTTCTCATTTTCACAATTTAGTCCAAATTACTCAAATTCATCAAAAATTCAAAGATAAAACATATTAACCTAACACATATCTTTCATTTTCCATCAACTAACATCACAAAGCTTACAATTTCATCAATGGCATAACTCAAATTCATCATCAAATTCAAAAATTGAGACATGGGCTTGATCGATTACTAAGCAACAATCACAAAAACGTAGAAATTATCAAAAACCGAGCAAAACACATACCTAAATCAAAGAAGACCAAGGCCCGAACCCCAACTTTAGTTTTTCTTTCTTTTTCTTCTTTAATTTCCGGCAACATGAAATTAATGGCCTAATTGCATGCCTTTGTTTTATTTTAATTAACATAATATACTAATTACTATAATAACCTTTGTTAAACCATTATAAAATTGTTTAATGGATGGTCATTAATGTACATTAACCTTAGTTATAATCTAATAACATCATAAGGACCTCTCATTTAATAAGACATAAAAAATAGGGACACTTAACATATAGCATGCAACTTTTACATTTTATGCGATTAGGTCATTTTTATCAAATCGGCACACAAATAATAAAATTTTCACACGAAACTTTCACAGATATTAATTCACATATTATAAGCATGGGAAATAATATTAAAATATTTTTTGACTCAGATTTGTGGTCCCAAAACCACTATTCTGACTAGGGTCTAAACCGGGCTGTTACAAGTTAATTAGCCCTTATCTTAATTCGAAGTAAAATGCATGTTCTTCATTATGTTAAGAAGCATATCTTTTTAGCGGAAGCTTTGGAAAATACTTATTTTAGAAAAATAGTTTGATCTTAGTGAAAACTGAGTTTATCATGTCTAGTAGTAATAAACTGTAAAATAATTTAAGAAACTGAAAACTTAAGCCAGACAGTCCAAAGTCCATAAGTTACATCAAACCTCCAAAATAAGTAATAAAATCTGAAAATTAAATAAAACAGTCTAAAATTTACGTGTGGCCACCATCGAGTTCTCCGCTGCGTTGATCCGTCAAGTCTGGGGATTATCTGCACAGATTAAACAGAAAAGGGTGAGTTTTCGCAAACTCAGTGTGTAATCCCCATAGAAAACATGCATACAGGAACACATCAGAATACAGTCAAATACAGGCTGGGCCTGAGCCCAGTACAAACTCGGTCTGGGCCTTAGCCCAATCAAATATAGTTTCAGATATATATATTAGGGCCTTAGCCCATTTCAGATACAATATGCAATAGCAGAAAATCAGAATCCTACCCACCAGCCTCTACACACCATCTCCGTCCATCCCTACACACCATGTGGGAATTAAATCAACCCAACCATCCTTACACGCCATGCTGTATCGAAATGCGGTACATAATCAGAAATTTGCAGCAGAACTGCCAGATAATAGGCTTGATAGCCTTTCAGACTTCCTCCAAATAACAATAACCCACCCCGATGCAACACAACATACAAAAGATGTCATGCTATTATGTAGTTACAGTCCATACATTCAGATCAGCATATATGCTCAATTTAGATATCATACAGATAGTTCATACAATTAGGGGTCTAAGTAATGCTTACCGACCCTATAGTAGGTTCACAGTCGACTTGGGCGACCCATGCAACCCTAAGCAACATTTCAGAAACATGGGCTCACACGCTCATGTGGCCCACATGGCCCAATTTGGCCTTGGCCGTATGGATCATACGGCTCGACCCAGAATCCCACAAGCCCGTGTGGGCCCATAAGCCTATATGGCCTACACGGCCCAGATCGGTCTAGCCTGTGTGTCGCACACGGTCTACCTGGCCATCACACGACCGTGTCATGCGCGCAAGGCCGGGCTTGTCGTTACCACGCCCGTGTTCTTTCACACAGCCTACCACATGGGCGACCACACACCCGTGTGGCATAGACAGAAAGTTTTTTTGGCTTTTAGCTAAATCTCGTTTTTTGTGTTTTCGGGTACACACCTGGTATCGTTTTGTCGTAGAAATACTTCCGAGATAACTAGCACCAAATAGTTGACAGAACCAAACCCAGAACCAATCTTAAGATTCGATTAGATCGAAATTCAAAACCTACCACTCATATCACGCGTTTAACATTTACCCCCAAAACTCTAAACGGCTCGATTACGAAACAGCACGATAAGAACTCCGTTTCGCCTGACTCACTGTGGTCAAAACATAGATTCCCTATTAACAAAGAATTTCTCATACTTCAAACGATTTAAGCAAAAGATTACCTACTCGAGTGAAAATAAAAACACTTCCACTTACCAAACTATAGCAGTCACACGTTGAATAAAAGAAGACAAAACAGAAAAGAGGTCAAGAAGAAAAATGAAGATGGAGGAACGAAATTTGGTAGAGAAGCGAAAGAAAAAAAAGCATTAGAAATTTTAAAAATAAAATCAAAATAAAATATTTTGATAACTCTTCACCAATTCACCTCCTAACCACCCACTCTCAGTCTTTTAGTACGAAAGAAACTCTTTCAATCAAACGAGCAAAAATAAAACACCATCTTGCTAACACAGGGATTCGAGCACAGAACCTCCAGCAAACCCACATTCCACCTAACTACTAGACCAGCAGACCCATTCTGATATAAGCTTATCAACAATTACTTAAAAGCCTACTGACCAATGATAGAGCTTAATTCAGAAAAATACCAAAATTTAACCCCAAGTAAGGCTTGAACTTGGGACCTCCCACACACACCCAGAACATATAACCATTGAAGCCGATACACAGTTGTCACATTTTAGCAGAAACAAAAATAAGAATTTTAGGGCGTTACAGCTCTACCCCCTAAAAGAAAATTTCGTCCTCGAAATTTACCTGATCAGAATAGATTAGGATACTCCAAACGTATCGCATCCTCAAGCTCCCACGTAGCCTCCTTAGTGCTATGATTCCGCCACAGCACATTCAGAAAGGAATAGATTTCCTCCTCAGAACTTTAATGTCGCAATCCAGAATCTGAACCGACTCCTACTTGAAGGTCAAGTCTGGCCTAACCTCAATCTCCTCAACAGGGACAATATGCATGGGATCAGAGTGATAGCGCCTCAACATCGAGACGTGGAACACATCGTGAATATGATCTAACTCTGGAGGTAGCTCCAACTAATAAGTGACTAGTCCCACTCGTTTCAGAATCTGGTACGGCCTAATAAACCTAAGGCTCAACTTGCCCTTGCGACCAAACCTCAGAACCTTTTTCCATAGCGAGATCTTCAGAAACACGAAGTCCCCCACAGAATACTCAATCTCATGTCTCTTCAGATCAGCATAAGACTTCTGTCTGTCAGAAGCCATTTTTAGACAATTCCGAATCAGTCTAACCTTATCCTCAATCTCAGAAACCAACTCAGAACCCAGAACACGTCACCCAACTCTATCCAGCATAGGGGAGTACGACACTTACAACCATATAGAGCTTCGTAAGGTGCCATCTGAGTGCTAGATTGAAAGTTGTTATTATAGGTGAACTCGGCTAGCGGCAGATAGTCCTCCCAACTGCCTTGGAAATCAATCACGCAGCTCCTCAACATATCCTCCAGTATCTGAATCACCCTCTCAGATTGACCATCAGTTTGAGGATGGAACACAGTACTGAAGTCCAATCTCAAACCCAAAGCCTCATGCAACTTCCCTCAAAATCGAGACGTGAAGCGAGGATCCCTATCAGAGATAATCAAAACTGGTACCCCATGCAGCTCACTACCTCAGAAATATAAAGCTTAGCCAGCTTCTATAGCGAATAGTCCGTACGAACCGGTGTGAAGTCTGCTGACTTGGTCAATCGATCCACGATGACCTAAACATAATCCTTCTTAGTGGGTGTCAAGGGTAGCCCACTAATGAAGTTCATCGTCACACGTTTCCACTTCGAAAGGGGAATCTTAATCGGCTGTAACAAACCCGAAGGTGACAGGTGCTCAGCCTTAACCTGCTGGCATGTCAAGCATCTAGCCATAAAATCGGTAACTTTTCATTTCAGTCCTGGCCACCAGTACAACTCACGGAGATCTCGGTACATCTTGTTCCCACCAAGGTGCATAGCATAAGGGCTACTATACACCTCTCGCCTCTCTAAGTATAGACTACCTTAGATCAGAATCATTCGGCACACATATCCGGCCTCAGAAACACAACACACTCTTAGAGTTCAACCCAAAATCTGTAGTGCTACCACTCTCAATTTGTCGAAAACGAAGACCCAAAAACTCATTCTCCAACTGTTTACCCTTAATCTACTCGATCCAAGTTGGTTTAACCTGAAGCTCAGCTAACAGACTACCATCACCAAATAAACTAAAACGAGCAAACATCAGCCTCAGATCAGACATAGCCCTATGGTTCAAAGCATCAGCCACCATATTGGCCTTGCCAAGATGGTACTCGATTGTGCAGTCGTAATTCTTAAGCAGCTCGATCCATCTACGCTACTTAAGATTTAGCTTTTTTTAGGTAGGGAGGTATTTGATGCTCTTGTGATTAGTGTAGATGATACACCTCTCACCATATAGATAATGCCTCTAGATTTTTAGTACAAATACCGCTGCGGCCAACTCCAAGTCATACGTCAAATAATTCACCTCATAAGTGTTAAGTTGACGAGACGCATATGCAACCACATTACCATCCTGCATCAACACACAACCCAGATCGACATGTGATGCATCACTATATACCACGAAGTCTTTACCAGGCTCAGGCTGTATCAGAATAAGAGCCTGAGTCAGAACAGTCTTGAGCTTCTCGAAGCTTTCTTACTATGCATCAATCCATAAAAAAGGAACTCCGTTACACAGAAGCTTAGTTAACGGAGTTGCGATCAAGGAGAACCCTTCTACAAAACACCGATAGTAACCCGTTAACCCTAGAAAGCTGCGGATCTCAGACATATTCTTCGACTGTTTCCAATCCAACACCGCCTAGATCTTTTGAGGGTTGACTCATATCCCCTCAACAGAAACTAGATGTCCCACAAATGTTACTTCCCGAAGTTAGAACTCACACTTGCTGAACTTCGCATACAGCTGTTTCTCACGAAGAATCTTTAATACCACTCTAAGATGCTCATCGTGCTCATATTTAGTCTTAGAATACACCAAAATATCATCAACAAAAATCACCATAAACTGATCCAAGTAGGTCTAAAACACTCCGTTCATCAAGTCTATAAATGCCGCTAGCGTATTAGTCAATCTAAAGGGCGTCACTAGGAACTTGTAGTGACCATAACACGTCCTAAATGTCGTCTTATACACATCAGCCTCCTTAACCCTCAATTGATGATAACCCGAATGTAGATCAATCTTGGAAAACATAGAAGCCCCTCTGAACTGGTCGAACAAATCATCTATCCTCGAAAGTAGGTATTTATTCTTAATTGTTAGCTTGTTTAACTGTCGGTAGTCGATACACATCCTCATTGTCTCATCTTTCTTTTTCACAAACAACATAGGTGCTCCGATGGAGACACAGTGGGACGAATGGACCCACGATCCAACAACTTCTAAATCTAATCCTTAAGCTCTATAAGCTTCTTTAATGCCATTTGTTAGGGGGCGATAAACATCGGAGCTGTACCCGAAATAAGTTCAATCCCAAAATCCACTTCTCGACTTAGAGGCAAACCCGATAGCTCCTCAAGAAAGACATCTGGAAAATCTTTTACAGCTCTGATGTCCTTCACAGAAGAATCCCCAGAATCAGAAACACTTACATAGGCTAAATATGCCTCACATCCTTTTTGGACCAACTTTTTTGCCACCAATGCAGAAATCACATTAGTCAGAAAATCCCAATGTTCCCCAATCACAACCACCTCATCGTTCCCCTCAGTTCTCAAAACAATCCTCTTAGTCGCACAGTCTAGACTTACTCGATGCTTGATCAACCAGTCTATTCCCAAAATAAAGTCGAACTCCTCGAATGAAAGCTCCATCAAATCAGCCAAAAAAATATCCCTTGGACCCCTAACAAACGTCTCTATACAATTTGCTAACTCAGATAAATTGCCCCAAAGGACTCACAACAGTCACCTCACTAAGAGTACTCTCAACTAGAATCCCCAAAGTTTCAAATACAGTGCTAGCTACATAGAAGTGTGTAGAACATATGTCTATTAATGCCAGATAAGGTACATTATAAATTAAAAACGTACCCGTATGACGTCTAGAGTATCTTTATTATCTCGTCAATGAGTAACATAAACAAGAGCGAGCAACCTCGCCTCAGTATGTCTAGCACCTCTACCCGGTGCTCTCTGTCCACGACCCATGCTGTTACCACCCCTAGCCTGACCACGACCCCTAGATGGCTACTGAACTACCCCCGGCGGCTACACGGTACCAAAACCCAGAGCTTGCATCTGATCAGCCCTCAGTGGACACTCTCGAACGCGGTGCTTAGTAGACCCACATCTCAAACATGCCCCAGTCATCCTTCAACATTCGTCCGAATGGCGTCTACCACAATGCCCACAAGGCAAGATCCTAGTAGGTGGAATAGGGGCTCCAACTCTAACTGGCCCATCAGGTCTGGCCTTTTTCTTAGGCCTCATCGCAGAACTCAAGGGCTACGAATCCCTCTTATTCTTGTCTTACGCCTTATCTCGGTTTTAGAGTTCAGCGCGCTTTAGCTCGTCAACGATCTTCGCCTTCTCTACTAGTGCTAAAAAATACTCCTTCTGCGGAGCTATCAGAACTCTCAAACTGTCCCTGAATCCATCCTCGAAGTGTACACAACGCTCATATTAAGTTTCCACTATACCTCACACATAACAGCTTAATCTCAAAAACTCGGCCTCATACTCGGCCATTGAACGATCCCCTTGCATGAGATTTAGAAACTCACGTTTCCTAGCATCGATGTAACTTGCCCTCACATATTTACCTTGGAAAGTAGACTTATAGAAATCTCATGTCAGTCGTTTGAGCTGAGTGCCCTCCTTAACGGTCAGCCACCATTGGTATGCTTTATCGCGAAGTAAGGAAACAACCCCTTTCAATTTCTGTTTAGGGGTAAAGTCCAGATCATCCATGATTCTTTCCGTGGCCTCTATCTAGTACTTGGCCACGTTAGGGGTGACCCTAGTGACACCCCTAAATAGCTCAGCCCTGTTGGACCGGAGTCATTCTATAACCGACCCTCAGCCCCCAGATCTAGTATTGGGCCCAGCGACCCTCTCCAATATCCTAAGCATAACTTGGGACAGTACGTCGTCCCGAGCCATGCGGTTTTGAGACCCAATCTCCATTGTAGGTGAAACCGGTATCTCACTCGTGTCTAAATTAGGCATGCTGCCAGATGATAATGACTCAGCTCGAGCCCCTCTACGGCCCCTTCCACGGCCTCTAGTACCCCATCCACGGATACCTCATACACTCATCGCGGATTCGATGTTTATCTACATTAATAGTTTTATGAATCACTTACAATTTCAATACTTATTAGCAGATATTTTATGCAAAACAGTATCAGAAGTTTAAAGTTTGCTATCACAAATCGCAATCTTAGTACAGTTTTCAATTTCGCTACTATTTTCAGTATACACTATCTACAGTGTTTTCAGTACAGTGTACTACCTATAGTAGTTTGAGAATATACTAATCATATTTCCAAAAACTTATCATAGTTTACAGAACACTTACAGGATCGGCGCCGGAGACTCGATGCACCGCATATTCAGTCAAAAATATTTCAAACCATTTAAAAATCATTTCTTTACAACCAAGTTTTAAAACCCAAATCCACAGTCGAGTTTTGCAACCTGACTCCGATACCACTAAATGTAACACCCCAAACCCGGCTTAAACGTTATGGCTGAATTTGGCGATGTCACATAGAATGAGAATTTGAAAACAAGTTTGTTGAGTTAAAACCATTCTAGTTAATTAGCCCTTATCTTAATTCGAAGCAAAACATATGTTCTTTGTTATGTCAAGAAGCGTATCTTTTTAGTGGAAGCTTTGGAAAATACTTATTTTAGAAAAATTATTTGATCTTAATGAAAACCGAGTTTATCATGTCTAGCAGTAATAAATCGTAAAATAATTTAAGAAACCAAAAACTTAAGCCAAACAGTCCAAAGTCCATAAGTAACATCAAACCCCCAAAATAAGTAATAAAATCTAAAAATTAACAAAAATAGTCTAAAATTTACGTGTGGCCAACATCGAGTTCTCTGCTGCGCTGATCCATCAAGTCTGGGATTACCTGCACAAATTAAACAGAAAGGGTAAGTTTTCGCAAACTCAGTGTGTAATCCCCACAAAAAACATGCATACAGGAACACATCAGAATACAATCAAATACAGGCTAGGTCTGAGCACATTACAGATTCATTTTAGGCCTTAGCCCAATCAGATATAGTTTCAGATATATATATTAGGGCCTTGGCCCATCTCAGATACAATCTACAAGGGCAGAATATCAGAACCCCACCCACCAGCCTTTACACACCATCTCTGTCCATACCTACACACCATGTGAGGATTAAATCAACCCACCCATCCCTACACACCATGTTGTATCGAAATACGACACATAATCAGAAATTTGCGGCAGAGCTGGCAGATAACAGGCTTGATAGCCTTTCAGACACTTCCTCCAAATAACAATAACTCACCCGATGCAATGCAACATACAAAAGATGTCATGCTATTATGTAGTTACAGTCCATAGATTCAGATCAACATACATGCTCAGTTCAGATATCATACAGACATTTCACACAATTAGGGGTCTAAGTAATTCTTGCCAACCCTATAATAGGTTTACAGTCGACTTGGGTGACCCATGCAACCCTAAGCAACTTTTCAGAAACATGGGCTCACACGGCCATGTGGCCCACACAGCCCAATTTGGCCTTGGCTGTGTGGATCTATCATACATGTAATTTAATTCAACTCTACTTTTAACTTATAAATACGAAGAATGTTGTGGTTGAGTTCAAGAAAATGAAGAAAATGTATTGAACATGTAAATAAATAAGGTCAGTAACAAGTTCATTATTAATGATGTGTTTAATATATAGATCCATGTATTCGTGTATTTTGAATACGTAATGAATAAAGTGCAAAATAAGATGAGTGATGGTTCTATTGACTTGAAACCATGACCAAGAAAATGGACCAGAATAGACAAGCTTCAGCGGGGTGAGGCAATTGTGAATGCGGATCAGGTTCTAATATGTACTTACTGAGATAGGTGTCATTCAGGCGATTATTGGAGGAAAATGGGGGTGTGTTTAAGATGTGGGTCTATTGAGCATTGAGTTTGGGATTGTTCACAAAACTCTTTTAGTCAGATACAATCTTCGATACAGAAATAGAATCTGAGACGTGGATATGCAACTAGGTGTCGAGCGAGCCGTGGTGCATCTAGTAATGATACAGGTACTTTTATGATATGTTCCAAATGTACTGTATATTGATAAGAATTGTTTGTGCCTACATTTTATGGTAAGTGATGTTTTTTAGAGTCTAGCGTAAAGGACCGTTAGTGATGTTTCGATGGAAATCTTATTGAGGTAGTCCGAGGTAGTGAATAGGAAATTCCTCTGAAATATTATCTAAATTGGGTTTGAATAGAGATTAGAGTTGTACAACGATAGCATGATGGTTGGTTTGGACTAGGGAATTTTAGATTTTGCGGTTAAGTGTATGGTGTAACAGTAGGAATTTCGAGGACGAAATTCTTTTAAAGAGGGGAGAGTTGTCACATCACAAAAATCGGGTTAGAAAAAATTGGGTAAGTGAAACCAAGAGTGACCATATTCTGAATTTTTAGTTAATATTGTAAAAATTATGTCAATGGAGTAAACCTGGTTTAGTGGATAGGTGTTATGCTTGTGTGTGTGAGGTTCTAAGTTCAAATTTTTCCTTTGAATTTTTGTCATCTTTGGTCTTAACCTCTATCCCTGATCATTCTTCATAAATAATATTTTTGTTCAATTGATTTTAAGGTTGAGCATGTTAATTCAGTGGTAAGGCTTTAGATTACCCTAAAGTTTCATGTTTGAGACCCTGTGTGTGCAAAGTAGAAATACTTTTATTTCCTTACACTATGTTGCCCATGCGATGGTATTTGGTTGGATTTAAACTCAAAGAGAATCTATTTAGAAGGTAGTCAGATTTAGTGGGTTGAGTGGTTAGTTACTTTTTATTTTCCCAAAATCTCTCTACAAACTGCCATCACTTTCCCACTCCTTCTCTTTGCCATCTCATTGATTTTTTTTTCCAATCTCCATATTCTTGATTTTTAACCATTTTTGCTCCAATAAGTCTTTGTTAATCTTTTTGCTGATAACGACCTTTTTTCCATATTTTGTTGCCTTTTGGTTTCAATTTAACCTTACGAAGGACAATTATAGGCCAAAAGTTCATTCATACTATACCTAACCAATATACCCTTCATAGGCACCTCATGTAACACCCCTAACCCGTTTCCATCGCAGATTAGGGTTACGGAGCGTTACCAAACAATCGAAGCATTTAACATATTTACATTCAAATAAATTAAACAAATTATAATCCATTCAATATCATGCATGTTGTCCCTAAATCGGGCATTCTAGGCTCTAAAAGTAGGTTAGAATTAATTTGAGACTAATTTGAAACAAAACAAAAAGTTTAAGATAAGTTATAAAAATTGGAAAATAGGGGTCACACGGGCGTGTGAAATCATCCCAGGTCGTATAACTTTCGAACAAGGGACACACGACTGTGCCCCAGCCCATATCCTCACCTGTGTAACTCACTAGGTAGGGCCATATGGCCATGTCACACGCCTGTGTGCCAGGCCGTGTGCTAGGCCATGTGAACCCATAAATCACTTAAATCAAGTCATTTCACAAACAATTCATGCATAACAACATGATCAAATTTGTGCACACTTTTAAGGAACCTAAGCATCATTCAAACATGCATAAATATGCCATTCCAAGCATTCTAAGTCACCTAACAAATATGCCATTCAAGGCACCACAAATGCATCAAAACATAAAATACCTAAACATGCCAATATTTCCATAATCCAAACATAATAACCAAGTTCAATTAACTACCATTTAAAACCAAATGCAAACCATCAAAACATACCAAAGAACCTTAAAAACAAGCATAGTAAGGTAACCGAAATGACACAACTTGGTAAGGCATCAAAATGTACTAAACCAACATAACTTTCAAAACTTATACATATCCAAAAACATCATTAACACATTCATCAAAATACCATTCTCAAACCGTCACAAACATACCAAAAGATCATGCTTATCAATCACTAAAAGTGGTCAACTTGACCTTATTTAACAAGCAATACAAGTCCATCATATAAACATAAACATAAACTTCAAGACACACGCATACTAAATCAACCATTTAATACATCCATGAGCCATCAATATAAAATACCTATACATGCCATTATTAACCTTGGCCAAAATACTCAAAAACTACCGAATTGATTGTTGAATAGTGTGACAGGTCTTCGACGAGCTTCCAACCAAATTGAGCTTCTGATAATCTAAAAAGTAAAGAAAAATAACTACATAAGTAACGAGTTCTTAGTAAGCTCGCATAAACTTAAACACAACTTACCATTTCATTATTACAACTCATAGATTAAGTATAAATCATTACCAAACCATAAGATTAGTATGAGCCTATTGAAACACCATCAAACTCACAAATTAGTAAGTTCATCAACATCATATATAAATTCATTTATAACATAAGTTTTCATAAGATTATGAACCTTTCCACTTACTTACTTACTAGACCACCAAATGCTTAGTAAAAGCCTAAACAACATCATCAATTCACAAGTTAGTGCACTTATCCATGATATAAATAAGTTTATTCATAACATAAGTAGATTTCCCATATATAAGTACATCATTTAACTCATCAATCTTTTTATAACATCAAGTTACATCTCAATTGTGAACTTACCATTTCATTTCCTTTTCTTACCTGTTGAACCACCTAGAATTACATTGGATATTAGGGAAAGCTCACACATAGTGTGCCTTTACATATAACCGTAACATTTCCTTTACATCAATGTTCACACGAGCTGTGAAATGAGCCTGCTCACACGAGCTGTGGAGAACTCACAACAATGCAGGACTTCAGCCATTGGTAGGACATTCAAGACCAGCACCCGAAACATAAAATCCCTAATGACATGCTATTTGTATCCTAAGAATTCTTAAAATCCAATTGGAACTTAATAGCCATCAATTCATCATAGCATTAGTACATTTATATAGTAATTCATTTACATTAAAATGACATAACAAACTGTCAAAACCATTTTTGAATTTTGAACAAAAAACGGTGATCAACTTTAAAACGAAATATGGAGTCGCCACCAATCTTTTTTGTTTAGGTGTGATCAGATTTCCTAATAAAACATTTCATTTTATTAAAATATTAATTTTTGCCTGCGAAATTCAAGAAAACGGGTTCGGGAGTCGGTTACGTAGAGGAAGGATTAGCACCCTCTCAACGCCCAAGATTGGTATCTAATTGATTAATTAATGTCCTATTGTCGAAAATTTGAAAAGATTTTGAAATACAATCCCTTTTTTAAAAAAAAGTTTGGATGACTTGAAATGAATATCAAGATTCTCTTGTTCCGTAATAATAAAATATCATGTCTAGCACGTTAGGATACGACATTTCAAATCCACAATACCAAGATCGTCTCATGATTTCCAAAGTTCATATATTGAAAATTTATAAAAGGATATTTGGCTATTTGGTCAAATGAAAAAAATCGAAACCCAATACATTAGGGCACGATTTCTCGAATTCCCAAACATGGAATATTGCCTTCGTTTTTAGCAAACTCTTTGTTTTATAGCAATGATTTCAAAATAGGAACGATGTTAAAATGCGACATTTTTAAGCGAAAGAAGTGCGGTGGAATAATAATATACAACCCAAAGTAGTAATTTACAAGCAAAATGCCACAATATTGAGTCACAAATAACTAATAAAGAATTATAATACCCGTGATCGCAATAGATACATAATATACAATCTAAACATTTACAATCGATGGAATTGACACAAAATGATATATCTAAGAAAAAGATAAAGGATAAAAAATAAATTATATGAAAAAGATTAGAATAAAAAATAAAAAGAGTAAAAAAAAATACAAAGGTTTAAAACAATGAGATAAAAACAAATGAAAGTTTAAAAATCAACTATTGTAAGTAGGATGAAAATAGATAACATATAACAAACCAAATTTTAAAATAAAAAAAATATAAATGGAAATAATATAAAATAATTAATATGCAAAATGATTTTAAAATATACAAAATGATTTAAAACAATTAATTTAGAAGCAACTTAAATTAACCTATAAAAATTTAAATTTAGTAAGTTTGAAATGAATAATATATAAAAAAAAATGCGAAACGGTTTAATAAAAGTAGGATATAAGATCTTAAAATAAATACTCATGAAACGATTTTTTTGAATGAATAATACATAAAAAATTAGAATAAATAATCTATGAAAATAACTTAAACTAACTAATATATATATATGAATATTCAAAATTAATAATATATAAGCTCAATATAAATGACATACGTGAAAGAAATTTAAAAAATAATTGAAAAAATAATATATAGAAAGATTTAAAATGAATAATAATAATAATAAAACAGGAAAGTAATAAATAAATAAATCAAAACAGGTTAAGGACAAATTTGAAATTAAAACAAAATCTGAAATCTAAAAACTAAACATTAATCAACATGAGGATCAATATAGAATGCACGCAAACAAGTAAGGATTAAAAATGAAATTATCCCCAAGCTTTTGAACGCAGCGTTTAACTATAGACCAAATTAAAACTGCGCCTAAATATCGAGAAAAAATTAAAAAAAATAAAAGAACTAGAAAGGGGACCCAATCAAGTAACAACACAAAGGGGATGGATGAATAGGGAAAATATCCCTTTAGAAAAAAAACGCGCGAACCCTATCTGCTGGTCGGATCAACGCGCGGCCCTCCTGCTTTCAAAACGACACCGTTTCTTTTATTTATAAAAACTAAATTTCAGCCTTAAAAACCATTTTTACTGAAACCTAACATTTTTTTGACAAAAAAGAAAGGGTTTCCTCTTTAGGCTTTCGGACATGCCAATCGATCACCACCGCACCACCACTATGTCTGGTGGTCGGCCATGTGCGAAGAGAGCTCCTTACCCACTCAAACCACGCTCAAAGGCTTAACCATTTTTAGTATTAGGGAAGAAAAATCAAAAAGAGGAGACTCAACCCTTTTTTAAATCGATTTCGGAGAAGACGAGGCTCTAACGATGAACCCATAGGTGAGTACCTTCCCTCCTTTTGTCTTTTACATGCAATGAATAAAGATTGAGGAAATGGAAACGAAAATAAAAGAAGAACGAGATCTAAAATCACCTTAAAAACTAATTTCGAATTGATTTCTCTTCTTTCAATATGCATGTGTTCGTTTTTTTCCTTTCCATATACAATCGGCCCCCATTTTTATAGCCGAATACAGGTAAAAATAAATAAATACAAATTTCTTTTATTCTTTCTGCAATCTGCTGTTGCTTTGCTGTTGTAGTTGTTAGTTTGTTGCAGGTGTGTCCAACTAGAGGACCAACGTGGAGGTCATGGAGGCGCGAAGAAAGCCGTGCGTGGTAGCTGCGGCGCAAACTGCTTTCAGAAACCCTTAGGGTTGCTGGAATTTTGGGTTATTGGCTTGGGCCATTTGGGCCGGTTACGGAGTTGGGGCACTATAATTTGGTCTATTTGGGGTTTTGGGTGTTATGGGATTTTGGGTTTTAATTTGGGTCTGGTATATTTCTGGGTTAAATCTATTATTGGGCTTGTAAAAAATGGACTAATTTGGTACTTTGAAATGCTGTTATAAATGGACATTGGACCTTTAAATAATCTAGTTTATTATATTTTTGGTTTTAATTTGTGTATGAGCCAGGGCGAAATGAGCTTTTTACACAAACATTCAATTTAGATGACATTAAAATGATTACTGTTTACACGAATTTACCTTGATAGTTAGGGCATGGTAAAATAATTGAACTAATCTGAAGCTTTATAGCATGTTTGGTTGGCTGTAATAGAATAGGATTGTAATTGAATAGAGTTGTAATGGAATAGAGCTGTAATAAGTAATTCAACTGTTTAGTTGAATGGAATGGAATAGAATTGTAATAGTATTCTTGTATTTGGTTGAATGGAATGATATTATAATAGTATAAGGAAAAAAAACTAAAATGACCAGAATACTCTTAGCAGAATTTTTGTTAAGGTAGATGAATATTATTATTATTAAATTTTAATAAGATTATTATTGAAAATAATTTAATAAAAATAATAAATAGTTTAACTATATTTTAACATAATTATTATTAAATATAATTAAATAAAAAATATAATTTAATAACATTCATTATATAATTATTATTATATGAATTAAAAAATCAAATTATATAACACTATAAAATAATATATAATCTACTTTATTATTTTTAAACTTCAATACATATTTAGGCTCCGTTTGTTTGCTAGTAAAATATTTTCCGGAAAATAATTTATGGAAAATGATTTACTTTTCTAGAAATGATTTACTTTTCTGGTGTTTGGATGAATTTATGTAAAATATTTTCCGTTATTTGGTAAATTTCCTGAAAATATTTTATAAAAACTGTTTTAAATTAAACAAATATATATATTTAAGAATTTATTATCTTTTCATTGTTTATTTGAGTTTATTATATATATACATTAATAAATTTATATTTTAAATTGTTTTTACATATATTGCAATGTTTTATTTATGGGTAAACTACAAAAATAGTCACTTTTGTTTGCCCCGGGTTACATTTTAGTCACTTATATTTGAAATGTTACGTTTTAGTCATTTATGTTATTATTATCTCCCTAATGATAATCCTACGTGGTTGTCCAACTAGATTTTGAGTGCCAACTAGATCTTAAGTATATCTGTTAATACATACTTTATCCGGTTAAATTATACAGTTTTTTGTTAATACATACTTCATCCGGATAAATTATACAGTTTTCTATTAATACATACTTCATCCGGATTAATACATACTTCATCCGGATAAATTATACAGTTTTCTGTTAATACATACTTCATCAGATTTTCTGGAAAATGTTTTACCGATTAAAAATCTGTAATGAAACAAATAATTAAATATTAGAAGTAATAAATAACTCATTGCTAAAAAAGTAATAAATAACTTGTGAATTATATTTCACATTCAAGTATAATATTCATATATTAACAAAAGTTACATGATTTCATTAGTTTATATGTCATAATCCATATGTTTTAAAATTTTATATAAAAAAGTTACAACATTGTAATGACATTCTATCATGTCATTATACATCCAAATATTATAAACACAAAAAGTTATCAAAATATCAACACAACCATAGTTTTTAATGGTCAGTAAGAAATCTTCTGACCCATTCCAATCGCACAACAGAAGGTAAACTAAAGAAAATGAGCATTTGCGTTGGGTGATCTGGAATTTTGCTCAATGCTCGATAGCGTTCATCCTCAGTTAAACCTTCCAGTTCACATAATGTTGAATATAATTTCAGAGCACTTTCTTGAATGGTTATTTCAAAGCAAGTGAGTGCCTAATTAACTTGAAGCACCAGCAGAATCTAACTAGTACTGCAACCAAAATCCAGTGGTTTGATTTGAAATTAATTAAGTCATTGCATTAACAATTCCTTTCTTCATGTAGTTCACTATCCATCCAATCCCCGTCCCTTCCTTTTACCTTTCCACAAATGTACAAGTCTCAACTGGTCTAAAATAAATCACATCCTTCACTTTAGAATAATATGCTAATATTCCATAGTGGTGTTTGGCATTTCCAATGTGAAAGAAAGACCCTGCCCCAACCTAGAGGGAAGAAAATTAAGTTAAAACATCCACCCATAATATCAAAACAGCAACGCCCTGTGGTAAGAATCCCATACAAGAAATAACCATTAATCTCAAATAACAAAGATTACTAATATAACATGCTCTTTTACATCAGAAATGTTTCCAGAAAATTAATTTCAAAGCTAAATCTCAGCCACCATCCCCTCAAGCTTCATGTGAAATATTGACCTCAATTAGGTGTCAAGTGGTAAACAACAATCCATCAATATCCTAACACTACCATTATGTAACCAAATAAACCAAGTCGAATATGTAAAACTAATAAAACAGCTCGCTTCATTGTATTTGCCACCTAAAATAGAAACAAGTAATACTCAAACCTTCGCTACACTCGCTCTCCAGATAGAAAGTTCAACTCAACTAGTCGCAAGAAGAAAGGCTGGGTAGGATCGTAAACTCATCTGCAAACACCTAACTGCTGAGGTTGGTTCCGAGCCTTAGATGGGAATTCTCGGGCTTCTCTCGACCTGTGAAGAAAAGCTTTTTCAGGTGTTAAAAAAAGCATTGTAGGATAATCGGCATCTGTCCCTTGAGAAAGAGTAAGATAGGCAAAAAGGCATAGAGACAACAGCGGTAATGCCGCATCTCTCGATGAGAATGAATCCTGGAAAAAAGAGCAAAGAAAAGCCTTTCTTCTTCTGCCTTCTGACTCTATCTTGCCCTTTCTTTAGGGAATTGCAAAGTTTCTACCATTTGCAAACCCTAGAAACCTAAAAGCCAAAACTTTAGGTATCTTGCCATTTCCAAAACACGTTCTCAAGAATCAAACAAATATATAAGAAAGAAAGAAACAAACAAAAAAGCAAAGGAATTGCTTAAATTCAGAATCAAAGGTTCTATCTCCCCTAATTTTCGAAGCTTTCTAAAACTAAATCATAATAGTTAACTAAATTCCCAAAAGTTTAGAAAAAAGAAACTATAAAATCCAAACATTTTAGTGAGAACGTCGAGATACTCTACTTCTTCAAGGCTCTGCCATTGTTTCTTTTGATGAATCAGTAAGGAACACACCGTTTAACCATAAAACAAAAATGAAAAGGCAAAAGACAAAGTTCAAGTTAAGATGATGAAGGAAGATGATGTGAAGGAAGAAGAAGCAAAAATGTTTACCTGATAGGGGAGGAATGCCGGAGTCGGGTATGAAAAATGGCTGCCGATTGAGAGTGTTTTGAGGTGAAATTTTTGTAAGGGTAGAATAGGGTTCTTTAAGCAATGAATGGCTAAACGGTGAAGAGGGAAAGGAATAGAAATCCCCAAAAATCTCTGCTTAAGCCCGGAATGGAATACACCCGTAATAGGGTATTCCATTGAACCAAATGCCAGTTTAAGTGGGCCTGAAGAATAGGCTGGTAATAGGCATGTAATGGCTTAGACATTACAGCCAACCAAACATACTGTTAGTTCTTCCTCAATTTAAGTCCGAACATAGTTTATCTTGATCTAAATAAATAATTTTAATCAATTCAATACTTTTAGAATTCAATTTAATTCATAGTTTATAATGATGTAAAATTACACTTTTACCTTTAACATTTAAACTTTTTAGAATTTAGTCATTAATCTCCTAACTTAGAATTTCACCATTTTTAACCACAAATCATGCTAGCCGATTTTTACCCAAACTTATAACAGTCCATATTTATCCACAATTTACACTATTTTCTTTAAATTTTACCTTTTCATAAATCAGTCCTTAAACTTGAAAATCATAAAAAATTACTTAACAAAATACTTATATTTAACAACGAAGCTTTATTATTTATCATAAAATTTCAAGAACATCACAATTTCATCCATGGTAAAATTATTTATTATTGAATTATTTTTTTAATAAAAGAGTTTGATTAGTAATAGATAACAAAAGTAAGAGCATTTTATTTCATTCAAGGAAAAATAGTTCAAAATAGTTAATTTGATGAAAACAAATATGATTAAAAATATTAAAATCTAACATCTGCAAATTATGTAGAACAGAAAAGAAAACCTCTTTGACTTATGCTAACAATATAGGTAGTTTGACTCCTTGATTTTTCGACTATGGTGCAGGTCAAATTCCTGAGGAAATCGGTAATCTTCTTGGTTTGGAAATGCTTAATATTAAAGCAATTAAAGGCCTTACAGGTCAAATTGCAACTTCGATCTTCAACATTTCTTCTCTGAAGACTATAGATCTCTCCAACAATAGCCTATCAGGTAGTTTGCCTAGTGATATGTGTCAACATCTTCCCAAGCTTGAAGGACTTTACTTGTATAGAAATGAATTATCTGGTAACATTCCGTCAAGTATGGACAAATACAACAACCTTAAAATGTTGGCATTGTTCATGAATCAATTTTTGGGGATCATTCCAAGAAGTATTGGAAATCTAACATGGCTCCAGGAATTATATTTAGGGTTTAATAATCTAGAAGGTAATCAATTTCCTTGATTTCTTGAATTTAAAGTATTTTTTATGAAAGAGTTTAATTTGTAATAGATAACAAAAGGAAGAACTTTTTATTTCATTCGAGGCAAAATAGTTAATTTGAAGAAAAACTTATGCTGAAATATATTAAAATCTAACATCTCTTCAACAATAGTTTATCAAGTAGTTTTCCTAATGATATGTTCAACATCTTCTGAAGCTTGAAGTGATTTACTTGAGTTGGAATGAATTATGTGATAACATTCTATAAAGCCCAATTTTAGCCTGGGCCTTGATATCAAATAAAAATAGCAATAAATAAAACCCAAAAAAATACAAGCCCAAATGACACAATAATTAAAGGCCCAACTAGCCCAAAACTTTAAACAAAACAAATCAAACCTAGCCCACTAAATATTTTTCAGCAAAAAAGAAGGGAAGAAACCCTAGCCGCTCCTCCCATGTCAGCCCCCTCACGTGCGCCACCGCCGCCGCAGGTCAGCCACCTCCATGCGTCTGACACCTCTGTCACGTGCAAAATGAGACCAATACGCAAGCAAAAGAAAACAACGAAGAAGAAGACAAAAACCAATAGCAAACAACAAATAAAAAACAATGAAGAAACAGACAAAGAATAGAAACAAAACAAGCGTGTCCTCGCCTATAAAGGCCACATTCGATCCCTTTGTAATTTTTTGGGACGCACATTAAAAAAATCCAAAAGAGAACAGAGGCTTAAAAAAGGTCGATTTTTTATTTTTCCTTTCTGGTTTCATTTCCGATTTCATGTTTCTTTTTATTTTTTGTTTATCGTACATCTATTTTAAATAAAAGAATAAAAAGGGAAAGAGGAGGAGAAGACTTACCCAAAATCCCCCGTGGTCGTGTCGCCGGAGACCCTCTCTCTGTCGCCAAAATCGAACTCAAAAGGGGGAGGGGAGAGACTTTCTTCTCTCGATCGACGGGCTTACGGCGACTCAAGGGGGGTTTTTGAGACCCTAGCAGAGGAAAAGGAAGAGGAGAGGGGAGGGATTTGAAAGTTTTTTTCTCAAAAGGCAACAGAATGAATTTTTTTTTAAATTTGCTTAAATAGCCGTGTAAAATGGCAGCGTTTTGTACCCCCCACACACCTCAAAACACGTTGTTTTGGAGGGGAGGTTCGACCCGACCAGATTGGGGAGGATCCGTGCGTTTTTAAAACCTAATGGGCTATTTTCACTGTAGATCCTTCCGTCTTGCCACTTGTTTTCAATTTGACCCTTTTGCTCTTTCTTTTGCGTTTTTAATTTGACCCCATGATTTTTGCGCTTGTTCTCATTTTGGTCCTAATTGAAACGGTGCGCATAAGAGCTGGGAATATTTCCCAATCAATCCCTCACTCTTTAAGCGCGTTTCATTTCTGTCCTTAATGGCCTATTTTCTATTATTTACTATTTGTACCTTAAATTTCCATTCGATTTCAACCTAGTCCTAGTCTGTTTAATTAATTAATTAATTTATTTATTCAGTTTTTTTTAGGAACCGTTTTATTATTATTTATTTTAAGTTTGTTTTCTTATATTATTTATTTTAAATCGCTTTATTATTATGTATTTTAAGTTTTTACATATTTTAAACCATTATTCATTTTAAAATTTATATATATTATTTATTTTAAACTATTATACATATTATTTATTTTGAAGTTTTTTTATATATACCTTTTTATTTTAAACTATTTTATATATTATTTTTTTAAATTTCTTACATGTCATTTAGTTATACTGTTTTATATGTTAACTATTTTAAATTCTTTTATTATTTATTGTAAACCTTTTATTATAATTTATTTTAAGATTTTCTATATTATTCGTATTAAACTGTTTTATATATATTTTTATATTATTTATTTTAAAATTTATTTTCACATATTATCTCTTTTAAACTCTTATACGCTATTTTAAATTATTTTATAAATTATTTATTTAAGTTGTTCTATGTATATTATTTCATTATTTTGTATATTAATGATTTTTAATTGTTTTATACTATTTGCTTTAAATTGCTTTTTATAGTATCCATTTTAAACCTTTTTATATGTATTATTTATTTAAAATTGTCTTATGATTTGTTTTAAATTGTTTATATTATTCATTTCATTTTTCCTTGATTATTAATGTTAGTATTTATAAGATGTATGTTCTGTGATTATCAACATGGCGTGTACTATAATTATTTCATTCATATTTTCATATTATTATCATTTATTAGCATTCATATTTTATTCCTCCGCGTTTCATATTATCTTTTATCTATTTCATTTAAATTACATCATGTATTAAGCTCAAACATATTTGTACAATATGGACCGTTTTATTTCATTCCAAACAAAATAACGCACATCGTTAAGTGTTGCACTTGTTATTATTCAAAAAAAAAAGAAAAAAATTCAAAATAAGACAATATTTCGCGTTTCGGGAATTCAAGAAATCGTACCCTAACTTACTGAGTTTCGATTTTCTTGTTGAACTTAAATAGCTAAATATCCTTTTAGATTTCAAAATACACAAAGTTTCAATAAAAATTAAAAGCAAACTTGTTCTTGAGGGTTCAAATGTCGCATTCTAACTTATAGGATGTGGAATTTTGTTATCTCGGGACGAGTGGGCCTTTGATGCTCGTTTCCACTTAATTCTAGCCTTTTTAAAAAAGAACATTAATAAAAAGTGATCGTATTTTAAAATCTTATCAACTCTTGATATTAAGACGTTAATTAATCAATAAGGTACCAATTTTGGGCGTGACGACAGTGCTAATCATTCCTCGCACGTAACCGACTCCCGAAACCGTTTTCTCAAATTTTGTAGACCAAAATCGTTGTTTTAGTAAATCAAAATTTTTTATTAAAACGATCAAATTATGAGGTGATCCGATCACACCTCATAAAAAGGATTGGTGGCGACTCCCATGTTCGTTTTCATTTTCAAAACCAAAGTCGACCCCCTCTTTCAAAAAATAGTTTCGACAGCTTGGCGACTCCACTGGGGACACTTTAAGAGTCAAGCCATAAATTGATTAATTTTGTCTTTTGTCGAAAATTGAAAATCTGTTTTAAATCTACGGTTTCTCTTTTGCGTTTTATCTGTCACTTTCATGGTCTTCATCATAATTTTCTAGCTTTAGTGGTTTAAATCTTTTGATGTATCTTTGCATATCGCATAGTATAAATTGGTTAATTTTACCCTTTTAAGTGAAAGTGAGAAAGTATTCCTTCGTGAGATCTTCACCTCTATATAGGATAGTGGATCGCTTTCGGGATACATCTGTACCTATGTTTTCGTGAGATTTTCATCTCCGTATAGTCGTAGGGAAATGTATTCCCCTAAATTGAACTCGGTCCGTATGGACCTGTAATGGGTAAGGATCGAGGAATCTGTCGGTTCAGGTACCTTTACTTTAGAACCAAACCGCATATAGTGTGCCCTAAGAGCCTACCCTAGGTAGAACCACACCAAACCCCTAGAGGTCATCCAAATAGGTGCTTTATTTGTTATTTATGTTTTTGTACTAACATATTTTCTTTTACTTTAGTTATGATTGTATTGCATTTTCATCATAGAAAAGCGGTATTGATTCATGTTCAGTTGCTAAATAGAGAGCTTGTCATGGAAAATAGATTTCTTGATGAAGTGGAATACAATACGGCCGTCCGAATATGGTCTGAGTAAACTCAACGAGAATGGTGAGAGTCTGCGAATGAGTACACGACTTTGCTTCAGGATTCAAGCCAACAAAGATTATTCGGGAGCCGTCAACGTCCCGATTTACTTAAAGAAGGTAACGAGCATCACGAGGATGAGTAAACAATAGGTTGCAGCTCAGATCAAGCAAAAAGGAGATAGTAGAAGCATCCCTTAAAAAATTCACGAGATTCGATTATAACATTCGGATGTAAAGAAAATGATCTATGTCTTTACTTTGAATATTAGGGCAAAGCTGTATATGTAAATATCCATTTTATGTAAAGAGATTTGTTTTCTAGTAAAGTTATTCTAACAGAATTGAATCAGAATCAACATCTCTTTTTGCATTCATTTCATACATCTGCATTACATTGCATCATATGCATTAAAATTCACAAAGGGATCCTAATTAATCAAAATTATGATAGTTACCTTAGAAACCAACAAGAGTTTACCAACTAAATATCGGTACCCACCACAAAACTAAGGCAATGGATAAGAGATTGGAACAAATGCAAAGAGATATACAAGAGCAATTGCAAGCACAAATGCATGAGCGCTATAATCCAACAAGACATGAAGGAATAAATGCAAGAATCCCAAAATAGTTTGATAAGTCAGTTGGCACAGTTGCTGGCTAGGGAACGCGAAAAAGGGAAGAGTACTGCGGTTAACTCAGGGAATGACAATGAAGACCCCATTTATCCCTCAGGTTTACCCCTATAAGCTCCCAAACCCAACCAGACGTGCATCTACAAGGGGCACCCATTGCTATCAGACTGGTACCTCCGCACCAATGAACTACCCGATAGGTTCAGGTTCCAATTCGGGAGACAATCTAACCAATATTGTAGTTGCTGATCTAGACGAAATGGCAGAAATAGAAAAAGTAAGCGTGGAACTGCCAAAGCAACTCGATGATCGGTACAGGTGGTTAGAAGAAAAACTTAAAGCAATGGAGAATGCTGATTACCATTGCGGGGTTGACGCCAAGGATCTGAGTTTGGTTCTAGATCTAGTACTCCCGTCAAAATTCAAGACTCCAGAATTTGAAAAGTATAATGGGACTAGTTGTCCTGAAGCTCACATCACGAAGTTCTGCAGAAGAATGACAAGATACGTTAATAATGATCAACTGTTAATTCACTGCTTCTAAGATAGTCTGATTGGGCTGGCTGCCAAATGGTACAACCAACTGAGTCGTGCTAAAATTCACTCATAGAAGGACTTGACATAGGCTTTCATGAAGTAATATGGCCATATGACAGACATGGCGCCTGACAGAATCACACTGCAGAATATGAAAAATAAGCAAAGTGAGAGGTTCAGGAAATATGCCCAAAGATGGAGATAGGTAGCAACATAAGTCCAGCCACCTCTTTTGGAGAAAGAAACCACGATGCTTTTCATCAACACTCTGAATGCCCCATTCATTAACCATATGTTGGGAAGCGCTACCATGAGCTTTTCAGATATGGTAATGTCCGGCGAGATGATTAAAAATGCGGTAAGGAATGGGAAGATAGTCGCGAGAGAAAGCGCCAAAAGATCAACCTTGAAGAAAAATGAAAGTGAAGTGAATAATATGACCAAAGGGTATTCCAAATCGGTCACTGTAGGCCAGTCGAGGGCCATAACTACTAGCTATCAAGGCACCTCAATGCAAGAATTCAACTCGAGGCCAAACATGGAAAGACTCCAGTTCACGTTTATCCCGATAACATATAGAGAGCTGTATCAGAATCTATTTGATGCACATGTAGTATCCCCGTTCTATTTGGAACCCATGCAACCTCTGTTCTCGAAATGGTATGACACTAACACTCAATGTGAGTACCATGCGGGAATAACATGAAAATCAATTGAAAACTGCACCATTTTTAAAAAGTTAATCGAAAGGTTCATTAAGATGGGCATCGTGAAATTCGATGATCCATTGAGACCTCATGTAGTAGGAAATCTGTTACCCAGTCATTCAAATCAAGGGGTATAGCGATAATTGAGAAGGGAGGAAAACCAAAACCAATTTGCAAAAGTAAAACCCCCACTGAAATAATTTTGAAACAAATGATAAACACAAGACTAATCACTTAGAATTCGGAAAAAAGACCAAAATGGATAAGGAGATACTGTAAGTTCCACACTGAAGAAGATCATGAAATCTAGAAGTACGCTGAATTCAAAGTATTGGTGTAGAGTTTAATGGATAATAAAGAGTTGGAATTCTTTAAAGAAGTCAAAGGCCTCGAAGGAATATTAGGGAATCTGAACGATAACGCCATATCCGAAGAGGAAGCCTAGGAAGGGAATTTTTCAGGCATTTGCCCTTACATACAGGGGAGTGTTTTGAACAATGGGATTGTGGAAGAGATCCCTGTATTTTTTAGAGCTAATTCTAAGTAATGTCTAAAACATGCTTATTACTCTAAGCCTAGGAGTAATAAGATTCCTTTTGTGAGATAGGCTTATGTCCAACATCTTTATTTCAATAAAATGCATCTTTGTTTCTTACTTCGAGTAAATATTCTTTGATTATTTTAATTTCATTCATAATCATACTATACTGATAAATATTCTTAAATTCTTTTGTTCTTTTGATCTTCTTTCATCCCTATAACAGGTCTCTAGATGTCAATTATATGAGCAACACTGCTATTGACTCAGAACCTCCTTTTGAGCAAGATATGTGTCCATAGAAACCTCTGGACTTTGAAAATGATCGAGACTGTAGTTTATCTCTGGTTTCGTTAAATAGGGTAGAACAAGATGAGAAATAGATCCTACTTTGCAAAGAGTCAATGGAATCCATAGCATTCCTTTATGTAGGGCATGGATGTCATTGAGACGATCTCACCAAAAGCTTTTAGTGAATATCGATTCACCTGTAGAGTTATCCATTACTTCACTAAGTGGGTGGAAGTTGCTTCATACGTTAATGTCATAAAGTCGGCATTCACATACAAAAAAAGGGGATCATACGTCGACTTGGAATACTAGAAATGATTGTATTTAAAAATGCGTTGAACTTAAACCATAATACGATATCAGAAGTTTACAGCCAAATCAAACACCACAACTCATTACTGTGCCGCCCAAAAGTGAACGGTGCAGTCGAGGCAGCCAATAAGAACATTAAGATGATCGTAGGGAAAATGACTGAGACCTACAAAGATTGGCATGAGAAGCCAAACATCAATCAAAACCTTTACCGGGGCAATACCTTTCTCATTAGAATGAAAATGGTTTTGCCTATTGAAGTTAAAATTCCTTCTCTCTGAGTGTTGGCTGAGCCGAAGATGGACGAAGCAGAATGGATCAGATTTTGATATGATTAATCAAATCAGATTGAAGAGAAGAGGTTAAAAGCTATCCGTCATGGTCAAATATCCAAAAAAAAAGACACGAGATTACCAAAAAAGGTTTGCCTCGAGAAATCCATGATGAGGACCTGATATTAGAAAAGATCTTTTCCATACAAAAGGACTTCAAAAGAAAGTGGATGCCAAACTGGAAAAGACCTTGTGTGGTAAAGAAGGCCTTATTTGGAAAAGCATCAATTATTAACCAGGAGTGATAACAAGGCCTTGCTTAATCCTTTGAGTTCAAATTAAGAAATATTTTGTACATAAAATAAATAAAGAAGAAGAAGAAGAAGAAGAAGAAGAAGAAGAAGAAGAAAAAGAAGAAAAAGAAGACGAAGAAGAAGAAGAGGAAGAAGAAGAAAAAGAAGAAGAAAAATAAAAGGAAAATAAAAAGGAGAGGCCAAGGCGAAAACTCGCAAAGGGCGTCTTGAGACCAAAGGGGTTTTGAATTGAAAACCCAGGAAAAGGGCAATTCAAATTTTGATCAAAGGTGGGGCATGCAGTAGTCTTGTTATGCCCGAATTAACAAGGAGGAGGGGTGTTACATCTTGGAGCATCACCAAAGCCTTCTAGGTCTTCTAAACACATAGCAAGTTCAAAGGTCCTCGAATAGTTTTGTGCAGAAAAGCTCATGCTATGATATATGGGGCACCTATTTTCATCTTATTCATTTTGTATTCTAGCAAAATTTGCTATTATGATAAATTCATTTCGAGCTTTACTTTTAATAAAATTCTATCTTGTCTATTGTGATAATATTTTTCAAGCATTTTTCATTGAAATAACGATTGATGGACTAATAATATTAAAGCAAAAGCAGTTCTGTATATTATTCTGAAGTGCTTTTAAATAGTACAGCGACCTGAAATGGGACCACTAGTCAAAACTAACCAAATTTAAGAGTTAGAAACATTTGGGAAAGAATAGCCCAATTTGTGATTATTTCTTTGGGTTTTCTGCCATAGATACCAGCAGAGAAAGAAGCCAACATAATATGTCAGTGATAAAACCTTTATGAACAACGAGCAATGTCAACCCAAGCATTAAAAGGGGATCATTTTAAAAAAAATTACTCTCTGCATTCATGCAAATATCATTCATACACATCTAGTTAGGAGCATTTGCTTTATTCTGATCATGACATCCTAATCATTCAGCATAAATTGAGATCCATGAAATGGATTCTACAGGTCATGTTACCTAGAGAATGGTGTAATAGATCAATGATACAAATCCTATACCCGTGAGTTGTAGTGGGCTGGATTGAAGATGATACAAATCCTATACCCTTGGGTTGTAGTAGGCTGGATTGAGGATGATACAAATCCTATACCTCTGAGTTGCAGTGAGATGTATGGAAGAAATCACAAATTTTATCTCCCTGAAGTTGCAGTAGAGCATATCAAAGTTACCATAGCGAATCTTATCTCCCTGAAGTTGCAGTGGAGCAGACTGAAGCCACAAATTTTATCTCCCTAAAGTTGCAGTAGAGCATATCGAAGTTACCATGGCGAATCTTATCTCCTTGAAGTTGTAGTGGAGCAGATTGAAGCCACAAATTTTATCTCTCTGAAGTTGCAGTAGAGCATATCGAAGTTATCATGGCGAATCTTATCTCTTTGAAGTTGCAGTGGAGCAGATTGAAGCCATAAATTTTATCTCATTGAAGTTGCAATGGAGCATATTGCAGTTATCAAGGCGAATCTTATCTCCTTGAAGTTGTAGTGGAGCAGATTGAAGCCACAAATTTTATCTCCCTAAAGTTACAGTAGAGCATATCGAAGTTATCATGGCAAATCCTATCTCCCTGAAGTTACAGTGGAGCAGATTAAAGCCACGAACCTTATCTCTTTAAAGTTGCAGTGGAATAGGTTGAAGTTACAAGTTTTATCTCCTTGAAGTTGCAGTAGAGTAGACTGAAGATAGCAAATCTTGTTTCCCTGAAGTTGCAGTGGAACAGATTAAAGCTATGAGTTACAAGTCCTATACCTCTGAAGTTGCAGTAGGTCAGACCAAATCTATCATTGCGAATCTTATCTCTATGAAGTTGTAGTGGAGTAGATGAAAGCCACAAAACTTATCTCCCTGAAGTTGCAGTGGAACAACTGAAGATAGCAAATCTTATCTCTTTGAAGTTACAGTAGAGCAGATTAAAGCAATAAACCTTATCTCCTTGAAGTTACAGTGGAGCAAGTTGAAGTTACAAGTCTTATCTCCCTGAGGTTGCAGTGGAGCAGACTAAAGTTAACAAATCTGATCTCCTTGAAGTTGGAATAGAGCAAATTGAAGTTATAGGTCTGATCTCCCTGAAGTTATAGTGGAGTAGATCAAAGCACTAATTCCGATACCCTTGAAGATTCATTAGGATGGAATGAGGCCACTTGAAGAAGAGAAGTCTTTGCTCTGTTCTCATTACATGACAACGAGCAAAGAGGGGCAGCTGTAAAGCCCAATTTTAGCCCGGGCCCTGATATAAAAAAAAATAGCAATAAATAAAACCCCAAAAAATACAAGCCCAAATGACCCAATAATTAAATGACCAACTCGCCTAAAACTTTAAACAAAACAAATCAACCCTAGCCCACTAAACATTTTTCAACAAAAAAGAAGGGAAGAAATCCTAGTCGCTCCTCCCATGTTAGCCCCTTCATACGCGCCACCACCGCTGCACGTCAGCCACCTCCACGCGTCTGACGCCTTTGTCACCTGCAAAATGAAACCAACATGCAAGCAAAAGAAAACAACGAACAAGAAGACAAAAACCAATAGCAAACAACAAATAAAAAACAATGAAGAAATAGACAAAGAATAGAAACAAAACCAGCGTGTATTTGGCTATAAAGGCCACATTCGATCCCTTTGTAATTTTTTAGGACGCACATTAAAAAAAAATCCAAAAGAGAACAGAGGCTTAAAAAAGGTCAATTTTTCATTTTTCTTTTCTGGTTTCCTTTCCGATTTCATGTTTCTTTTTATTTTTTATTTATCGCAAATCTATTTTAAATAAGAGAATAAAAGGGAAAGAGGAGGAGAAGACTTACTCGAAATCCCCCATGGTCGTGTCGTCGGAGACCCTCTTTCCGTCGTCAAAATCGAACCCAAAAGGGGGAGAGGAGAGACTTTCTTCTCTCAATCGACGGGCTGACGGCGGCTCAAGGGGGTTTTTGAGACCCTAGCAGAGGAAAAGGAAGAGAAGAGGGGAGGGTTTTGGAAGTTTTTTTAAAAAGGCAACATAATGAAATTTATTTTATTTTTGCTTAAATACCTATGTAAAACGGCAGCATTTTGCACCTCTCACACGCCTCAAAACGGTGTCATTTTGGGGGGCAGTTCGACCCGACCCGATTGGGGAGGATCCACCCATTTTTAAAGCCTAATGGGCTATTTTCGCTGCAGGTCCTTCCGTTTTGCCACTTGTTTTCAATTTGACCATTTTGTTCTTTCTTTTGCGTTTTTAATTTGACCCCATGATTTTTGCGCTCGTCTCATTTTGGTCCTAATTGAAACGGTGCGCATAAGATCTGGGAATATTTTCCCAATCAGTCCCTCACTCTTTAAGCGCATTTCATTTCAGTCCTTGATGGCCTATTTTATATTATTTACAATTTGTACCTTAAATTTCCATTCGATTTCAGCCCAGTCCTAGTCTGTTTAATTAATTAATTTATTTATTTATTCAGTTTTTTTAGGAACCGTTTTATTATTATTTATTTTAAGTTTGTTTTCTTATATTATTTATTTTAAATCGCTTTATTATTATGTATTTTAAGTTTTTACATATTTTAAACCATTATTCATTTTAAAATTTATATATATTATTTATTTTAAACTATTATACATATTATTTATTTTGAAGTTTTTTATATATACCTTTTTATTTTAAACTATTTTATATATTATTTTTTTTAAATTTCTTACATGTCATTTAGTTATACTGTTTTATATGTTAACTATTTTAAATTCTTTTATTATTTATTGTAAACCTTTTATTATAATTTATTTTAAGATTTTCTATATTATTCGTATTAAACTGTTTTATATATATTTTTATATTATTTATTTTAAAATTTATTTTTCACATATTATCTCTTTTAAACTCTTATACGCTATTTTAAATTATTTTATAAATTATTTATTTAAGTTGTTCTATGTATATTATTTCATTATTTTGTA
The DNA here is from genome assembly GCF_007990345.1 of Gossypium hirsutum. Lineage (NCBI taxonomy): Eukaryota > Viridiplantae > Streptophyta > Magnoliopsida > Malvales > Malvaceae > Gossypium > Gossypium hirsutum. Next base: position 9,081,059 of record NC_053427.1, read on the forward strand.
TATTAATGATTTTTAATTGTTTTATACTATTTGCTTTAAATTGCTTTTTATAGTATCCATTTTAAACCTTTTTATATGTATTATTTGTTTAAAATTGTCTTATGATTTGTTTTAAATTGTTTATATTATTCATTTCATTTTTCCTTGATTATTAAAACTCGCAAAGGGCGTCTTGAGACCAAAGGGGTTTTGAATTGAAAACCCAGGAAAAGGGCAATTCAAATTTTGATCAAAGGTGGGGCATGCAGTAGTCTTGTTATGCCCGAATTAACAAGGAGGAGGGGTGTTACATCTTGGAGCATCACCAAAGCCTTCTAGGTCTTCTAAACACATAGCAAGTTCAAAGGTCCTCGAATAGTTTTGTGCAGAAAAGCTCATGCTATGATATATGGGGCACCTATTTTCATCTTATTCATTTTGTATTCTAGCAAAATTTGCTATTATGATAAATTCATTTCGAGCTTTACTTTTAATAAAATTCTATCTTGTCTATTGTGATAATATTTTTCAAGCATTTTTCATTGAAATAACGATTGATGGACTAATAATATTAAAGCAAAAGCAGTTCTGTATATTATTCTGAAGTGCTTTTAAATAGTACAGCGACCTGAAATGGGACCACTAGTCAAAACTAACCAAATTTAAGAGTTAGAAACATTTGGGAAAGAATAGCCCAATTTGTGATTATTTCTTTGGGTTTTCTGCCATAGATACCAGCAGAGAAAGAAGCCAACATAATATGTCAGTGATAAAACCTTTATGAACAACGAGCAATGTCAACCCAAGCATTAAAAGGGGATCATTTTAAAAAAAATTACTCTCTGCATTCATGCAAATATCATTCATACACATCTAGTTAGGAGCATTTGCTTTATTCTGATCATGACATCCTAATCATTCAGCATAAATTGAGATCCATGAAATGGATTCTACAGGTCATGTTACCTAGAGAATGGTGTAATAGATCAATGATACAAATCCTATACCCGTGAGTTGTAGTGGGCTGGATTGAAGATGATACAAATCCTATACCCTTGGGTTGTAGTAGGCTGGATTGAGGATGATACAAATCCTATACCTCTGAGTTGCAGTGAGATGTATGGAAGAAATCACAAATTTTATCTCCCTGAAGTTGCAGTAGAGCATATCAAAGTTACCATAGCGAATCTTATCTCCCTGAAGTTGCAGTGGAGCAGACTGAAGCCACAAATTTTATCTCCCTAAAGTTGCAGTAGAGCATATCGAAGTTACCATGGCGAATCTTATCTCCTTGAAGTTGTAGTGGAGCAGATTGAAGCCACAAATTTTATCTCTCTGAAGTTGCAGTAGAGCATATCGAAGTTATCATGGCGAATCTTATCTCTTTGAAGTTGCAGTGGAGCAGATTGAAGCCATAAATTTTATCTCATTGAAGTTGCAATGGAGCATATTGCAGTTATCAAGGCGAATCTTATCTCCTTGAAGTTGTAGTGGAGCAGATTGAAGCCACAAATTTTATCTCCCTAAAGTTACAGTAGAGCATATCGAAGTTATCATGGCAAATCCTATCTCCCTGAAGTTACAGTGGAGCAGATTAAAGCCACGAACCTTATCTCTTTAAAGTTGCAGTGGAATAGGTTGAAGTTACAAGTTTTATCTCCTTGAAGTTGCAGTAGAGTAGACTGAAGATAGCAAATCTTGTTTCCCTGAAGTTGCAGTGGAACAGATTAAAGCTATGAGTTACAAGTCCTATACCTCTGAAGTTGCAGTAGGTCAGACCAAATCTATCATTGCGAATCTTATCTCTATGAAGTTGTAGTGGAGTAGATGAAAGCCACAAAACTTATCTCCCTGAAGTTGCAGTGGAACAACTGAAGATAGCAAATCTTATCTCTTTGAAGTTACAGTAGAGCAGATTAAAGCAATAAACCTTATCTCCTTGAAGTTACAGTGGAGCAAGTTGAAGTTACAAGTCTTATCTCCCTGAGGTTGCAGTGGAGCAGACTAAAGTTAACAAATCTGATCTCCTTGAAGTTGGAATAGAGCAAATTGAAGTTATAGGTCTGATCTCCCTGAAGTTATAGTGGAGTAGATCAAAGCACTAATTCCGATACCCTTGAAGATTCATTAGGATGGAATGAGGCCACTTGAAGAAGAGAAGTCTTTGCTCTGTTCTCATTACATGACAACGAGCAAAGAGGGGCAGCTGTAAAGCCCAATTTTAGCCCGGGCCCTGATATAAAAAAAAATAGCAATAAATAAAACCCCAAAAAATACAAGCCCAAATGACCCAATAATTAAATGACCAACTCGCCTAAAACTTTAAACAAAACAAATCAACCCTAGCCCACTAAACATTTTTCAACAAAAAAGAAGGGAAGAAATCCTAGTCGCTCCTCCCATGTTAGCCCCTTCATACGCGCCACCACCGCTGCACGTCAGCCACCTCCACGCGTCTGACGCCTTTGTCACCTGCAAAATGAAACCAACATGCAAGCAAAAGAAAACAACGAACAAGAAGACAAAAACCAATAGCAAACAACAAATAAAAAACAATGAAGAAATAGACAAAGAATAGAAACAAAACCAGCGTGTATTTGGCTATAAAGGCCACATTCGATCCCTTTGTAATTTTTTAGGACGCACATTAAAAAAAAATCCAAAAGAGAACAGAGGCTTAAAAAAGGTCAATTTTTCATTTTTCTTTTCTGGTTTCCTTTCCGATTTCATGTTTCTTTTTATTTTTTATTTATCGCAAATCTATTTTAAATAAGAGAATAAAAAGGGAAAGAGGAGGAGAAGACTTACTCGAAATCCCCCATGGTCGTGTCGTCGGAGACCCTCTTTCCGTCGTCAAAATCGAACCCAAAAGGGGGAGAGGAGAGACTTTCTTCTCTCAATCGACGGGCTGACGGCGGCTCAAGGGGGTTTTTGAGACCCTAGCAGAGGAAAAGGAAGAGAAGAGGGGAGGGTTTTGGAAGTTTTTTTAAAAAGGCAACATAATGAAATTTATTTTATTTTTGCTTAAATACCTATGTAAAACGGCAGCATTTTGCACCTCTCACACGCCTCAAAACGGTGTCATTTTGGGGGGCAGTTCGACCCGACCCGATTGGGGAGGATCCACCCATTTTTAAAGCCTAATGGGCTATTTTCGCTGCAGGTCCTTCCGTTTTGCCACTTGTTTTCAATTTGACCATTTTGTTCTTTCTTTTGCGTTTTTAATTTGACCCCATGATTTTTGCGCTCGTCTCATTTTGGTCCTAATTGAAACGGTGCGCATAAGATCTGGGAATATTTTCCCAATCAGTCCCTCACTCTTTAAGCGCATTTCATTTCAGTCCTTGATGGCCTATTTTATATTATTTACAATTTGTACCTTAAATTTCCATTCGATTTCAGCCCAGTCCTAGTCTGTTTAATTAATTAATTTATTTATTTATTCAGTTTTTTTAGGAACCGTTTTATTATTATTTATTTTAAGTTTGTTTTCTTATATTATTTATTTTAAATCGCTTTATTATTATGTATTTTAAGTTTTTACATATTTTAAACCATTATTCATTTTAAAATTTATATATATTATTTATTTTAAACTATTATACATATTATTTATTTTGAAGTTTTTATATATACCTTTTTATTTTAAACTATTTTATATATTATTTTTTTTAAATTTCTTACATGTCATTTAGTTATACTGTTTTATATGTTAACTATTTTAAATTCTTTTATTATTTATTGTAAACCTTTTATTATAATTTATTTTAAGATTTTCTATATTATTCGTATTAAACTGTTTTATATATATTTTTATATTATTTATTTTAAAATTTATTTTTCACATATTATCTCTTTTAAACTCTTATACGCTATTTTAAATTATTTTATAAATTATTTATTTAAGTTGTTCTATGTATATTATTTCATTATTTTGTATATTAATGATTTTTAATTGTTTTATACTATTTGCTTTAAATTGCTTTTTATAGTATCCATTTTAAACCTTTTTATATGTATTATTTGTTTAAAATTGTCTTATGATTTGTTTTAAATTGTTTATATTATTCATTTCATTTTTCCTTGATTATTAATGTTGGTATTTAAATGATGTATGTTGTGTGATTATCAACATAGCGTGTACTATAATTATTTCATTCATATTTTCATATTATTATCATTTATTAGTATTCATATTTTATTCCTCCGCGTTTCATATTATCTTTTAGCTACTTCATTTAAATTACATCGTGTATTAAGCTCAAACATATTTGTCCAATATGGACCATTTTATTTCATTCCAAACAAAATAAGCACATCGTTAAGTGTTGCACTCATTATTATTCAAACAAAAAAAATTCAAAATAAGACAATATTTCGCGTTTTGGGAATTCAAGAAATCGTACCCTAACTTACGAGGTTTCGATTTTCTTGTTGAACCTAAATAGCTAAATATTCTTTTGAATTTCAAAATACACAAAGTTTCAATAAAAATTAAAAGCAAACTTGTTCTCGAGGGTTCAAACGTCGCATTCTAACTTGCAGGATGTGGCATTTTGTTATCTCGGGACGAGTGGGCCTTTGATGCTCATTTTCACTTAATTCAAGCTTTTTTAAAAATGAACATTAATAAAAAGGGATCGTATTTTAAAATCTTATCAACTCTTGACATTAAGACATTAATTAATCAATAAGGTACCAATTTTGGGTGTGACGAGGGTGCTAATCATTCCCCACACGTAATCGACTGCCGAACCCGTTTTCTCAAATTTTGTAGACTAAAATTGCCGTTTTAATAAATCGAAATTGTTTATTAAAACGATCAAATTACGAGGTGATCCGACCTCATCTCATAGAAAGAATTGGTGGCGACTCCCATATTCGTTTTCATTTTCAAAACCAAAGTCGACCCCCTCTTTCAAAAAATGGTTTCGACACATTCCATAAAGTATATTTAGTTGAACTGTTTACAAGGTATGTTTTTCACTTTAATTTTTGACTACGTGTGCAGGTCAGATTCCATCAGGTATAGGTGAATGTTACCAGCTTCAGAAATTAATTTTAGGAGGAAATCAATTCAGTGGGCTGATTCCAAAAAGTATTTTTAATTCAACTACGCTCGAAGAAATAGGTCTATCTGACAGCAAATTAGAAGGTATGTTTTTCACTTTAATTTTTTCCAAACTCCAAAAACATTCTCTTTAATTTGTTTCTTCTTTTTTGCTCATATACTTTATCATTTTAATTTTTTAATTTCCTTTAAACTTTAAAAAAGAAATTAATTTTTATTGCATAAACTAATCTATTTTATATAAGTAAAAAATAAATAAAAAAATCATTAGAAATCCTTTGTCTGTAGAAGAAAAGAAACCAATGTGTACCATATTAATTTATAATAAAATTTCAGATTATAATTAAAATATATGTACCATATTTAATATACAATATAATTTTACTTTATATAATTAAAAAAATATTAAAAATAATAAATAATAAATATAATTAAAATATATCAACAATTTTTGTTAATTCAAAAATAGTGCTAATAAATTTTTTTATCATCATTAAATCATCTGTACAAAATGTAAAAATTGATTTAGTGTTAATTCAATTTCATTTATTCTTTTCTTGGTACTCAATAAATTGATCTTCAAAGTTTGTAGATGATATATAATTAATATAAATATAAAATATTAGATCATATAAATATATTATTTATAAAATTTATTCATCAATTATAAATTTACTTGTTATATAATTATTTGGAACTAAACTAATATTTTTTTTGTTTTTTTAACGTGAATATCTATATTATTATTGAAGCTTTTGATTGAGTTGGTGTCATGAGTCAACCGGACACCAACTTGGTTAGAGAAATTACAAAAATACTTTTTCGTATTTAATATAAGTTATATTATTTGGGGTACTTTAGTTTTTTATTTAAAAAAAATTATGGTGATATTTGAATTCACATCAATACATAAAACCTTAAATTTATCACTTAGATTTATGATGTCACAAATTAAATAGGCACCAACTTAGGAATTGACAACAACATCATTATAAATAACTGTATTCATTTAGTATTCTTAATTTGATGTATTCATATGTTTAAATTATGTTTTACTTACAATTTAATTTATTTTTATTTTTATTCTACTTACAATTAAATAGTTTCATACATTTCATTATTTATCATAAGTTATTTTAAAACACAAATTTATATTTTAATTACGTGGTTTTCATACCCGTATGTGTATGATAAAGTTTCTAATAATAATTTAAGTATAAAGTAATTCAATATAAATTTTAAATTTTTATTATATATTTTTTTAAATAATTTTTTAATAGAATCAAAATTGTTATTTATAAGGATGCTAAATTTTGTTATGAAGTGAATTTATTTAACCAAATATTTTAGGAAAACCAAAATTTTTATCCATACATATGATAAATCTTAAAAGTAATAAAAAAATATTTAAAATAACAAATTCAATAATATAGTAAACAACAAAGAATATATAATTATCAGTTAAAAAGTTTTTCAAAATCAATGCATTTATATATATATTATAGATGTATTTTTAATGGCTTAATGCACACTTTATTCCTACAGCATATTGCTCTCTCTTCTTTTTTCTTTTTTTTTTTTACTTTGGTCTTTAATATTTTTTTTTTGCCCACTTTAATACCTAATATTATCAAACATTCTTAGTGTAGTCTCTAATGTTATCAAATATTCTTGACTTAGTCCATTGAACGTTAAAAAATAGATTGGGATATCCAACTAATCATAAATTGCTATGTGACATATTATGACATCATGATGGCATCATCATCTAGAAAAGAAACCAAAAAAATCTTTAAAAAATTCAAATAAAATTATAACAAAATAACTACATTATAAATATATATTTGTTTTTAAAAAATAAAATTTGTTAATTTTTTGAAATTTGTAATAAATAATAAAATTATTAAAAATTATTAGAAATTGTTAATTATGTAAAAAAATATTAAAAATTATTAGAAAATATAAAAGACGGTAAAAATTAAAAAAAAGTTAAAAACTAGTAAAAATTGTGTAACTTGGAATAAAGTATTTAAAAAAAATTAAAAATTTGATATTAAAATTGTATATTGTGATACAATCAATTTTATAAAAAAATATTTTTAATATTTTAAAATATATCAAAATAAATAGGAGGATAATATATTTCAGCATACTTGAAGCCACATTCTCCTTCATTGACAACAATACACATGCCCATCAAGTTAAGACTCAATTGACAATTCTTTAGAATAATTAAACATGCAACAATAGTTCTTAAGATATTGGTCTAGACACAAATAATTTATCTTGAAATAGTAAAACAATATTTAGAATAATTAAAAATATTATTTATTTTAAATAATATTATTTTCATTATTATTTAAATGATTAAAACAAACTTATCCAAGTTTATCACCTAAAAAGATCTATCAATTATAAATTTTGATTAATTGAATCATTAAATAATTGTTATAGGTGATATCCTTCCAAGAGACAATGATCGCATGTTCAAACTCAAGTAAATGTGATTTATAAAAAATTAAAAATATTAAAATATCCAATATATTTTTAAAAATTTTAGTAAATTTTTATATTTTATATATATTTTTTGTATTTTTATAATTTTATAGTTTTTTCTATGTTTGGTTGAGTAAAACCAAAGATGGTAAGCACATTATTATAGTAATTTAGATTAATAGGAATTATCAACTTTATAATTAAGGATTATAAATTTATTTAATTCCAATCTTTACCTTTTAAAATTATAAGAATGGTTTTCCCTTATATTTTGCTCAAATTAAGCTTAATCTATAACTTTAATTTTGATATAATTTGATATCTCAATTTGATATCATGACATCATCATCTAGAAAAAACCCCAAAAAAATCTTTAAAATTTCAAATAAAATTATAAAAAAACAACTACATTATAAATATATAATTGTTTTATAAAAAAATAATTTTTTTTAAATTTTTTTAAAATTTTTAAAATTTTTAATAAATAATAAAATTATTATAAATTGGTAAATATTTTAAAAAATATAAAAAAATATTAGAAATTATAAAAGACAGTAAAATTTTTTTTAAAAAAAGTTAAAAACTAGTAAATTTTGTGTAACTTGAAATAAAGTAAAAATTGTTAGCACTATTAAAATTCTTTACTAAATTCAAGTTTATTATAATTTTTTTTTGGTTGCATAGATATCAAGTTTATTTTATTTTTCAAAGTGCCATACTAACACAAAAACTTTAATTAAATATGATTTAATTGTAAAATAATGGAAAATTTAGAGTATTTATATGGCAAATAAACCTTAAAAATTCAAAATTTTGGAGGGAAAGGATTAAATGGTAAAGTAAGGGAAATGTGGGAGTGGCCTTAGGAAATTTCCCAATTCTTAAATTGATTTTATCCGTTCTCAACTCACTTTCTCCACGGTTTGCTGATTCTTTTCAAGTTTTTTCTGATTTTTCCCTATTTTCTATTTTATTTTTAAAATTACATTACTATCATTTTTGGAAATTTTTATATATATATTTTTGGTACTATTTTACCATCTAATTGCTTTAAAGGAATTTTAATGAGCTCAGTCATGCAAGCTTACCATTTAATTGAATACTCAGAGAATGATTTAATATTTTTGTTTTCCGGCCCAAATCATAACTAATTATTATTCATAATTGAATACTCATAATTTATTACTCATGCCAAACTTTTATTTTTATTTTATTTCAAGTTTTACAATATTTTAAAAAATTATTATATGTTTTGTAAATTTGATATTCAATGAATATGTACACTAAAAGATGCTATTTTACAGGTAATTTACCACCCATATTCACCAATGCTCCGAAGTTTGAGAAGCTTATATTGTGGGGAAATAAACTTAGCTGAAACATTCCCAACTCTATCTCCAATGCGTCCATGCTTAAGATTCTATCCTTGGCAAATAACTTATTCTCTGGCCCAATCCCTAAAACGCTTGACAACTTAAGACACCTTGAATAGTTCCAAATTTCAAACTATAATTTGATCAGAGGACCTGCTACTGATCATGAGTGAACCTTTCTTTCTTCTTTGGCAAACTGCAAGCATTTGAGAATAATAGATGTTTCAAGAAATCCATTGAGTGGCGTTCTTCCAACTTATATCGGGAACCTTTCAAAATCCCTTTAATACTTTTATGATAGTAATTGTGAGCTTAAAGGCAATATTCCTATGGAAGTAGGTAACTTAATCGACCTATTGCTTTTACAGCTTGAATATAATAAATTAAGTGGATTTATTCCAACATCAATAGGAGGACTGCAAAATCTCCAAGGTCTAGTTCTTTCCTCTAATAAATTTTAGGAGGGCCTATCTTAGAAAGCCTTTGTGGTTTGGAGAGACTGTACGAGATGTTTTTAGGGTTAAATAAGTTGCATGGATCTATACCCTATTGTTTGGGTAATATTTCTTCTTTGGGATATCTTTACTTAAATTCCAACAAATTGAGTTATGCAATACCCTCAACTTTGTGGAATCTTAAAGATATCTTAAAAATAGATTTATCATCAAACTATCTTCACAATTCACCTGCTATTGATGTTGGAAATTTGAGGAGTCTATTCAACCTAAATTTATCAAGGAATCTTCTCACGGGCGATATTTTATCTACATTTGGGGGTTTTCAAACTTTGGTTTCATTAGATTTATCAAATAATGTACTACATGGTCATATCCCTAAATCATTTGGTGGTTTGATTAGTTTGGAATTCTTGGATTTATGCAATAACAATCTTTCTGGAGTCATTCCCAAATCTTTGGAGAAGATTTTAGATCTAAAGTATTTTAATGTGTCTTTCAATGGACTTGAAGGGGAAATTCCCACCGAAGGATGTTTTCCAAACTTTTCTAGCACATCATTCATGAATAATTATGCACTTTGTGGTCCACCTAGATTGCTAGTCCCACCTTGCAAAAATGACATCCACGGAAATGTTGGGTATGGGTCCCACTATGTGGGAAACCCATAATTTCTGCCACAATTTATTGTCCCTTCTTTGGTTTTGTCAAAAGCCATTTTGGGGTTTTTAACGGGTGTGGGCAGAAATTTCTGTAGAGAGCTAAAAAAAAAATAGAGAGAAAGAGAATAGAAAAAATTAGTTTTTCAAGCTTGGTGCAGCAGTGATCAACTCTTCGATCGAAGGTCCATCCGTGGTTTGATTGAGCTGATTTTTGGACAGCAGTTAGGTGATAAGGTGTTCTTGACTTTGTACGGTCGGATTTTCATCCGAGACTTGTAGCGTCGGAAATACCCATTTTTCAGCAGCTACGTTTTTGGTGATGTTCTCTCATTTTTCTCTCTTTTGCTAAAGATTACATATTGTTAGCCTTGTCGGAGTTGAATGCTTGTTGTAGGCTTGATATTGTGATCTTGTAGTTGAACATTTGATGATAGTGGAACTCTTTATCGGACTCTAAAGTCCCGTAGTTTTTACCCTTGATTTAGAGGGGTTTTCCACGTAAAAATACCGGTGTCTCTATTTATTTTTGTTGTGGTTGCATTAGTTGATTTGTGGTTGATTAAGGTTGCTAGAGAACATATCTTGTGCTATTGTGCTTGCCATAATTTTTTACAGGAGTTATAAGGAGAGAAAGAACACCGGTTGTGCTTTCGCTTTGTTTCGGTTGTTCGGTTTCTTCCCAACAAACTGGTATCAGAGCTTGGTTATTATGTCAGATAATTATGGAAATTAATACGAGCAAGATGATTATGTTGAATGGCACAAATTATCAACTTTGGCGGAATAAAATGAAGGACTTGTTGTTTGTGAAGGCTTTGCATCTTCCGGTCTTTACTACTCAAAAACCCGATTCGAAAAGTGATGAAGAATGGGAATTTGAGCATCAACAAGTGTGTGGCTTTATTCAGCAATTTGTTGAAGAAAATGTTTACAACCACATTGATCAAGAGACACATGCTCAAACATTGTGGGAGAAGCTTGAAAGCTTGTATGCTTCGAGGTCGGGCAATAACAAGTTGTTTTTGCTGAAGAAAATGATGGCGCTGAAATATAAAGAAGGAATGTCTATAGCTGACCATGTTAGTGAATTTCAGAGTGTGATGAATCAGTTGCTTGGTATGGGTGTCAAATTTGATGACGAGATTTTAGGACTTTGGTTGCTTGCTACTCTACCAGACTCTTGGGAGACCTTTCGAGTCTCACTCATTAATTCTGCCCCACAGGGTATTATTACTTTGGATTTGGCTAAGAGTGGTGTGTTGAATGAAGAGGTTAGAAGAAGATCTCAGGGCTCTACATCACAGTCCGAGGTGTTGGTTATCGAGAACAGGGGGAGAAACAGAGACAAAGATGGAAAGGGTAGAGATAAAAGCCGAAGCAAGTCAAGATCGAGATACAAGAATTTTGAGTGTCATCATTGTGGTAAGAAAGGTCATATCAAGAAATATTGCTTCAAGTGGAAGAAAGAGAACAAAGGTGGTGGTGATAAACACGATCAGAATGACGATGAAAAATTCGAGCGTGTTGCTACTGTTACTCGTGAAGATCTGTTAGTTATTTGTGATGAGAATTTGGTCAACCTAGCATGCGACGAGACTAGTTGGGTGATTGATACTAGTGCATCACTTCATGTCACGTTGAGGAAGGAATTCTTCACATCTTATACTCCTGGTGATTTTGGGGTATTGAAGATGGGTAATGATGGTTTGGTTTCGGTTATTGGTATGGGAGATGTTAGCTTGGTAAGTAACAATGGAACAAAGTTAACTCTCAAGGATGTCAGACATGCACCGGATGTCCGTTTGAATTTGATTTCTGCAGGAAAACTTGATGATGAGGGATTCTGTAACACTTTCAGTGAAGGGCAGTGGAAGCTGACTAAAGGCTCATTGGTTGTGGCTCGAGGAAAGAAGAGCTCAAATTTGTACTTGATGCAAGCTTTGACTTCTCGAGAGACGGTGAATGTGACACTGAATGACAGCTCAATTGAGTTGTGGCATAAACGACTCAGTCACATGAGTGAGAAGGGGCTTAGCTGTTTAGTGAAGAAGAATCAACTTTCGGGTTTAAAGAATGCTACACTGAAGAATTGTGCTCATTGTCTAGCAGGAAAGCAGAAAAGAGTTTCATTTAGAAGCCATCCTCCTTATAGGAAATCAGAGTTGCTAGAGTTGGTCCATTCAGATGTTTGTGGTCCGATAAAAGTAAGATCACATGGTGGTGCACTTTACTTTGTGACTTTCATTGATGATTGTTCAAGAAAGCTATGGGTTTACACTTTGAAGTCTAAAAATCAAGTCTTTGAGGTGTTTAAACAGTTTCAAGCATCAGTTGAAAGGGAAACTGGGAAAAAGTTGAAGTGCATTCGTACTGATAATGGTGGCGAGTACACAGGGTCGTTTCATGAGTATTGTCTGCGACAGGGAATCAGACATCAGAGAACACCACCAAAGACTCCACAGTTAAATGGGTTAGCTGAAAGAATGAATCGAACATTGATTAAGAGAGTCAGATGTTTGTTGTCAGATGCAAAGTTACCAAGATCGTTTTGGGCTGAAGCTTTGAATACAGTGACACATGTGATAAATCTGTCTCCTAGTGTTCCTTTGAAAGGTGATGTGCCAGATAGAGTTTGGTTTGGTAAAGACGTGTCATATGATCACCTACGTGTGTTCGGTTGTAAAGCATTTGTTCATGTTCCAAAGGATGAAAGATCCAAGTTGGATGCCAAGGCTCGACAATGCATTTTTATTGGTTATGGTCTAGACGGTGAGTTTGGTTATAGACTCTATGATCCAGTTCAGAAGAAACTCGTGAGAAGCAGAGATGTTGTCTTCATTGAGGATCAGACCATTGATGACATTGATAAGACGGAGAAAGTGGATTCACAAGGTAGTGGTGACTTGATCGATGTGAATCCGGTTCCCCTAGACTCTTCACCAGATCCTATCCAGGATGATGTGCATGGTGATGTTAGTGGTGACCATCAGACTATAGGTGACTTTGATACTCCCATGGATGATGTTGTGAATGATCAACAACAAGCACCTATAGCTCCACCAGCAGTTCCACTTCAAAGGTCTTCCAGAGATCGACGATCTTCTGTCAGGTATTCTCCTGATGAATATGTTCTTTTGACTGACGGGGGAGAACCTGAATGTTATGAAGAGGCTATGGAGAGTGAATGCAAAGATCAGTGGGTTGAAGCGACGAAAGACGAACTTCAATCCTTGCATGAGAACCATACTTTTGAATTGGTGAAACTGCCTAAGGGCAAAAGAGCTTTGAAGAATCGGTGGGTTTACAGGTTGAAGCAAGAAGAGAAGTCTTCATCTCCACGATACAAAGCTAGATTGGTCGTCAAGGGTTATACTCAGAAAAAGGGGGTTGATTTTGAAGAAATATTTTCTCCGGTTGTGAAGATGTCCTCTATCAGAACTATACTGAGTTTGGCAGCTTGTTATGACCTAGAGGTTGGACAAATGGATGTGAAAACTGCTTTTCTTCATGGTGACTTAGAAGAAGAGCTTTACATGGAGCAGCCAGAGGGTTTTGTTGCACAAGGGAAAGAGGACTATGTGTGCAGATTGAAGAAGAGCTTGTATGGTTTGAAGCAAGCTCCAAGGCAATGGTACAAGAAGTTTGAGTCTGTTATGGGGGAGCAAGGCTACAAGAAGACTACTTCTGATCATTGTGTGTTTGTTAAGAGATTCTCTGGTGATGATTTTATTATTCTTTTGCTCTATGTTGATGATATGCTTATTGTTGGTCAGAATGCTTCTAGAATTGAGAAGTTGAAACAAGAGTTGAGTAAATCCTTTGCAATGAAGGATTTGGGGCCAGCAAAGCAAATTCTTGGCATAAGACTGACACGTGATAGAAAGGCCAAGAAATTATGGTTATCACAAGAGAGGTACATTGAGAAAGTACTTCAAAGGTTTAGTATGGACAAAGCTAAAGCGGTGAATACTCCCTTTGCTATGCACTTTAGATTGAGTGTTAAGCATAGTCCTTCCACAGAAAAGGAGAAGGAAAAGATGCAGAAAATTCCTTACTCTTCAGCCGTGGGTAGTTTGATGTACACAATGGTTTGCACGAGACCAGACTTGGCTTATGCCGTTGGTACAGTTAGTCGGTTTCTTTCTAATCCAGGCAGAGAGCATTGGAATGCAGTGAAGTGGATTATGAGATATCTTCATGGAACTTCCAACATGAAACTTTGTTTCGGTAATGAGAAACCTGTTCTTGTTGGGTATACAGATTCAGACATGGCCGGAGACATTGACTCGAGGAGATCTACTTCAGGTTACTTAATCACTTATGTAGGGGGAGCTGTGGCATGGCAATCGAGACTGCAAAAGTGTGTTGCATTGTCCACCATCGAATCAGAGTTCATTGCAGCAACCGAAGCGTGTAAGGAGATGCTTTGGATGAAGAAGTTTGTGCATGAGCTTGGTTTTACTCAGGAGAAGTATGTCCTGTACTGTGATAGCCAGAGTGCTATTCATCTTGGTAAGAACTCAACTTTTCATGCTAGATCTGAGCATATTGATGTGAGGTACCATTGGATACGAGATGTTCTTGAAGCTAAGCTGTTAGAGCTTGAGAAGATACACACTAATGATAATGGTGCTGATATGTTGACGAAGGCCTTACCAAGAGGAAAGTTTGAAGCATGTTGTTTGACCTCCGGCATGAAGGCATTCCCCACATAGTTGGAGGGGGAGATTTGTTGGGTATGGGTCCCACTATGTGGGAAACCCATAATTTCTGCCACAATTTATTGTCCCTTCTTTGGTTTTGTCAAAAGCCATTTTGGGGTTTTTAACGGGTGTGGGCAGAAATTTCTGCAGAGAGCTAAAAAAAAATAGAGAGAAAGAGAATAGAAAAAATTAGTTTTTCAAGCTTAGTGCAGCAGTGATCAAATCTTCGATCGAAGGTCCATCCGTGGTTCGATTGAGCTGATTTTTGGACAGCAGCTAGGTGATAAGGTGTTCTTGACTTTGTACGGTCGGATTTTTCATCCGAGACTTGTAGCGTCGGAAATACCCATTTTTCAGCAGCTACGTTTTTGGTGATGTTCTCTCATTTTTCTCTCTTTTGCTAAAGATTACATATTGTTAGCCTTGTCGGAGTTGAATGCTTGTTGTAGGCTTGATATTGTGATCTTGTAGTTGAACATTTGATGATAGTGGAACTCTTTATCGGACTCTAAAGTCCCGTGGTTTTTACCCTTGATTTAGAGGGGTTTTCCACGTAAAAATACCGGTCTCTATTTATTTTTGTTGTGGTTGCATTAGTTGATTTGTGGTTGATTAAGGTTGCTAGAGAACATATCTTGTGCTATTGTGCTTGCCATAATTTTTTACAGGAGTTATAAGGAGAGAAAGAACACCGGTTGTGCTTTCGCTTTGTTTCAGTTGTTCGGTTTCTTCCCAACAGGAAACTCCGAAATGATTATATTACATCCTTTTAGGTATGGCTTACCAACAATTGGTATTATCATAGTACTAATAGTCTTAACTATTATGTATAGAAGATGCCAAAGAAGGAGTACAACTCTACCAATTAAATATGAGTTGTTGTCTTTGAAAACACTGAGAAGAATTTCACATGATGAACTTTCACAAGCAACTAATGGATTTGAGGAAAGCAATATGCTTGGTTTAGGGAGTTTTGGAGATGTATATAAGGGGAGGCTTTCAGATGGAATAGAAGTTTCAATAAAAGTTTTCAATTTGCAAACAGAGGGAGCATTTAGGAGTTTTGACATTGAATGTGATGCTATGCGTAATATAGTTCATTGTAATATTGTGAAGGTCATTACTTGCTGCTCAAGTGTTGACTTCAAAGCCTTAGTGCTTGATTACATGTCTAATGAAAAGCTCGAGAAATGGTTATATTCTGAAAATTGTTTCCTTGATATCATACAGAGGGTCAACATAATGATAGATGTTGCGGTAGCTATAGAACACCTCCACAATGGACATCCAATACCCTATAATTCATTGTGACATAAAACTAAGCAATATTTTACTAGATGAAGACATGGTTGCACATGTTCGAGATTTTGGCGTTGCCAAATTGTTGGGAGAAGGTGAAGTAATGAAGCAAACCATGACTCTTGCAACTGTCGGGTATATGGCACAGGTGAATTCTTTTTTATTTTTGCATGATTGTTTTCCTAATTTGATTGTATATTTTTGTTTCCTGTGTATGTGGATATATATTTGAATAAGCATTTTAGAAATGATTGAGGATTAATGATGTTCTAATTATACTTGAAATGCAGAATTTGGATCAGTAGGAATTTTTTCTATAAAATCTGACGTCTATAGTTGTGGGATCGTCCTTATAGAAACTTTCACAAAGAAAAAGCCAACTGATAATTATTTTGCAGAAGAAATGATAAGGCATTGGATGGAATGTTCATTACCTAAAGGAGTGATAGAAATTGCAGATGCTGATTTATTAAGAAGAGAGGACGAGTACTTGGTTGTTAAAGCGAACTGTATTTCATCCATCATGAAGTTGGCTTTGAATTGTTTAGCTGAGTTACCAGGAGAAAGAAAAGATATGAAAGATGTTGTGGTTGAGCTAAAGAAAATCAAACAAAGGTTGCTAAATAAAGAGGGTAAGTAATGAGCATCTTTAATCTATCCTAGCATTTTACTCACATATATCTAATATGCCGGGTTTGTCTTATAAATCGTCAATATTAAAAAAAAAATTTCTTTCTTTCACTCAATCATTTACTCTCTTTAGAATTCAAACTTCTTTTGCAAAATCAAGATGGAAACCAATAAAATGAGTAGCAGACCTTCTCATGAAATACTGTCTAGCAAACAACACTTAGAAGGTCTATCCTGAATGAGATTATCTCCTTCAACAAAAAGTCAAATACAAAGCCTGTTATGGGTGATCATAGTTTAACCAGTTAATGGCATAAAAACTTTATCCATTTTGAAGTGTTTTTTGAGTCTTTTTCTTCATTTTCTTCTAGATTGTTCAATGTAGAGACAAGTCTAACACAATGGTCTTAATTGAGCTAGCTTGTCTCGCAAGGTAATTTGCTATTTTACATTTATGTAGAGTTATTTAGGGTGTTTTCTATTTAATATTACCATAATTGAAGATTTCATTTATAATCTAATCTAAATGTGTTTTTGTCTAGTGGTTGTTGATCGAGGAAAACTAAAGGAGACCAATAAGAAGAAGTGAAACTCCGCATGCTTTACTATCATGTGCTACAAAACAAAAACTATTTTCTGGATGAATTTTTTTATTGGGATATCAATGTTTTATGGATTATGCTATTTTTCTAATTCAAGAGAAGATTTTCTCAAAATTGCATGCAAAATCAAAGTCTACATATATACTACCAAGTACGGAGCAATATTTCCTATGATGGAAGTTCTCCCAATGCTCAGCTTAATCAACTTTAATGCTCCGTGGATTTGATTTGTCTCTGCAAATTTTAAAGACTCTTTTTGATTGTTCAATTGCCTTTGGGCCTTTCAGAGAAGTTTAGCAAGCGTACAAATCATTTAATTGCCTTTGGACCTCCCATGAAATTTGTATGTATGAAACTTACAATATAGGGCTTGAATTGCATAATTATATTATATATAATGAATAATTTGCTTCTTTTTCACCCTCTCCACCAAAATAACCATTAACATCGTTAAAATCACTGGTTTGATCCAAATGACTGCCCTTTATCTATTTGATAAGACAACTCTTATGTCCCAAAACATATAGATATTTGAATATATAAAATTCAAACCTTTTATAGTGATAATTATCTTTTTCAGAAGTAATCAAATAAGAATCTATTTTCTTTAACTTACGTAAATTAATACTAACGTTTATAATGCCATAAAAAAGAAACTTATATCGTGTGACACACATGGTTTGGCACATGACCATGTGTCATACACGGCCTAGTACACGACTTAGCACATGGTCGTGTGGCATCGACAAACAAATTTTTAACTTTTTGCCGTTCACTATTTATCGAGCTTTCCGTTATACACCTGATCTGATTTTAGTGTGAATGCAACCACGAAACTTCCAATACTACTAAACGAATAGCAACTACGCAAAATTTATGTTGCTGTAGGAACACCAATCGCCTCTCGATCTTCCCCTAAAATATATTGAATTAATTAATTAATATAACACACAAATTTTTGCACCACAACCTCAAAATTCCAACATCCCAAACACCCAATGAACACTTTCAACAAAAGAACTAAATAAAAACAATAAAACCTTACCTCTACGGATAGAAACCGAACAAACAGAAGCAATAGAATCAAAACCGATTGAAAACGATGGCAAAAGGAGAAAAGAACGCAAGAAACAAAAACAACAAAAATAAAAGATGAAGAGCTGAACGTGAAAAGAAAGAAAAGAAATAATAATAATAATAATAAAACAAAACAAATGGGAACGTGGGAATAGGGGAACTTTGGGAAAAAATAAAATAAAATTAAAAGAATAAAATAATATATTTTTTAATAAAAAATTAAAAAATTAAAACAAACTTAAGCTACCCAAAACTCCACTATCGGATCCTTATCCAAACAGATTTTTTCTTTCGAATTTAAAATGAAAACATAATTCCGAAGGATAAACTAAAGTCCTACCATTAAACTATTAGGTTTACTGTTGTCGTTAATTGAACGAAAATAATATATAAACCAGATGTTCAAAGATAGGGGTTTAGGAAAAAAAATAGTAAAAATACAAGGAAAATGATCACACATAAACACAATACTTAACCACTGAACCAAATTAATTCACTTAACAAAATTTCCACAATCTTAACTAAAAATTAGGATGTGACCACTATTGATTTCACTAACCCAAATTCTCCTAACCAGATTTTTGAGATGTGACCATCAATGTTGAAATTTCTGATCGCGCTACAACTTTTGAATTAACCAAAATAAAAAATAGTCTAAATGAAACGATCAAAAATCAAAAATCTTATTCTTTAACTGATTTTTTTTAATATTTAAACAAAAACCATCAAAATTTTTTGAATAAGATTCAAAACTAAACTTTATAAAACTAGTTTCTTTAAACATGTATCATTGTGAATAGAGCTGTGCATGGGCCGGGCTGGGCCCAGACAAAATTTTAGACCCGTTTTTTATGCCCGGGCTCGACCAGGCCCGAAATATGGGCCTAAAAATTTGTCCAAGCCCAGCCCGAAATAAAATTGTTAAGCCCGAGCCCAGCTCAGCCCGGCCCACATTAAAATTTTTTAGCTTATTTCATTAAATAAAAAAATTTAAAATATAATAAATCAAATACATTTAAAACAAATATTAAAACAAGAAACAAATAAAAAATGATACTAAAACAATTCTTAAAACAATACACAAATTGAAAATATAATAAAAAGTGATTATATTAAAATTGAAAATAAAATGTAAATATGATTAAAAATAAAAATATATATATTTAGTATATAATTCGGGCCGGGCCCGGGCCAAAAAAGTTTTACCCGAGCCCGGCCCGTTTTCTAAACGGGCCTCTTTTTTTGTCCAAACTCATATTTCAAGCCTATATTTTTACTCGAACCCTCCAATTTGTCGAACGGGCCTTCAGACCGGGCCGGATAGCCCGGCCCAAGCACACCTCTAATTGTGAATATGAAAACGCGGCAAAACACCCACGAAATCATGGAAATATATATAATCCATAATAGCATGCTAATTTTTAATAAAAACAAAAAAATATATATCCGACCTTCCCTCAGGCAATTAACATACGACCAAAACTTCAGTTCATAATAGAGCAATAGTTAAGAATTAAAAAAAAAAACTCATCTTTAAATCTTTGGCATTTTATCACGTGCTTTTAATTTCACTAATAATAATAATAATAATAATAATAATAATAATAATAATAATAATAATAATATACTGTGAAAAAAAAGGAAAATTGAAGGCATGAAAAGAAGTTTCTTTCTTGATACGGCACTTGAACCCTACAAGGCCCTTTTTTTTTAATAACTAGTAAGCATCGCCCTCGCTCCTCTTTGGGGGTAAATATTTTTGTTTAATGTGAAATTTGTTTAGAAATTATCATAATTTAGACTACAAAAAATAAAAAATAAGAGTGCTTAAAGTGGCTCATTTTTTAATATGAAAAGGTGTTTACAATAACTTACTACAATGAGGTAAAAATAATTGCATACATCATTTTCAACATAAATGTTTCTGTATTACAATGAGATTGCGAGAAAAGAGACTTACAGACACTATTTGTAGTTTTAGTATTACAAAAAGAAGGGCAAAAGGAAACATTTCATTTATTACCATACATCATTTTCAGCTATAATGTCACAAAGAGTTGAGGAAGGTATAAAAAAGAGTTGCCTTTGATTCCTCTGTAGACACGACTCCTGCAACTAAAAAAAAAAAAACAAAAACAATCTAACAACTTAAATGTACAATCACTACTTAGGCTAAGATCACTGACAAAGTAAGCTGAATAAAACAAACCTAAGGTGGGATAAAATCAATGATTCAACTCTATTCCGATTTTGGTATAAATAATATATGTTTAAATACAGATATGCACTACTAAAAACAAGTTCAACATGTCGATGAAAATATGGGAGAAGAACAATTTATAGATTTGGCTTTTGTTGTAAATGTAAAAAGAAAGGTACGTGTTTATTACCTTTACCATATCCTAAAGCACTATAATTTCATCTCAACATATTCCCTGTCCTACATGACCAAAATCAACATTTACTTACCTACTGAGGCTGAGAATTAAGAACAATAATTTTATAATAATAATTTATCTTATAAGAAACTAAAAATCAAACAAAATTTACACCAAACTTGAATTGAGGTACTTATCTAAGGCTTTATTTCAAGTAAAGGTTGAGCCCGTGGAAAGGGTAAAATAAAGAGGAAATTGACACCGCCCATGAGGAAAACGCACAACTTGTAAACCAAGCAGGCAACAACATAGGGGAAGTACCAAGAAAGCAACAATTTTAGAAATATGAGAGTGACTTGTCATGGAACTAACTAAAAATTTGACACACGCAAGTGCACCTATCAATTAATAGTATAGTTACATTGAGCAATGATATCGTTCCCATGAAGACTAAAAATATTAGTAATTACTCTCTTTCTATTATTTAACCGAATAATTAGAGTGATTATTATAACTAATATTAACAAAATTAATTAACTAACGAACCCGACAAAGAACAAATCGTGAAAATAATTGATTAACAACCAAGAAGCGAAACAATACCCAGGAAAGAATTCACCTAGCTTTCATCTGTCACTATCAATCTAAATTACTCAATTTCAGGAAAGAATTCACCTAGATTTCATCTGTCACTATCAATTTAAAGTACACAATTTCTTAACTTAGCAACTTTATCCATAGAAATCCCTAAATTATGCAAATATCTCTTTCTAGTATAAGAGAAACTGGCTCTAGTTGATTAATTGAAATTTTTTCTAATTAAAACCCCAGTTATCGCATTAATTCATGCTATGGATTCCCCTATTAGATTTGACTCTAATATGATATATTTGTGTCATTCTATTTCTAGGATTACATGCAACTCCACTCAACTATGCAAGATCTACTCTTAAACAAGGTCTATTCAACCTCCGATTAAGCACATCAAACATGGATCAATAATCTAGAAATATCAAACCAATAATTAAGCACACATAATTAAGAACAAGAAAACCAAATATTTATTGCATAAAATAAAAATCAAATGATAGAATCTATCATAAGGTTCATCTCTCTTAGGTATTTAGAAAATTAGTCCATGCTTAAAAATAAAAACAACCAAAGGGAAGTATAACCAAAAGAAATAACGAAACTCATGATAATCTCCTAAGAAATCAACCGAGAATCTTTAATGTTGACGGAAGTCTGCTTCAGAGTCGGTTTCAATGGTGCTTTTAGAGTTGTTTTCTTAAATATTCTATTAAGGTTCTGTCCTATCTTTTTATTTTTGTCACATGTAAGTCTTAGAATACCTAAAAAACCTAAATTCGCATTTTTTCGCAGTTCAGAGTGCAAATCCACGAAATCAATACGGCCTGCCAAATGGCCCGTGTGGGAGGCCGTGTGGGTCATATGGTCTTGTGGAATAGGTCAACCTGTGTGGGTCTTGTAGTTTGCTCCTATTTTTCAATTTTCGCTTGTTTTTTGCTTCTTTTCCTCCCAAATGCTTTATTAAGAATAAAAACACGAATTGAAAGGATTAGGAGCATAAAATTCACAATTAATATCGAATAATCAACCAAAAACACATTAAGAATGAGGTTAAAACATATTACTTTTAGCACTTATCAAATATCCCCACACTTAAGCATTTGCTTGTCCTCAAGAAAAATTCTCAACCCTTATTCAAGTTAACTCCTTCAATTTATTGTTTTCATCGACAATGTCTTAGGAATAATCTACAGATAAGCATGCATTGGAAATTGAAACTAGCATGACACTAAAGAATAAAAACAATCTAAGCAGAAATTTTTAAAGCATAAAAAACATAGACGTCTCCTCTATCTCAATAATTACCTGAAATTCAAACTCAACAAGAAGCAATACCCTAACTAAGGCTCATTCAATGCACTCAAAGTGTTTAAGGATCAAGTAATGGGCATTCGATAGTCGAACGGAAAATGTGACTATCATAAGCTTGCTTGAAAAACCAAATCTCCACCATTATAAAAAAAATTGAGATGACACAACAATCAAGAGGTCTTTAGAAACTTGTAACGGAGCTTAGGTTAAGGGTACAGAAAATGTCAAAAATGTTTGTTACAATCAAGAGTCAAGTTGATAAGTTACCAAACCATAAAAAGATAGTTGTTGAATTAAAAGAATTTACATCAACAAGAAATAAAGAATGAAAACGAGCTTTTCAATAGAATAAGAAACTAACGATTCAAGCTCAATCAAAATTTTTTTACTTCATTTCTTTTTTCTTTTTCTTTTTTCTTTTTTTTCTTTTTACGAGTGAAGTAAAAATCAGCAATGCAAATGATGAAATCAAATCTCGACAAAAAGGGAGTAAATAAAAAAATATACAAATTAATGTGGGTTATGTTAACATGAATGATTGTTAAAAAAATGTGTTAGGATCAATAGGGTTTACTAAGGGATAATACAACAGGTAAGTTGTGTTAAAGGTTAGGCGGATTAAATCCCACCTGCCTCTATCATCTCAGTATATCAACTCAATAATATGGTGTCGACATGTATAACCGAAGCAAATTCTAGAATAACAAATCAAATTGACATACTTACAACCAAAAATAAAATGAGCACGAAAAAAAATATATGCTCTATAAGCTCAAAAGCACGCAAAAAAAATTGTGGTTTTGATTCGAACTTGTAAGTTTAAAATTTCAAGATAATGCATCGGTTCAGGGAGACAACTTAAAACAATAATTTCTGAAAGAACAGTTTATCACTGTTAACTCTCTCTCGTGTCTTAAAGTATAAATCACACAATACACAAAAACCCAAAAATAATTCCCAAACAAAATCAATAAAAAAACTCCAAATTAAAAAAAAATAACTTTAATGGTAGGTATGACAAAAATACTTAAACACAAATAACAATCCAGAGACAATACCATATAAGCATATAAAATCCTCTCCACACTTAAGATGTACATTTCCCTCAATGTAGAAACAAATATAAACCAATAAGAACAAAATCATAGGGGTGGGAGAGAACTAAAATTGCCCTGAATTTGGATGAATTCGCCGAAATAGTAAAATCCAGAAACGTAGTAGATTCTAAGTGAAGTATATGTTTCCAAGCATACTGATAAGAAGATAGACAAATATAAATAAGATAAAGAGATAACAAAATAGAAAAAAAACCAACAAAATAATAAAAATAAAATAAAACATATAAGTCTCACAAATAAAAAAATAACAATAAAAATAAAATTACAACTAAAAATAAAAATAAATAAAACAAAAAACTATATAAAGTCAAGGATCAACATCGTGCAAGGTGTCAGGATCGTGAGGCACATGATCGAGTGGAGAAATATGAAAATGTTGGCATATCTACTACAGATACGGCTTAATGTGATCGATCCACCTTGATTGCTACTGCTGAAGGCGATAGATATCCTCAAGTCTAATTGTATGTGCAGGTGCAACAATAGAGTGATTGGCTAAAAGATCGAGAATGAGTCACAGTGGTGGTGGAAGGTCATCATCTAGATGCTCATCGTCCCCATGTTGTTTGGTTGGATGCAACAACACATATTGATCACCGAAAGCCCTTGGCTGACGGGCAACCATCCTCATATGTTTCATTATACTTAAGCCCTGTGATGCCATGTCCCTAACCAAACTAAGAGTACCAATCTACTAGGGGGTCTCGAGGAGGCTGAAGTAACAAGCCAAGCGTGTTACATATGGCCCTATACAAATAAGTCATTTTTGTAGTCGCTCACTCAGATGATGCATCACTGGGACACGAAATGGGTTGGATCAATCAAGTATTGCTCATGCATGCTCCATAAGAAGTAGGCATCTAAAGTGCCTGCGACACTCGTACTCTCCTTCTGACCAGTCAGAGTGTGAGCTAAAATGGCATAAATGTAGCACAAGGCCGGAGGTAGGCACTGACCCTTGGACTGACTCGGGTTGTACAGAATGACAACCTTAGATATGTCAGACAAGTAGAGAGGGGTCAGTCAATGGATGAGCCACGGGAGGGTGGAGAACTTGAATGTAGCCAAGAAATCATCAGAATAAATGTCGAGAGCAACCCAAATCCCACAATACTCAAATACTGAGTGACATCCCTAAGATGGACTGAGATCGCTCGTGGGTTATCCTTCAACAATAGCACTGTTTGTAGGAAGAAAATGGAGCAAAACTCTAAAGTAAGATCAATATATATTGACTCCACGATCGCGAAGAATCGTTCCCATGGAGTCACGTCCAATTGAGTATGAACCAATGAAAATAAACCCACTATCTGAAATGCTTCTCAATAGATACACTGACCCAAACCCGATGATCTGTCCTTTAGGTGGTAGTAACTCTCCTTGTGTGTTGGATGGTCGAATCTGAGGTATCGGTGGTGAGTGATTGCGGTCTGAGTGGATGAAGATGAAGCAAAATGTTTTAGCATCATTTTTAATGCATTTTTGGATGATTATTCAATTTAAAATGGTGAATTTTATGCTCCTAATCCTTTAAATTTATGTTTCTATACTTGAGAGAGTATTTGGGAGCAAAATGAGCGAAAAACAAGTGAAAATTGGAAAATTAGAAAATCAAAGCAAGTTTCAAGAGCGGCATGGATTGGGCCATTAAACATGGGCTGGGCACACGACCGTGTGGAAATTACAAATTGTACTCCAAACCAATGGGAAAATGCATTTTTTAGGTTTTTTGGGATATTTTAAGACCTATATATGACATAGATAAGAAGAGGGGAGTGAGCCTTCATAAAATTGTGAAGAAAACAACTCGAAAAATACCGTTGAAACTGATTCTAAAGCAAGTTTCCATCAAGATTGAAGATCTCCTTCTGATTTGAGTTTCTTTATTTCCTATGGTTATACTGTCTTTGAGATTTTTTTATTTGTTATTATGAACTAAATTTCTAAATACCTAGGGAGATGAACCTTATGATGAATTCTATTATTTGACTTCTATTTTTACGCAATAAATACTTGGGTCTTATTCTCAATTATGTGTGCTTAATTCTTGGTTTGATATTTCTATATTATTAATACATGTTTGATGTGCTTAAATCAGAGGAGGAATAGACCCTATTTAAGAGTAAATCTAGTGTAATTGAGTGAAGTTGCATACACTCCTAGAAATAGGACGATATAAATCTATTGAATTAGAGTTGAATATAATAGGGGAACCATAGATTGAGTTAATCCAATAATATAGGTATTAATTAGAAAGAAACTTCAATTAATTAATCTAGAGTCAGTTGCTTTTAGTCTTGAAGAGAGATATTAACATAATTTCGGGATTTCTACAGATCAAGATCTTTAGTGAATAAATTGCATAATTTAGATTGATAATGACAGATGAAGTCTAGCTGAATTCTTTCCTGGGTATTGTTTCGCTACTTGGGTAGTTAATTAATTTAGTTAATTTTAGTTTTAATCAATCACTCAAATTTATCAGTTAAATAATAGAAAGACGGTAATTACTTGTACTTTTAGTCTTCGTGGGAACGATATCTTTGCTCCCCGTAGCTATACTATTAATTGAAATGTGCACTTGACTTTGTTAGATTTTTAGTTAGTTTAGGATAGCATTAAGTTCTGTTTAGAAATATGTTCTATATGACAAATGGATTTGACCATCTTGACTTAAACTTTGCAGGGAAAATTCGTAGATATAACTTGTTCATCAGCACTTTGTCCCCAACTTTGAGTTGGTTCTTCCTCTTGAAATGCACACCATGACATCGCTATGTTATTTATTTGAACATCCTCGGGTTCTCATAAGCCTTTATTCGCCATTCATCTAATTAATCAAGCTGCACCATTCTCCCTTCACCTTGAACAATATATTGTTCTAACATGTATTCATGAGTAATTTCCCACAAAGAATGTTGAGTCGTATGATTACTAACATTAATGGAATAAAAATTATCATCTCACTCACTAGAAACTCTCACAAAATCACGTGCTTGAAGAGTAACCTCTTCATCACTTACCCTCAGCATAAGTTCACTATTTCCCAAATCAATAATATTTCTAGCAGTGGCTAAAAATGGCCGACCTAAGATTATGGGTACCTTAATATCCTCATCCATATCCAATATAACGAAGTAAAAAATGAATATAAATTTATCGAATTTAACAAGTACATCTTCAATAATACCCCTAAGATACTTAATTGATCAGTTAGCTAATTGAATACTTATCCTAGTAGGTTTTGGTTCCCCGAGGATATGTTGTTTGAGCATTTTATAAGGCATAATTTTTGTAATAGCACCCAAATCAGCAAAAATATTTTCTACATTTAAGCAACCAATCAAACAAGGAATAGTAAAACTCCCTAGATCTTTACAAATGGTGGGTAGTGTAACACCCCAAACCCGGCCTAGATGTTAAGGTCAAATATGGACAGTTACACTAAACTATGTATGAGAAGTCCAATTTTTTGTAATTAGGATTCAAGCAATCCAAAATCATTTAAACATTTGTAAACAAACCATAAAGATCCAATCTTTTTGAAAAGAACAATAATCCAAAAGTTTACAATAGTATAAATCCAGTTAAAATAGTAGAATGACTAAAAAAAATGTTTGAGCTCCAGATACTTTGACCCGCCTAAGTTTGAGGGTCACCTGAAATCTAAACAAACAAACAGAATGAGTTTGCAAGCTCAATGTGTAACATATTTAGACAATTTAACAAAAAAGATCATAGACATGCTTTTGGCTCTTTATTCAGACAAATTTTAGAGTCAAAACCAGAATAAAAAATAGTGTTTATCATATTTAGATTTAGAGCATATTAGATACAAACACAGAGCATATCAGATACAAATTCAAAGTCTTACCCCCATCCACTACACATCATCTCTGACCATCCTTACACATCATATAGGGTATCAATTACCCATCCATCCCTACACACCATATGGTGATTGTTTATCACATTTTAGAATATTTGTATACTAATTGACAAATTAGAGTGTAATAAATCGCTAGAATCAAATATGAACGTGGTTTAGCCACTAGAATCGACAGATTAGTGATAAACCTTAATTTATACATATTTTTACCCCATGTTTAACGCATTTTATAGATGATTTCCATTAGAATTGGTGAATTCGATGCTCCTAATGCTTTAATTTCATGTTTTATATTTAGAAGAGCATAGGAGAGCGAAAGGAACGAGAAACGGGCCAAAAATGGAGAAAATGGGCCAAAGTACGAAATTAACACGGCCTGGACCTCCTCACACTGGCAGACCACACGGCCGTGTCAATTTGGCAGGCTCGAACACTGCCTGAAGTAATCCCACACGAGTGTGTCCCTGCCGAGCCTAAGTTGAGTCCAATTCGGAAAAGGCTAATTTTGAGGGCTCTTAGGCATTCCAAAGCCTATAAATACACCCTAGAGGAGGAAGAAAAGGGGGACACACAGGAAGGGAGTAAGAAATTACTCCAAGGAAGCCGATTGATCCATCTTAGAAGCCGAATTCATCATCAAGACTGAAGATCTCTTCTCAATTTCCTCTTCAGGAGTTTTGGGATTTCTTAATGTTTTGTATTCTTTATTATTCTGAGATGTTTTCTTATTTAGTTATGAACTAAAACCCCTAAATACCTAAGGGGAATGAAGCCTAAGATGAATCTTGTTATTATTTTCTAAATTTTATGATAAATATTTAACTTGTTCTTAATTATGTGTTCTTAATTCTTGTTTTGATATCCCAAGATAGTGATTCAAGATAAGGTTTTATTCAGAGGAGGAATAGACCTTGTCTAAGAGAACATTTGTCATAATTAAGCGGAGTTGTTTGCGCGCCTAGACATAGGGTGACAAGATTTTACCGGATTAAGGTGAAACCTAATAAGGGGATCCATAGATCGAGTTAATGCAACCCTAGGGTGTTACTTAGAGAAAGGTTTCAATTATTCAATCTAGGGATTAGACGTTATTAGTCTTGAATTAGGGATCTCTACGGAACAAGTTGAATGAATAAATCGTCTGATTCGTAGCTAGAATAACAAGTAAAGTCTAGGTGAATTTTTCTTTAGGCATTGTCTTAATTCAATCGATTTTCCCAAAAGCAATTCCCCAATTCCATTCTCTATGAGTTCTTAGTTTAGATAATTAGTTAGTTAAAACAAAACCTCTTTATTCTTAGGCTAGATAATAAAAAGACAGTCATTACTAGTACTTTTAGTTCCTTTGGGTTCGACAATCCGGTCTTGCTAAAACTATACTACTGTTCGATAGGTACACTTGCCTACATCGCGATAATAGTTAGTTTCAAGAACGATTAATTATAAATATTTAAAACCTATCACGAAATCACGCGATCAAGTTTTTGGCGGCGTTGCCGGGGAACTAAGTTATTAGGAACGCTCAATTTTTATTACTTTAGCCATTTATTTTTCTTGTAAGTTAATTTATTATTATTATTTATTAATTTACTTTTTCTTTCTCTTGGCAGGTTTTTATAGTTTATGACTAGAAGAAACCCGTCAGGACCACTACTTTTTGACGAAGAAATCGATCGCACAGTTCGCAGAAACCAAAGAGAAATAAGACGAAGCTTAATATACATGGAGAACGAGGAAGAGGACGATACTCAACCCCCAACCGAAGAGATGGCTAAAAACCAAGACAATCAGCTACCTCCTATAATTACGGTTAATCAAAATCCTGTTCCACGCACTATGTATGATTATGCTAAACCTTCTTTAACATGAACTGAATCGAGCATAGTTAGACCTACTGTAGCTGCAAATACTTTTGAACTGAAACCTAACACAATTCAAATGATGCAACGGTTTGTTCAGTTTAATGGTTTGCAGGATGAAGATCCCAACGCTCACTTAGCAAACTTTTTGGAACTATGCGATACATTTAAAATACACACCATGACATCGCTATGTTATTTATTTGAACATCCTCGGGTTCTCATAAGCCTTTATTCGTCATTCATCTAATTAATCGAGCTGCACCATTCTCCCTTCACCTTGAACAATATATTGTTCTAACATGTATTCATGAGTAATTTCCCACAAAGAATGTTGAGTCGCATGATTACTAACATTAATGGAATAAAAATTATCATCTCACTCACTAGAAACTCTCACAAAATCACGTGCTTGAAGAGTAACCTCTTCATCACTTACCCTCAGCATAAGTTCACTATTACACACATCAATAATATTTCTAGCAGTGGCTAAAAATGGTCGACCTAAGATTATGGGTACCTTAATATCCTCATCCATATCCAATATAACGAAGTAAAAAATGAATATAAATTTATCGACTTTAACAAGTACATCTTCAATAATACCCCTAGGATACTTAATTGATTAGTTAGCTAATTGAATACTTATCCTAGTAGGTTTTGGTTCCCTGAGTCCATGTTGTTTGAGCATTTTATAAGGCATAATTTTTGTAATAGCACCCAAATCAGCCAAAAATTTTTCTACATTTAAGCAACCAATCAAACAAGGAATAGTAAAACTCCCTAGATCTTTACAAATGGTGGGTAGTGTAACACCCCAAACCCGGCCTAGATGTTAAGGTCAAATATGGACAGTTACACTAAACTATGTATAAGAAGTCCAATTTTTTGTAATTAAGATTCAAGCAATCCAAAATCATTTAAACATTTGTAAACAAACCATAAAGATCTAATCTTTTTGAAAAGAACAATAATCCAAAAGTTTACAATAATATAAATCCAGTTAAAATAGTAGAATGACTAAACAAAAACGTTTGAGCTCCAGATACTTCGACCCGCCTAAGTTTGAAGGTTACCTGAAATCTAAACAAATAAACAGAATGAGTTTGCAAGCTCAATGTGTAACATATTTAGACAATTTAACGAAAAAGATCATAGACATGCTTTTGGATCTTTATTAAGATAGATATTAGAGTCAAAACCAGAATAAAAAATAGTGTTTATCATATTTAGATTTAGAGCATATTAGATACAAACACAGAGCATATCATATACAAATTCAAAGTCTTACCCCCATCCACTACACACCATCTTTGACCATCCCTACACATCATATAGGGTATCAATTACCCATCCATCCCTACACACCATATGGTGATTGTTTGTCACATTTTAGAATATTTGTAGACTAATTGACAAATTAGAGTGTAATAAATCGCTAGAATCAAATATGAACGTAGTTTAGCCACTAGAATCGACAGATTAGTGATAAACCTTAATTTATACATATTTTTACCCCATGTTTAACGCATTTTATGGATGATTTCCATTAGAATTGGTGAATTCGATGCTCCTAATGCTTTAATTTCATGTTTTATATTTAGAAGAGCATAGGAGAGCGAAAGGAACGAGAAACGAGCCAAAAATGGAGAAAATGGGCCAAAGTACGAAATTAACACAGCCTGGACCTCCTCACGCTGGCAGACCACACGGCCATGTCAATTTGGCAGGCTCGAACACGGCCTGAAGTAATCCCACACGAGTGTGTCCCTGCCGAGCCTAAGTTGAGTCCAATTCGGAAAAGGCTAATTTTGAGGGCTCTTAGGCATTCCAAAGCCTATAAATACACCCTAGAGGAGGAAGAAAAGGGGGACACACAGGAAGGGAGTAAGAAATTACTCCAAGGAAGCCGATTGATCCATCTTAGAAGCCGAATTCATCATCAAGACTGAAGATCTCTTCTCAATTTCCTCTTCAGGAGTTTTGGGTTTTCTTAATGTTTTGTATTCTTTATTATTCTGAGATGTTTTCTTATTTAGTTATGAACTAAAACCCCTAAATACCTAAGGGGAATGAAGCCTAAGATGAATCTTGTTATTATTTTCTAAATTTTATGATAAATATTTAACTTGTTCTTAATTATGTGTTCTTAATTCTTGTTTTGATATCCCAAGATATTGATTCAAGATAAGGTTTTATTCAGAGGAGGAATAGACCTTGTCTAAGAGAACATTTGTCATAATTAAGCGGAGTTGTTTGCGCGCCTAGACATAGGGTGACAAGATTTTACCGGATTAAG
This sequence comes from Gossypium hirsutum, assembly GCF_007990345.1. Taxonomy (NCBI): domain Eukaryota; kingdom Viridiplantae; phylum Streptophyta; class Magnoliopsida; order Malvales; family Malvaceae; genus Gossypium; species Gossypium hirsutum. Next base: position 9,112,851 of record NC_053427.1, read on the forward strand.
GTGAAACCTAATAAGGGGATCCATAGATCGAGTTAATGCAACCCTAGGGTGTTACTTAGAGAAAGGTCTCAATTATTCAATCTAGGGATTAGACGTTATTAGTCTTGAATTAGGGATCTCTACGGAACAAGTTGAATGAATAAATCGTCCGATTCGTAGCTAGAATAACAAGTAAAGTCTAGGTGGATTTTTCCTTAGGCATTGCCTTAATTCAATCGATTTTCCCAAAAGCAATTCCCCAATTCCATTCTCTATGAGTTCTTAGTTTAGATAATTAGTTAGTTAAAACAAAACCTCTTTATTCTTAGACTAGATAATAAAAAGATAGTCATTACTAGTACTTTTATTTCCTTTGGGTTCGACAATCCGTTCTTGCTAAAACTATACTACTGTTCGATAGGTACACTTGCCTACATCGCGATAATAGTTAGTTTCAAGAACAATTAATTATAAATATTTAAAACCTATCACGAAATCACGCGATCAAGTTTTTGGTGGCGTTGCCAGGGAACTAAGTTATTAGGAACGCTCAATTTTTATTACTTTAGCCATTTAATTTTCTTGCAATTTAATTTATTATTATTATTTATAAATTTACTTTTTCTTTCTCTTGGCAGGTTTTTATAGTTTATGACTAGAAGAAACCCGTCAGGACCACTACTTTTTAACGAAGAAATCGATCGCACAGTTCGTAGAAACCAAAGAGAAAGAAGACGAAGCTTAAGATACATAGAGAACGAGGAAGAGGACGATACTCAACCCCCAACCGAAGAGATGGCTAAAAACAAAGACAATCAGCTACCTCCTGTAATTGCGATTAATCAAAATCCTGCTCCACACACTATGTATGATTATGCAAAACCTTCTTTAACATGAACTGAATCGAGCATAGTTAGACCTGCTGTAGCTACAAATACTTTTGAACTGAAACCTAACACAATTCAAATGATACAACAGTTTGTTCAGTTTAATGGTTTCCAGGATGAAGATCCCAACGCTCACTTAGCAAACTTTTTGGAACTATGCGATACATTTAAAATCAATGGCATTTCTGATGATGCCATACGTCTTTGGTTGTTTCCCTTTTCATTGAGGAACAAGGCCAAACAGTGTTTGAACTCGTTACCACGAGGGTCAATCACTACTTGGAAACAAATGACCTAATAATTTCTATAAAAATATTTCTCGCTGGCTAAAACGGCCAAATTACGTAATGATATCTCTTCATTTATGCAAATGGACTTAAAAACTCTTTACGATGAATGGGAGAGATACAAGGACTTACTGAGAAAGTGCCCTCACCATGGGTTACCGCTTTGGCTATAGGTTCAAACGTTTCATAATGGTCTGAATCCTTCGACTCGGCAAATGGTTGACGCAGGTGCTGGTGAAACCATCAACAATAAAACACCTGAAGATGCTTATGTGTTTATAGAGGAGATGTCACTGAATAACTATCAGTGGCAAGTCATGAGAACTAAGCCAACTAAAACAACAGGCGTTTATAACGTTGATTTGGTTACTATGCTGTCAAACCAGGTAGAACTTCTAAATAAAAAGATTGATGGTTTACTTGGTTCTACTCAGGTACATCCAGTAATAAGGTGCGAGACGAATGGAGGAGGAGCATGCACAGAGTATCAACCCTTCAACTCTAGCATCGAGGAGGAACAAGTCCAATATATGGGTAACAATAACTCTTGATCCCAAAATAACCCGTATAGTAACACTTATAATGTAGGTTAGAGGAACCATCCCAATTTCTCGTGGGGCGGTCAAGGACATCAAAGACCACAACATCCTCCAGATTTTCAACAACCACCCTACCAACAGGAAAAGAAGCTTGAAGAGATGCTCATAAAGTTTATCTTGGTGTCAGAAAGTTGTTTCCAAAACACCGAGATAGTGCTTAAAAATCAACAAGCATCAATCCAATGGCTCGAAACTCAGGTAGGCCAACTTTCTAAACTAATCTCCGAATGACCACAAGGTAGCTTTCCAAGTAGCACTGAACCCAACCCAAGGGAACAACTCAACGCAATTAATATTCAAGATGATGAAAAAGTCGTTGAGCCAGAGCCAGAACGGAGGCAAGAAACCGTAATAAGCAGAGGTCAAGGTGAGGTAGGTCATAATAAAAACAAATCAGTGAATGTCGAAATAAACCTCGTGTGCCATACCCCAACGCGACAAGGAAAGACCGCTCAGATGAACTATATGGTAAATTCCTTAAACTCTTAAAAAAATTACATATTAACTTACCGTTTATTGAAGCACTATCGCAGATGCCAAATGCAATGAAATTTGTAAAGGAGCTTTTAACAAATAATCGAAAGTTGGACGAGGCGTCGCATGTGGAGCTAAACGCAGTTTGGTCAGCTATTCTCCAGAATAAACTACCCAACAAACTAAAAGATCCAGGGAGTTTTACGATTCCTTTCTTAATTGGTAGTTTAGATGTTAATAATGCATTAGCTGATTTAGGGGCTAGTATTAACGTCATGCCCTACAAAATGTTCAAACAATTAGGTCTTGGGAATCCCAAACAGACTAGGATGAGCATTCAATTAGCAGATAAAACTATAAGATTTCCTAGGGGTATTATTGAAGATGTGCTAGTTAAAATCGATAAATTTATATTTCCCGTGGACTTCATTGTTCTAGACATAGAAGAGGATAACAACACTCCTTTAATTCTAGGAAGGCCTTTTTTAGCAACTGCTAAAACGATCATTGATGTTGGCATAGGTGAACTCACACTCTGTGTGGGAGACGAAACAATCACCCTTCAAGCTTGCAATTCTAGCAACACATCAGAAATTGAAGGTGATCGTTTAACCCATTCTACTAAAACTAACAACATGGTACAACCTACTTTGCAAGAAATAAGTCTGAAGGAAGCATATGAGACATTCTCAAGCAATAGTAGAGAACCTGTTTATGAAGATCGAAGGTTAGAAATCGAGGAGCTAGACGAATGGCGGACGCATAAACTGAGATAAATTGAAACTACGACAGAACGAGCTCAATACCTTTCTAAATCAACTTAAGGTTGGAGATAGAGTCTTATTAGATGCCGCAGATCCCCACATTGTCACTACCACACCAAATGAAGAAATCCCTCTTACGGTAATCAGCATTTTCCCATTCGGTACAGTCGAGTTGAGTCATCCTAAGTTCGACACTTTTAAGGTAAACAACACCAGTTTAAAACCTTATTTTGATGAGATTGATAGCAGGAATGAGGAGTATAAACTCCTCAAACCACCATGATCATTCAACGAAAAGGTAAGTTGAGCTTAGACTACAAATAAGCGCTTCTCGGGAGGCAACCCGAGTACTAACTATATTAACTTCTTTAAAATTTAGTCTTCAACACCTAACTTACAAATGGAGCTCTTGAATACAGGTTTTTCACGGAGACACGACCAAGAGTACGGGTGTGCTTAGGGCCGTGTGAAAATAGGACAACGATTTTCCCAAACACGGGCTATGATAAAATGCCACGGCCGTGCGACATGGCCATGGTCGAACTTGCCAAAACAACACGAGCGTGCGATATGTCTGTGTGGAAGAACCGTGGGTGAACCTGTTAAAACAGCACGGGTGTTCGACACGCCCGTGTCTTCCTCCCCGTGGTCGAACCTGTTAGATTGAAACGGGCGTAGGTCTTGATACACGGGCATAGGAAAAGCGAACAATGCCAGACACGACTGTGCAACACGACCATGTGCACCCACATGCCCAAGGAACATGGGCTTGTACTAAATGTCAGATGCGCTGAAATTCAAAATTCAAGAATCACACGGGCTGAAATTGGGGAACACGGGCGTGCTATCTAGCCGTGTGCCCCAAAATCTATAAATTCCCTGCACTATTCATTGTCTTCCCCACTCAAAAACCCTAACCCTAGCTGCTACAAGTCCACACGGCCTCCCCGCTATGCCCGTGCGCCGCTCCCAACTTCGTTCTCAACGCTCAATTTCTTTCCTTTAGCGTTTGTTTACTCCTTTCTCTTTTATTTCACTGATTTATAATGTTATTTGTCATAGTAATCTATATTTTTCATGTTATTTTCATCTTTTTGTCACACAAATTTCATTTATAGAACAAGTTATCATCTTTTTCATGTTCAAATTCTTACTCATTACATGATTTCTCTACTCCATTTAATTAGTTAGAAGTGAATTCATGGTCAGGATAGTTGAAATAATCATGCCTTTGTGTTGACATTTCTATTTATTCATATAGTATATTGCATTCCATTCTTTGCCATTTTTACTTATATCACCATGCTAATGCCATAAAAATAGGTCATTGAACTTATTGTTTTAGTTAAACTTAGTAGTTGTGGTTGAACATATTTATGCATTTTTCTTTCGAATTTAGTCGATTTTTTTTCCTTGTCTCCTCATCAACACAAATTGATGTTTCCACTTGCAGGTATACAATGTCGTATTCACGTGGTAAAAGGCTACTGTCCCTGCTTCAAAGAAAAAGAAGGGACTGTCATCTTCCTCGGGCTCTACTAGGAAAGTTTTTCACCCTTTCCTGAGGTTCCCCATTGGGCCCCAAGAAGAACTATTCCAAAAACTCTGGGCCTGACCTTTAATTGTGGACCGTTGCATCGACTAGGCTGCGGTAGTACAAGTTTAGTTGGCTGAAGCGATTCGAGCCCTCCTAACCACCGCCCCTTGGGAGCTGTTCTTTGGGATCATCGAGCCAACATACCTCGAGATCACGATGGAACTATGCTCAACGTTCCATCTTCAGACCATAATGATAAACTACGATGATCCCGGCATGGTACAATTTCGCCTAAATGGGTTGGTCCGCCGGCTCAGTGTCCCAGAATTCGGTATGGCGCTGGGTTTATATATGGAGGAATTAAAGGAGGAGAATGACTTACATGCTCTCAACCGCCACCTACAATCCTAGCCGCTCCAAGGCATCGGCTCTCCCTCTATCTCTGAGGTACCTACACGCCATTTTGGCTCACACGATTATAGGACGGCGAGAGAGCACTGGCCTCGTCAACATTCATGACGCTTACTTTTTATGGTGTATGTCGCACGGGGACGTCATCGAACTTACCTATTTCATCGCCCTCGCGATTCAGCACCAAACGGAGCAGCATAGGAAGGGGGTCATCTCTATTGGCCTCTATGTTACTCGGTTGGCTCGAACCTTCGGGCTCCTCAGCATCGCAGCCCAAGAATCATCCTTACCCTCATTAGCCAGATGCCTCCACAAGACATCTCGAGCATGCTTAGCATGAGGATGATCGAAAAGCGCCGAGAAACCTACCCTCCTCAATATCGTCTCACCCAATCATACCAAGGAGGAGGCTTACAAGGACATTCTTTATGATGTCCCTCCATAACACGAGGACCCACTGACTCAGCCACCAGCACCCTCTCGTCCAGTTCATGTGACGACTTCATATGCTGATATCTCTGAGCGCCTCACTCGATTCGAGTAGCAGTGTTTTCAACGATTTGACAACATTGATGCTACTCTACAGTAGATTTGTCAGCACTTTCACATCTTATCGCTAGTCCCACCTCGCGAACCATCCAGCAATGAATATGTTTAAAAACATTTATTTATTATTTTATGTTTTTAATTTTTATTAAAACTACTTTTTACTTTTTATTAGATTTTAGAATTTTATTTTTAATTATCAATTTCGGTTATTTCTTTATGAATACAGGTTTTTCACAGAGACACGGCCAAGAGCACGGGTGTGCTTAGTGCTGTGTGAAAACAGGACAACAATTTTCCTAAACACGGGCTATGATAAAATGCCACGGCCGTGCGACATGGCCATGGTCGAACTTGCCAAAACAACATGAGCGTGCGACATGTCCGTGTGGAAGAACCGTGGGTGAACATGTTAAAACAGCATGGGTGTTCGACACACCCGTGTCTTTCACCCCATGGTCGAACCTGCTAGATTGAAACGGGCGTGGGTCTACATACACGGGCGTGGGAAAAGTGAACAATGCCAGACATGACCGTGCAACACGACCATGTGTACCCACATGCCCAAGGAACACGGGCGTGTACTAAATGTCAGATGCGCTAAAATTTAAAATTCGAGAATCACACGGGCTGAAATTGGGGAACACGGGCGTGTTGTCTAGCCGTGTGCCCCAAAATCTATAAATACCCTGCACTATTAATTGTCTTCCCCACTCAGAAACCCTAACCCTAGCTGCTACAAGTCCACACAGCCTCCCCGCCATGCCCGTGCGCCGTTCCCAACTTCGTTCTCAACGCTCAATTTCTTTCCTTTAGCGTTTGTTTACTCCTTTCTCTTTTATTTCACTGATTTATAATGTTATTTGTCATAGTAATCTATATTTTTCATGTTATTTTCATCTTTCTGTCACACAAATTTCATTTATAGAACAAGTTATCATCTTTTTCATGTTCAAATTCTTACTCATTACATGATTTCTCTACTCCATTTAATTAGTTAGAAGTGAATATTCATGGTTAGGATAGTTGAAATAATCATGCCTTTGTGTTGACATTTCTATTTATTCATATAGTATATTGCATTCCATTCTTTGCCATTTTTACTTATATCACCATACTAATGCCACAAAAATAGGTCATTGAACTTATTATTTTAGTTAAACTTAGTAGTTGTGGCTGAACATATTTATGCATTTTTCTTTTGAATTTAGTCGCATTTTTTTTCTTGTCTCCTCATCAACACAAATTGATGTTTCCATTTGCAGGTATACAATGTCGTCTTCATGTGGTAAAAGGCTGCTGTCCCTGCTTCAAAGAAAAGGAAGGGACTGTCATCTTCCTCGGGCTCTACCACGAAAGTTTTTCACCCATTCTTGAGGTTCCTCATTGGGCCCCAAGAAGAACTATTCCAAATACTCTGGGCCCGACCTTTAATTGTGGGACGTTGCATCGACTAGGCTGCGGTAGTACAAGTTCAGTTGGCTGAAGCGATTCGGGCCCTCCTAACCACCACCTCTTGGGAGCTGTTCTTTGGGATCATCGAGCCAACATACCTCGAGATCACGATGGAACTATGCTCAACGTTCCATCTTTAGACCATAATGATAAACTACGATGATCCCGGCACGGTACAATTTCGCCTAGACGGGTTGGTCCGCCGGCTCAGTGTCCCAGAATTCGGTACGGCACTGGGTTTATATATGGAGGAATTCAAGGAGGAGAATGACTTACATGCTCTCAACCGCCACATCCATCATTCTCTTTCACGGTGCTGGGATGCACTAGTACCAGGTGGAGCGACCTACAATCCTAGCCGCTCCAAGGCATCGGCTCTCCCACTATCTCTGAGGTACCTACACGCCATTTTGGCTCACACGATTATAGGATGGCGAGAGAGCACTAGCATCGTCAAAATTCATGACACTTACTTTTTATGGTGTATGTCGCACGGGCACGTCATCGACCTTACCAATTTCATCACCCTCGCGATTCAGCACCAAACGGAGCAGCGTAGGAAGGGGGTCATCTCTATTGGCCTCTATGTTACTCGGTTGGCTCAAACCTTCGGGCTCCTCAGCACCGCAGCCCAAGAATCATCCTTAACCCTCATTAGCCAGATGCCTCCACAAGGCATCTCGAGCATGCTTAGCATGAGGATGATCGAAAAGTGCCGAGGAACCTACCCTCCTCAATATCGTCTCACCCAATCTACCAAGGAGGAGGCCTACAAGGACATTCCTGATGATGTCCCTTTACAGCACGAGGACCCACCGACTCAGCCACCAGCACCCTCTCGTCCAGTTCATGTGACGGCTTCATATGCTGATATCTCTGAGCGCCTCACTCGATTCGAGCAGCAGTGTTTTCAACAATTTGACAACATTGATGCTACTCTACAGTAGATTTGTCAACACCTTCACATCTTATTGCCAGTCCCACCTCGCGAACCATCCAGCAATGAATTTGTTTAAAAACATTTATTTATTATTTTATGTTTTTAATTTTTATTAAAACTACTTTTTACTTTTTATTAGATTTTAGAATTTTATTTTTAATTATCAATTTCGGTTATTTCTTTATGAATAATTATTCTTTCTAATATCCCCTAAAAATTTCCTGATTTTATCATAGTTATATAGAGCTCCTAAGCTCATCATCGCATAGGAACTAAAAACTCCACCTGGAATGGTTCTCCACGACTGTCATGTCCTGATCGACCACGTCCATAGCTACCACTAGATATAATATTCTTTTAGCACAGGACTTATGGACTAATGAACCTCTACCACCGCCGAAGTATCCTCCTCCACTCTTGCACTGATTACTCTCCAAAACTCCAGTTCGAGGAATTCATCATACAGGAAGTTTCACTTCTCCTGCTATCTTATGATTAAAAATTTATCTTTTCCTATCTATCTTTGTACATTGAGGGCAATGTACATCTTAAGTGTGGGGGGGTATTCATTTCATTATCAGAAAAATCCCTGAATGACTACCTTGTTCTCTTGAAAAGCTCTCATATCATATTTAGGAGAAATTTTGATTGATTTATGATTTTGATTGATATATCTTGAGTTAAAATATAGGCATTTATGCATTGATTGTTTAAACCTTAAGACATTAGAGAATCGAGCATGATAAGTTGATTTTTAAGAATTTAAAATTTTAGGTTGTTTCCCCAAAGTTTAGGTATTACTTTGAGTTGGAATTCACAAGTTTTAAACATCAAAAAGCCATAATTTTTGTGAGATTTTTGAGCCTTTTGAGCATCTATTAATTCTTTCATGCTCACTTTTATTATTGCTTTGAGTGCGTCAGTATTGAATTGTTATTCTAGAACTTGCTTGATTATGCATGTCAAGACCACACCATTTGATTTGATATTTCAAAATGAGAAAGGCACTTAGGATTAACTCACTCATGTCATGAAAAGCCTAACTCAACATTAACCCTTAGTAAACCCTGTTGAGCTAACAAACCATTTCTTGTATTACCCTTAATATTAACCCTTAACCCATTATTGTTGAAATCTCCTAAAGTAATTCGATCCCTATTTTTGTCGAGATTTGAGTTGAATAAATTGCTTAGCTATGTCTTGTTCTTAATAGTTAGTCTATGTTATTTAACTTGTTCTTAAAAAAAAACATGCATACATATTAGTAGTGATATTTTGTTTGTAAGCTTCTGTATTCAAATTCCATAGTCCGAAAAGGAATTATGTTGTACGTAAGTGATGATTAAATATTTTTCTAGTTAAGTAATTTTTCAACTCAATCTTGATTCTAACCCTTTCTTTCAGCTTGTGACCACACCCCCTAACCAAGCCTCATTACGACCCTTTAAAGACCTTTTGATTGATGTATCATCTCAATTTATAGTGGTGGAGATTTGGTTTTCATGCAAGCCTATGGTAATAACTTTTCATATTGACTAATGAGTGCTTCATTTATTGTCTTTAAACACATCGAGTGATTTGAGTGGATCTTTAGTGGGGATGTAAAACTCTGTGACATTTTGAATTCAAGGTAATTACCTAGATGAAGTGAGACACCTATGTTTTCAGAATAAAATGCTCAACTTGGAGTGTTTGAAACTTTGATGTTTTTTGAGTTGAATTCTCAATATATGATTACCTGTGGATTATTTTGAGATATTATCGATAGAAATTATAAGTTGAGAAGAATTTATTTTGATTATGAGTTGAGAATTTTGATTGAGGACAAGCAAATGCTTAAGTGTGGGGGTATTTGATAAACCGTAATTTATACATATTTTACCCCATGTTTAACGCATTTTATGGATGATTTCCATTAGAATTGGTGAATTCGATGCTCCTAATGCTTTAATTTCATGTTTTATACTTAGGAGAGCATAGGAGAGCGAAAGGAACGAGAAACGGGCCAAAAGTAGAGAAAATGGCCCAAAGTACGAAATCAGCACGGCCTGGACTTCCTCATACGGGCAGACCACACGGCCGTGTCAATTTGGCAGGCTCGAGCACGGCCTGAAGTAATCACACATGGGCATGTCCCTGCCAAGCTGAGTTGAGTTCAATTCAAAAAAGGTTAATTTTGAGGGCTCTTAGGCATTCTAAAGCATATAAATACACCCTAGAGGAGGAAGAAAAGGGGGACACACAGGGAGGGAGTAAGAAATTACTCCAAGGAAGCCAATTGATCCATCTCAGAAGTTGGATTCATCATCAAGACTGAAGATCTCTCCTCAATTTCCCCTTCAGTTATGAACTAAAACCCCTAAATACCTAAAAGCCCTAAATACCTAAGGGGAATGAAACCTAAGACGAATCTTGTTATTATTTTCTGAATTGTATGATAAATATTTAACTTGTTCTTCATTATGTGTTCTTAATTCTTTTTTTGATATCCTAGGATACTGATTCAAGATAAGCTCTTATTCAGAGGAGGAACAAACCCTGTCTAATAGTACATTTGTCATAATTAAGCGGAGTTGTTTGCGCGCCTAGACATAGGGTGACAAGAATTTTCCAAATTAGGGTGAAACCTAATAAGGGGATCCACAGATCGAGTTAATGCAACCATAGGGTGTTAATTAAAGAAAGGTCTCAATTATTCAATCTAGGGATTAGACGTTATTAGTCTTGAATAGGGATAATAACATAACTTAGGGATCTCTAGAGAACAATTTGAATGAATAAATCGTCCGATTCGGAGCCAGAATAACAAGTAAAGTCTAGGTGGATTTTTTCTTAGGTATTGTCTTAATTCAATCGATTTTCCCAAAAGTAATTCCCCAATTCCATTCTCTGTGAGTTCTTAGTTTAGATAATTAGTTAGTTAAAACAAAACCTCTATATTCTTAGGCTAGATAATAAAAAGACAGTCATTACTAGTACTTTTAGTTCCTTTGGGTTCGACAATCCGATCTTGCTAAAACTATACTACTGTTCGATAGGTACACTTGCCTACATCGCGATAATAGTTAGTTTCAAGAACGATTAATTATAAATATTTAAAACCTATCACAAAATCACGCGATCAATTAGTAAACTGCCCATACTTCCTCATTTAAGATAAATCTTATCCCAATGCAAATGTAGAACTAACATCTATCAGTTATGCATATGTACAAAACACCAACAAATCATTCGATAACACTTTTATAGCTAAAACTAGATCATGTGAACCCTAAATGACGTTTACGACCCTAGAGAAAATTTTAGAATTTTGGCCCACACGCTCATGTGGCCCACACAGCCTGGCACACAATCATTTGACTTATACTAGTGCCTCACACGGTCTGTTACACGATTGTGTGACTAAAATTAGAAAGTTACACGATCAAACACGAGGCCCCACACATGCCTGTGTAACTTAAGTCAGAGAGTTACAAGGGCTAGTACATACTAGTGTGACTCAAGTTAGAGAGTTGCACAGTCTAGTACACGGCCTAGCACACGCTTGTGTGACTTAATACAGTGCTACACACAGTTTATCACACAGTCGTGTGTCAAACACAACCTACCACATGGTTGTGTGGCACCGACAACCTCGATTTCGACCTTCGTAGTTCACTGATTTCCTTGGTTTTTGTTACACCCTTGACATGATTTCGATGTAGAAGTAACAACAGTGATTCCAAAACCTAAAAAATAACATTCAATTGACCAATCAAACAATTTATAAGCAATCAAATCGCTATTGTAAAACCCAAATTTTGCCCTGGCCCAAAATCATTTAGCCCAAGTTTTACAAAACAGAAACCAAACCAATCGGCCCCAACAAAAATACCAAAACAATAAGCAAAATACATACCCTAAATTACAAGACCCCAGCCCAAATTCCTAATGGCCCAATAGAGGCCCAAAACCTAAGTTGATTCAAAAACACTAAGGTTTCTAAAACCCTAGGAGCGTTGCCCCTAGCCTCTGCCAAAGCCTGCCACTGCCATGTCAACACCGCCCTTTACACATCTCCACCGCCCTTAGGTGGCCTGCATCAGGGATTAAAATAATTAAAAACATTTGTAAATGGCTATAAAAGCCACCGAAATCATATGTAATTTTTTGGACACATCAAATAAAAAAACAGAGGTTAAATACAAAAAAAAAGAGAGAAGAACTAGAAAACAAAATAAAATTAGAAACTCAAAGAGGTGGTGTTTTTATATTTTTATTTTATATTATTTTATATTTTCTTTCGAATCTATTTTTTTATATAGATATATATATATATAAGGAGGAGAGGTTTGTACCTATTTTTTAATCGCCTAAAAAAGGATTTTTTTGGCCTTTAGGCCGCCGGTCGGCTGATGGCTGGTCCGATGACCGAAAATCGCAAACAGGGAGAGGTTTTTTTTAAGGTTTCTCAGTTTTTTTTTAAAAAAAAAGGGTGAAATGATTTCTTTTCTAAAACTTTTGCCTTAAATAGGCCTCCAAAATGATGCCGTTTTGGGCAGGCCTCTCAGGCACCAAAACAACATCGTTTTGTCCCTAGGATCCACGTGTTGACCTGACCCGCCAGTGAGGATTCGCGTGTTTTTGCTTTTGGGGCTAATTGCACCTATATCTCTTCCTCTTTTTTATTTTTTTGCAATTAAGTTCTTTTTAATTTTAATTTTTACCCCATACTTTATTTCGATCACATTTTAGTCCTTATGGGAACGACGTTATTTTGGAGGAGAAGGGAGAATTCCCCTTTTAGTCCCTTCATGTTATTCGCGTGTTTGGATAAGTCATCCCCTTTCTTTGTTATTTCAGATTTACCCAAATTTCTATTTAAAAGTTTAATTTAGTCCATTCTTTTTGTTATTTTTCTATTCCATTATTAAATTAGTTAATTTAATATTATTTTCATTATTATTATATTTATATTTTCTTGTCATTATTATCATATTATCAAATTAATTAGTTTTGCATTGTTGTTATTATTATTATTATATTTCTTTTATATTTGTTTACCTAATTTTTTTTATATACATTTATTTTACTTTACCATTTATTTTATATCCTTTTATATAATTTTAGAACCTTAGATTTTTATTATTATATTATTACTATTAACGTCATCATCATTATCATTAATATTATTATTTTTAAATTGTTTTATATAATATTATTTTATGTAATGTTAGATCTTTAGCTTCAAATTTTTAGTTTTTTATTCTTATTATTTGTCATTTTATTTCTGGCTTGTATATTTTATTTTATTTTCGTTCCTCATATTGTCATTTACATTAACATACCTATTATTCTATTATGTACCGTGACTTATTTCTCATATTTTACTGCAAAATCATGCTACATTTTACCTCATACATCAAAAAATTTGTTTTAAGCAAGCAACATTTCGTGTTTTGAAATTCAAAAAGTCGTTCCCTAACTTACAAGGTTTCGAATTTCTCAAAAAATCTAAATACCCAAACATTTTTTAAAGCATAAATTTTAAATAATCTCAGAAATTATGAAAAGATCGTGTTCTAACTTACGGAGTATGATTTTTTTTCTAAAACCGAGATAGTCGAACATCTTTTAAAATAAGTTTTTTCAGCGTTTATTAGCATATCGGGAATTTAAGACATTGTGTCCTAACTCGTGAGACGCAATTCTCTTTCTCAATTAATGTGAAATATGCCTTTTTCTCGAAAAATTTCCAATTAAATAATATTTTAAAAAAAGATTGTATTTTTAAAATCTTTTCAAATTCTTAATTCTTGACACTAAGACATTAATTAATCAACTAGGTACCAATTTTGGGTGTTACGAGGGTGCTAATCCTTCCTCATACGTAACTGACTCCCGAACCCATTTTCTGGATTTTGTAGACCAAAATCATCGTTTTGATAAATTGAACTTCTTATTAAAATGATCAAATTGCGAGGTGATCTAATCACACCTCATAAAAATGATTGGTGGCGACTCCCACGTTCATTTACGTTTTCAAAATCAAAGTCGACCCTGTTTTCAAAAAAAATGATTTTGACAGCTTGGCAACTCCATTAGGGATATAATAAAAGAGTTAAGCCACGAGTTGATTACTTTTTGTCTTTTTGTTGAAAATTGAAAACTTGGTTTAAAATTACGATCCTTTTGTTGCATTTCATCTGTCTTTGTTGCGATTATCATTATTTTGGTTTATAATTGCTTTACTGGTTTGAGTTTTGATACCTTTCTGCACATTGCATCGCATATTCGGTCAATTTTACCCTTTTAAGTTGGAGTGGGAAACTATTCCTTCATGAGGTTTTCACCTCCATATAGGATAGTGGATCACTTTTAGGATACATTCGTACCTATGTCTTCGTGAGATTTTCATCTTCGTATAGCCATAGGGAAATGTATTCCCCTGAACTGAACTTGGTCTATATGAGCCTATAATGGATGAGTATCGATGAATCTGCTAGTTCAGGTACCTTTACTTTAGAACCAAACCCTATATAGCGCATCTTAGGTAGAGTCATACCAAACCCTAGTGGTTACCCGAGTAGGTGCTTTACTTATTATTCTTCGCTTGCTTTAAATTGTCTATGAAGTAATGAGTTGTTTTGTTTTACTTTTATTTTAATTGCATGGCATTTTCATTACAAAAAGATGTTGATTCACATTTGGTTGCTAAATAGATAACTTTCATGGAAAATGGGCTTCTTGATAAAGTAGAGGATAATGCGGCTGTTCGGATATGGGCCGAGACAATGCAACAAGAGAAGAGTGATAGTCTTACAGAGGGGTACATGTCAGAATTGTGGGATTTTACTCGTATCAGCATAACCTAAAACAATCTTCAAGAGATGAAAGAAATATGGGATCAATGGGATGGCGAGATCAAGTAACTATTTTACTGTAATTATGGTAATTTGCCCTATCTACTCGATATCAAAGTGGACAAGCATTTATTCCGAGCTCTTGCCAAGTATTGGAGTCCTCCTTATAGTTGTTTTACTTTTAGAAAGGTGGATTTGGTACCTATTGTGGAGGAGTACACGGTCTTGCTCCATTGCCCAAAGATTCAAATTGACAAGGCTTATTCCGGGAATGAGAAAACAGTGGGTTGCATCCTGAATCAAGTAGAAAGGTGATAGTAATTGCATTCCTTGGAGAAATTTGAGAGATATAATCCTAGCATATCCTGATGTGAAGAAAAGGGTTGATGTCTTTGCATTAAGCATTTACAGATTGGTTATCTTCCCAAGGCTTTGGGACATATCAATGAGGCGGTCTCTGATTTATTTGACTAACTTGATAAAAGGGTCACACCCGTTCCTGCAATTTTGGCTGAAACTTTCAAATCCTTGAACGCATGCCGAAGAGCGGGCGAAAGGAGATTCATCAGATACGCACAACTCTTACTAGCGTAGTTCCACAGCCATTTTTGGAAAGTGGAAAAGGTCTCATATCGAATCTTATCCGAAGACTATTCTCCGTTGAAAGAGTTGGTGTCTATGCCAAGACAAGATGATATTGCGGAAGAGAAATGGAAGATGATTCTCCAAAATATACAAGATGAGGACATCGAATGGAGAGTCCTTTGGGTGGTCCCTAACGAGATTATATATCGGCGTGGTGATTTTGATTGGGTTCCCCTGCTTGGAATATAGGGGACTTTTGGGGAGATTCTATACCAGTGTGGTGATTTTGATTGGGTTCCCCTGCTTGGAATATGGGGGGCTATCGGGTATGCCCCTTTGCTCGTGTTACGGTAATTTAGATCAAGACAATTTACGCCAGTAACATAAGGATTAGTTTAGTGTGATTTTTTATACAAAGGAGATAATTACAAAAAGAAAGTTCGTGAAATATCGAATGCCTGGAACCGAACTTGCAGAATGAAAAGGTTTGTAGCCAACCCAATGACTACCGCTGAGTATGATCGGTGTTGGGGTCAGAGAATCAACGATAGCATCCTTACGTCAGACCAAGAAAACACCCTATCAATGGAAGAACACTTGAAGGTGATCCCATTTGGGCTAGAGATCATTAAACAGGATTTTGAGAGAAAGAGTTTGGAGCTATAAAAAAGGATAGAGCAATTGGAGGAGGAGAAAATGCAGATGGGATTGGATGTCGACGTCCAGAAACTAGAAGCTGAGAAGCTGAGAAAAGGGAAAGAGTAAGGTTGAAGAGGATTTGGACAGTTTGAAAATAGACTACAAGAAGCTGCTGAGGTCAATGAGAACCGTTGGTCTGGGAAAAAATGTCAGAACAATGGCGGTAAGAAATTAAAGAGGAAAATAGTAGAGCTAGTTAATGGGAAAAGAAATTTCGAGATGCTCAAGCGTGAGAAGATGTTTGCAAGGGAGTTTGGTAGAAAGTCAAAGTGAGAAGGTGAGGATAAAAAATTGGGTGTCAGAGTTAAAAAGATCCTTACATCAGTATCGTAGTCATAACTCTCTAATCGAGTTGAAGGTTAGTTAGAGCAAAATTGAAGACCTAAAAGGGAAGATAGAAGAACTCAAAATCGCGCTATGAAACTGTGAGCTTCAAGTTAAACTCCTGGAAGCAAATAATGAGCAGTGGAAAGAGTAGCTTCATCGATCTCAAGATCAAGTCAAGGATAGGGATTACGTCATGGGTACAGCTTTGGCTCAAGTACTAGAGGTGGCTGATCATTTACAAACCTTAGCAGTCCAGGCTGATGTACTGAGTTTGAAATACGAGTTAGAGTCAGATCGAGGCTGAGGGTTAGCTTGGCTTCTTAGGAAGGTCAAGTCCTTAAGTATTAGGGCAACGCCTTATATGTAATCCGTTTTATGTACATAAATTTATTTTCTAGAAAAGCTACTCTAATGAAATTGAATAAGAATCAATGCCTTTTTTTTGCATGCATTTCATGCATTAGCATTCATTAAATCTCACAAAGAGACCCTAAAATTATGGCAGTTACCCTGGAATATCATTACGGTACATAAGGAAAAACTAAAGCAACGGACTAAAGATTGGAAATATTAGAACAAATGCAAAAAAAATGCAGGATAAGCTACAAATACAGATGCAAGAATAATTGGCCAAAATTCAACAAGACATGAGGATCAGATGCTAGAATCCCCAAGGAATATGATGTGCCAATTAACCTAGTTGCTAACTGGAGGGTTAGAAAGGGAAAAGAGCCCTATGGTCAATTTTAGGGATGATAACGAGGACCCTATTTATCCTCTAGGCTTCACCCCAATGAACATCCAAGCACAACCAAGCGTGTATCCACAAAGGGCGTCTGCTAACATCAGGCCCCAATATCAGACAGGTACCTCGACACCAACAAGCTTCCCGACAAGTTCAGTCTCCAACCTAGGAGACAATTTAGCAAATCCCGTTGTCCCTGATCTTGATGATATAGCAGAAATAGAAAGGCGAGAGTAAAGCTCTCAAAGCAACTTGAAGATCGATGCAGATGGCTAAAAGAGAAATTCAAGGCATTGGAAAGCACTGATCACCATTATGGAATTGATGCTAAAGACTTGAGCCTGGTCCCAGATCTAGTGCTCCTGCCCAAGTTTTAGACCTCGGAGTTTGAGAAATATAATAGGACCGGCTGCCTCGAAGCTCACATTAAGATGTTCTGTCGGAGGATGACAAGATATGTTAATAATGATCAGTTGTTAATTCACTATTTCCAAGACAGCCTGACCGGGGCTACGCCCAAATGGAATAATCAATTAAGTCGTGCCCAAATCAATTCACGGAAGGGCCTAGCGGAGGCCTTCATGAAACAAAATGGCTACGTAACAGATATGGCACCTAATAGAATCACACTGCAAAACATGGAGAAAAAGCCAAGCGAGAGCTTCAAGAAATATGCTCAAATGTGGAGGGAAGTCGCCACACAAGTCCAACCACCTCTGCTAGAAAAGGAAACGACAATGCTCTTCATTAATACCCTAAAGGCTCCATTCATTTATCACATGCTTGGAAGCACAACTAAGAGTTTCCCGGACATAATAATGTCTGGTGAGACGATAAAAAATGCAATAAGGTGTGGAAAAATAAAAGTCAGGGAAAACGTCAGGAGAACGGCCCCAAAAAAGAAGGAAAATGAGGTAAATAATGCGAGTACGTATGACAACGGCTATTCAAAGCCAATTACTGTAAGTCAACCAAAGGCGGTGGCTACTAGCCATCAAGGCCCCCCAAGGTAAGAATCCAACACAAGGCAAAATACGGAGAAACTCCAATTTACGCCCATCCCAATGACGTATAGGGAGTTGTATCAAAATTTGTTTGATGCATATGTAGTATCCCCTTTCTACCTAAAACTATGCAACCTCCATTCCTCAAATGGTACGATGCGAACGCCCAATGCGAATACCACGTAGGAATCACGGGACACTTGATCTAGAACTGTACCACTTTCAAAAAGTTAATTGAAAGACTCATCGAAATAGGCATTGTGAGATTCGATAATCCATCTGGTGCAGAGAATCCATTACCCAACCATTCTGACAAACGGGTAAATGCGATAATCAAGAACGCAAAGAAGAAAATCAAGATAAATATAGTAGAAGTGAAAACCCTATTGATAGCAGTTTGGAATAAAATGATAGAAAGTGGATTAATCACATAGGATTCAAAAGAAAGACCTGAAGGAATGAGGGACTACTGTGAGTTTCATGCTAAGGAGGGTAATGATATTCAAGAGTGCATTGAGTTTAGGACTCTAGTGAAAAATCTGAATGATAATAAGGAGCTAGTATTCTTTGAATATGCCAAGGTCTCAGAAGAAGGGGATATATGCACCTCAGAAGAAAAATCAACAAAGAAGGTTTATAAGGCCAATAACCCAGTGGTAATCATCTCACGACCAAGAATCAATGAAGCCAGAGCACAAATTGCACTGAGGGTCATAATCCAGAAACCCATAGCTTTTCCCTATAAAGACAGTTAAAAGGTTCCCTGGAATTATAATTGCAACGTGACGATCCCGGGAGAAGATAACCCAATTAGCGCTTCAGAAGAAGGTTGAGATGTGGATTTCTACATGCGGAGTGGGAGGCGCTACGGCCCATCAAATGCAAAAGATGAGCCCGCAAAAGGAAAAGCCTTGGTGGTTGAACAAAAGAAAGAAAAGGTGGCCAGAGTTGAATCGCCTATTAACGAGTCGATGATTGAAGAGGAGGCTAAAGAGTTTTTAAAATTCTTAAGACATAACGAGTATAGCGTTGCGGAGCAACTACGTAAACAACCACCTTACATATCAGTGCTAGCTTTACTCTTAAGCTTAGAGGTACATTATAGCGCATTGATGAAAGTATTAAATGAAACTTATGTCGCTAATAATATCTCCGTCAACAAGGTAGACTGTCTAATCAGTAACATAAGCGCCGATAATTTCATCTTTCTTAATGATGATGAAATACCGCCTAGAGGCAAGGGATCGACTAAGGCTTTGCACATCACCATCCGCTGCAAGGGATATACACTGCTAGGGGTGTTAATTGATAATGGATCCACACTAAATACCTTACCCTTATCCAGATAAACAGATTACCAGTGGATAGCTTTCATATGAAGAAGTATCATAACATAGTAAGAGCATTCGATGGTACCGAAAGAAATGTGATGGGAAGGATTGAGATACCTCTTTTGATAGGTCCAAACACGTATAAAGTAGATTTCCTGGTGATGTACATCAAACCTTCTTATAATTGCTTACTAGGGAGGCCTTGGATTCATTCAGCTAGGGCAGTACCGTCATCACTGCACCAAAAGCTAAAGTTGATAACTGAGGGTCAACTGGTAACGATAAACACGAAAGAAGATATTATTGTATCCGTAACTAGTGACGCGCCATACATAGGGGCAAATGATGAAGCGATAGAATGTTCTTTTCGATAGCTAGAATTTGTAAATGCAACCTTCATCGTCGAAGGGAACAAGATCCCTATGCCCAGAATATCCAAAACTACAAAGATGGGCCTATGACTGACGGTTGGAAAGGGAGCCATGCTAGAAAAAGAACTCGGGAAATATCTCTAAGAGAGGGTCGAGGTACCAATTTTGATGGATAAACGAGATTGCTTTGGCTTGGGATATAAGCCAGATGCGAAACAAAAGAAAAAATAGTTGGAGAAGAAGCAAGAAAGGAGAAGAGCACGATTAAGCAGGGAAGAAGTCAAATGGGAACCGATGACTTTTCCCCATATATCTAGAACATTTGTCAGGCATTCACCCTGAACAGAAGATGACAAGAAAAGAAACTACTGAAGAAATAATGGGAAATCTAAACATCAACACCATATCTGAAGAGGGAATTTTGGAAGGAAATTTATCGGGCATTCACCCTTATGTACCTGTAAGTGTTCTGAACAATTGGACTACGGAAGAGATTCCTGTAGTTTTTGGAGCTAATTCAGAGTAATGTTCAAAATACATTTGTTAATTTAAGCCTAGGGGTAATAAGAATCCTTTTGTGAAATAGGCTTATGTCCAATATCTTTATTTCAATAAAATGCATCTTTGCATATCATCTTGAGTAAATATTCTTTTATTCTTTCTATTTCATTCATAATCATACCATATAGATAATTATTCTTAGATTCTTTTGTTCTTTTTATCTTCCTTCATCCCTATAATAGGCCTCTAGATATCAATGATATGAGCGACGCTACTACTAACTCAGAATCTCTATTTAAGCGAGATATATGTTTAGAGGAACTGCAAAACTTTGAAGATGACAGAGATTGTAACCTATCTCCTGATTTGTTAAGTACGATAGAAAAAAACGAGAAACAAATTCTACCTCACAAAGAGTTAGTAGAGATTGTGATCTTGGAAAAAAGAAAAGAAATGAAAATTAGAGCTTGCAATGCTGTAGAGGTAAAGCGAAACCTTGTTGAGTTACTTTAAGAATTCAAAGATGTGTTCGCATGGTCGTATCAAGATAAGCTTGGACTAGGTACTGATATCATGGTACATCAGCTCCCCATAAAAGAAGAGTGCAAGCCAGTTCAACAGAAGCTCCGAAGTATGAGGCCTGATGTTTTGCTAAAAATAAAAGAAGAGGTCAAGAAGTAATTCGATGCTGGTTTCTTACAAGTTGTCAAATACTCAGAATGGGTGGCCAATATCATCCCCATCCCTAAAAAAGATGAGAAAGTATAAATGTCAGTGGATTATACAGACCTGAACAAAGCCATCCCGAAGGACAATTTCCCATTACCCCATATCGACACCTTAGTGGAAAACACGGTAGGTTACTCATTATTCTCCTTCATGGATGGCTTCTTAGGATACAACCAGATAAAGATGCATCCTGAAGACATGGATAAGACCACATTTGTAACCATGTGGGGAACATTTTCCTATGAGGTGATGTCATTTGAACTAAAAAATGCGGGAGCAATATGTCAGAGAGCTATGGTAACCCTGTTCCATCATATGATGCACAAAGAATTAAAGTTTATGTCGACGATATGATCGCCAAATCTCAAACAAAAAAGGAGCATGTGCAAGTCTTGCGGAAATTATTCTTGAGGTTGAGGAAATTCAAGCTAAAGCTCAATCTAGCAAAATATACCTTCGGGGCTAGGTTAGGGAAACTGCTAGGATTTGTAGTTAGTGAAAAGGGGATTGAGATTGACCCAGATAAAGTTAAGGCTATACAGGAGCTACATCCGCCTTGTACTCAAAGAGAAGTTCGAGGTTTCTTAGGGAGGTTAAATTACATTGCTAGGTTTATTTCACAATGAACTGAGAAATGTGACCCCATATTCCATCTTCTCAAGAAACAGAATCCAGGTGTATGGGATAACAAATGCCAGAAAACTTTTGACAAGGTTAAACAATACCTGTCCAATGCCCCAGTGCTGACACCACCTAATCCAGATAAGCCACTGATAATGTATTTGGCAGTATTTGAGAATTCTATGGGATGTGTGCTTGGCCAACACGATAAGTTAGGAAGAAAAAATGGCAATATACTACCTGAGTAAGAAGTTCATTGAGTGTGAGATGAGATATTCACCAATTGAGAAGTTGTGTTGTGCCTTAATTTGGACAACCCGAAGATTGAGACAGTACATGTTATACCATACAACTTGGCTCATCTCGAAACTAGACCCTTTAAAGTACATGATGGAGTTGACTGCTTTGAATGGAAGGATGACCCAATGGAAAATTCTGCTTTTTGAATTTGATATAGTCTATGTGAATTAAAAAGTTGTAAAAGAGAATGCAATAGCAGATTTTCTAGCAAGTAGAGCTCTAGAAGATTACGAGCCTTTGAACTTTGACTTCCTAAACAAAGATTTAATATATGTTACCACCACTAAAGAAGACTCTCAAGAAGTCCATCCTTGGAAACTAAACTCTGACGAGACCTTAAATGTTGTGAGTAACAGAATCGGGATAGTTCTGGTATCCTTAAATGGAGATCATTATCCCTTTACTACTAAATTGGATCTTGATTGCAAGAATAATATGGCAGAATATGAAGCATGCATCATTGGTATTCGTGCAGCCATAGAGCGCAAAATCAAAGTGCTAGAGGTATATAGGGATTCTGCACTAGTGATCTATCAAATCAAAGGTGAATAGGAGACGAAAGTTCCCAAGTTGATTGATTATCAAAGATTGGTCCTTGAATTAATTAAAGAGTTTGATGATATCACCTTCTGTAACTCCCGGGAGAAGAAAGTCAGATGGCTAACGCCCTAGCAACTTTAGCTTTCATGGTTAAGGTGAACAAACAAGAGGATGTAAAATCGATCCAGATGAGTATTTATAAGGCTCTGGCTCATTGTTACAACATCGAAGAAGAAGAAGAAAAGGATAACCACCTTTAGTACCACGATATATTGCGATACATGAATAATCGTGAATACCCTGACCAGGCAACTGAGAATGATAAAAGGACGCTAAGAAGACTGGCCAGTGACTATGTCTTAGATGGGGAGATCCTATATAAAATGAGAATAGATCAGGTGCTACTAAGATGTGTAGACGATGTTGAGGCCAAGAAAATCTTGGAAGAAGTCCACGAGGGTGTCTACGGAACACATGCTAATAGTTTCACACTGGCAAGGCAAATCATGAGGTTTGGGTATTACTAGTCCACCATAGAAGAAGATTGCATCAATTATGCCAAGAAATGCCATAAGTGCCAAATTTATTAAGATAAAATTCATGTACCTCCTTCACCTCTGCATGTTATAACTTTTCCATGGCCTTTCTCTATGTGGGGCATGGATGTCATTAGGCCAATTTCGCCAAAAACTTCAAATGGGTATCGGTTTATCTTTGTGGTCATCGACTACTTCACCAAGTGGATAGAAGCCACTTCATATGCTAATGTTTGAAAGTCGACAGTTAGCAAATTCCTAAAGAAGGAAATCATTTGTCGATATGGAATGCCAGAAATGATCATATCTTACAATGTATTGAATTTGAACAATAGCATGATATTAGAAGTCTGCAGTTAGTTCAAGATCAGACACCACAACTCGTCACCGTATCGCCCAAAAATGAACGATGCAATTGAGGCAGCCAATAAAAACATTAAGAAGATCGTGGGGAAAATGAATAAGTCTTATAAAGATTGGCATGAGAAGTTATCATTTTCCTCTATGCTTATCGGACGTCTGTTAGGACCTCCACCAGGGCAATGTCTTTCTCATTGGTTTATGGAATGGAGTTGGTTTTACCCATTGAAGTCGAGATTCCTTCTCTCCAGGTTTTGTCAAAATTGAAGTTGGATGAAGCAGAATGGATCCATCTCGTCATGATCAGCTAAACTTGATCAAAGAGAAAAAGGTTGAAAGCCATCCATCATGGTCAGATGTACGAAAAACGAATGACACGAGCTTATAACAAAAAGGTTCATCCCAGAGAATTCCACGAAGGAGACCTAGTATTGAAACAGATCCTTCCTATACAAAAGGACTTCAAATGAAAATGGATGCCAAATTGGGAATGACCTTATGTGGTAAAGAAGGCCTTTTCTGGAGGAGCATTGATATTGACTAAAATGGATGACAAGACTTTGCCTAATTCAGTGAATTTGGACTCAGTCAAGAAGTACTTCACTTAAAAATAAAAAAGAGAGGAGAGGCGAAGGTGAAAACTCTTAAAAGAGCGCTTTGAGACCAAAAGGGTTTTGAATTGAAAACCTGTGAAAGGGCAATTCAAATTTTGATCAAAGACAGGGCATGTGGTAATCTTGCTTCTTCCAAATTAACAAGAAGGAGAGATGCTACGTCTTAGGGCATCAACAAAGCACTCTGGATCCCCTAAACACTTATTGAGCTCAAAAGGGGTCCTCAAGAAGTTTGTGCAGAAAAGCTCATGCTGCGATATTTGGGGCACCTATTTTCCTTTTACTCATTTTGTATTTTAGCAATGTTTGCTTTCTTTGACTAATCTATTCTTTTCAAATTTTGTTCCTAATTAATTTCAGTTCTGTCCATCATTATGCTCTTTTTCAAGCATTTTGCATTGAAATAACGATTAATAGACTAATAATACTCTCATAAAAGGAGTTTTGCATATTGCTCTGAAAGTTTCTAAATGATACAGGGACCTAAAACAAGACTATTATCTAGAACTAACCAAACATAAGAATTGGAAACATTTGAGAAAGAATAGTCTAAATTGTGACTATTTCTTCAAATTTTCTGTCAAAGAACAAGAAAGTAGGGTAATGCGTCAATGATAGAAGTTGGATGAACAACGAGCAATGACAACCTATGCATTAAAAAGAGATCATTCTTGAAAAATTATATTCTGCATTCATGAAAATATCATGCATACACATCTGGTTAGGAGCATTTGATTCATTCTGATCATGACATCTTAATCATTTGGCATAAACAAGGGCCCATGAAATCGATTCTAGAGGTCATGTTCCCTAGAGGACAGTGTAATAGGATCAGTGAATCCATAAATCCTATACCCCTGAAGTTCCAATGAGATGGACTAAAGTCATTGTGGCAAGTCTTATCTCCCTGAAGTTCTAGTGGATCAGATCAAAGCCACATATCTTATCTCCTTAAAGTTGTACTAGATTAGATCAAAGATAGCAAATCTTATCTCTCTGAAGTTACAGTAGAGCAGATTAAAGCTATAAACCTTATCTCCTTGAAGTTGCAGTGGAGTAGGTTGATGATAGCAAATCTTACTTCCCTGAGGCTACAGTGGAACATATTAAACTTATCAAGTTACAAATCTTATCTCCTTGAAGTTGCAGTGGAGCAGGTTGAAGTTACAAGTCTTATCTCCCTAAAGTTGCGGTGGAACAGATTAAAGCCACAGACTTTATCTACCTGAAGTTGCAGCTGAGCAGTGGGACGAATTAAAGTTATTATGGCGAATCTTATCTCCCTAAAGTTGCAGTGGAGTAGATTAAAGCCACAGATCTTATCTCTCTGAAGTTGCAGTGGAGTAGATCGAGGATAGTAAATCTTATCTCTCTGAGGTTGTAGTAGAGCAGATTAAAGCTACAAATCTTATCTCTCTGATATTGCAGTGGAAAAGATTGAAGCGGCAAGTTGCAAATCCTATCCCCCTGAAGTTACAGTGAAGCAGATTAAAACAATGAATGCTATACCTCTTAAGGTACAGTAGGTAGGATTAAATCTACCATAGCAAGAGGAGCAGACTGAAGCCACAAATCTCATATCCCTGAAGTTGTAGTGGATTAAATTGAAACTACAAGTCTTATCTCTCTAAAACGGCATTGGAATGGATCAAAGCAACAAGATGCAGTAGACTGGAAGGGAGCTACTTGAAGAGAAGCACCAAAGAAGTCAAGACTCGGCGAGACCGGACAAAATTGGTTTCTCTTAAAAGTCTTTGCTCTATTCTCGTTATACAACAACAAGCAAAGAGGGGCAACTGTAAAACCCAAATTTTTCCTGAGCCCAAAATCATTCAGTCCATTTTTTTTTACAAAATGAAAACCAAACCAATCGACCCAAACAAAAATACCAAAACAATAAGCAAAATACAAACCCAAAATTAGAAGACCCCAGCCAAATTCCTAATGGCCCAATAGAGGCCCCGAACCTAAACTGAATAAAAAATAGTAGGGTTTCTGAAACCCTAGGCGAGCCGCCCCTAGCCTCTACCAAAGCCTGCCACTGCCATGTCAACACCGCCCTTGTCATGTCTCCACCGCCCTCAAGTGGCCTGCAACAGGGATTAAAATGATTAAAAACATTTGTAAATGGCTATAAAATTCACCGAAATCATATGTTATTTTTTGGACACATCAAATACAAAAACAGAGATTGAATACAAAAAAAAGAGAGAAGAACTAAAAAACAAAATAAAATCAGAAACTCGAAGAGGTGATTTTTTTATTTTTTTATATTTTCTTTCGAATATGTTTTTATATATATATATAAGGAGGAGAGGTTCGTACCTATTTTTTGATAGCCTGAAAATGGATTTTTTTTTTGCCTTCCGGCCACCGATGGCGGGTCCGATGACCAGAAATCGCAAAGGGGGTGAGGTTTTTTTAAGGTTTCTCATTTTTTTAAAAAAAGGGGTGGAATGATATTTTTTTTTCTAAAAATTTAGCCTTAAATAGGCCTCCAAAATGACGTCGTTTTAGGCAGGCCTTTTAGGTACCAAATCGTCGTCATTTTCCCCCTAGGATCCCCATGTGGACCCGACCTGCCAGTGAGGATTAACGTGTTGGGACTAATTGCACCTTTAGCCCTTCCGCTTTTTAATGTTTTTGCAATTAAGTTCTTTTTTTTTTAATTTTTACCCCATACTTTATTTCGATCACATTTTAGTTCTTATGGGAACGATGTCGTTTTGGAGGAGAAGGGAGAATTCCCCTATTAGTCCCTCCATGTTATTCACGTGTTCAGATAAGTCCTCCCCTTTCATTGTTATTTCAAATTTGCCCAAATTTCTATTTAAAAGTTTGATTTAGTCCCTTCTTTTTTGTTATTTTTCTATTCCATTATTAAATTAATTAATTAAATATTATTTTCATTATTATTATTGTATAGGCCCAAATCTGCCCAGGGCATGTACAAACATAAACTAAATAATAATAAAACCAAATTTTTTAATAGTCCCAGTCCCTTTATTACACCAGCCCTAATTGGCCCAAAATAATTACAAGGGCCCAAATTAATCCTAGCCCAATATTACACAACAGAGTAGGCCCAAATGGCCCGAGAGTTTGGCATTCACAGAAACCCTAGGGTCCCCCTCGATGCGCCGCAATAGCCTTCAGCCTCCAAGCACTGTATGACCTCCAGCACACCTCCGTATGCCCCACGCCGAGTGCCACGTACCACCACAGCTAGCCTCGTACCTCCATACATGCAAACAAACAAGAGAACGACAACAAACACGAAGGAAAATTTGTATTTTTTTATTTATTCTTTCGGATTCCGGCTATAAAGCCAAGAACTTCTTCATTGTATTTTTTTTACGCATATTGAAATACGCATATTAAATAGTAGAAAAAGAGAAATCAAAAAATTATCGAAAGGTGATTTCAAATCCTATTTCTTTTTTTTTCCCCCTTTTCTTTCGATTTGCTTGTAATTTTTTAGCATGGAAAATGAAAAGAATGCTTGAAACAACACCGATGAAAATTTTTTTTACGCATATTGAAATACGCATATTAAATAGCAGAAAAAAAGAAATCAAAAAATTATCGAAAGGTGATTTCAAATCCTATTTCTTTTTTTCCCCCCTTTTCTTTCGATTTGCTTGTAATTTTTTAGCATGGAAAATGAAAAGAATGCTTGAAACAACACCGATGAAAGCCCATATGTCTCAGAAATATGGTGACTCGGGCTAGGGTTGTTTTCTTTTGCTTTTTTGTCGGATTTCGCTTTGTTTTTTGACAGAATAGTATAGGATTTTAAGGGTTTTTTTTTTCAAAAAAAGGGAGAGAAAAAGGAGTACACTTACCGAACCTCTGTGGGTGAGGCTTTCTTTGGCAAGATCGGGTCCTGCTCGTGCACTATCGGCCATCAAATCGAATGGTGGGTTCGGCGGCTGCTAAATGAAACCCTAGCAGAATTCAACGTTCATTTCAATTAAAAGGGCTGCTATGTTAAAAGGAGAAAATAAGGGAGAAGGGTTTTAAAAGCAGATTTGAAAAACGGTGCCGTTTAAGGGCAGGGAGATCCGCGCGTCGACCCATTCCCAGACCCGGATCCATGCCTCTGCTCTTCCAATGGGAAATTTGTGCGGTTAATCCCCCCCTTTTGCGCCGCATCTCAGTTGACTCCTATTGGCATCCTATCTTTTTTTAAAATTTTCCCCAAAAGTCTGTGCGCTATTTCATTTTAGTCAGCGCTTGTGTGCTGCGTTTTGGGGGTTAGGAATATTTCCAGCTTGGATCCCTGTACATTGGAGCGCATTACACGTTGGTCCTCTTTTCGATTATTTTATTTGCAAATTATCCCTTTCGTTTTAATTTGACTTTAATTAAGTTTTTATTTTTTTTAAAGATTTATTTCAGTCATTTTTTACTCTTGTTTACTTATTTGTATATTTTGAATTACCTTGGTGATTGTACCTTTTTTTATTATTGTAAATTTGTTTTTGACATATCATTTTCACATTTTGTATTTTTTTTTATAAATGTTTTTTACACATTGTTATATATAATATTCGTAATAAAGTTAATTTTGGTCTATGTATATTATTAATGTTATGTTATTTCATACATGCTTTTGAATCTATTCGTATATTTTAACATATATTTTTGTTATTTTAATATGTTTTGTATACATGTTTTATATATTATTTAAATTATTATTATACATATACATATATATTGGTACATATGTTTGATTTATATACATCATTAAACCCATGTTATTTTATACATATAGTTTTTTTTTCTTTGTATACATAATTATGTTTTTAAAATCTATTACATATATAGTTCACGATAAAATTAATTTAATCGTATATGCATTATTAATTTCAAGCTATTTTTACAAATCATTGCTTCTAAATGTATTCTTATATATACGTTTTGTAAACCCATTTTGTGTATTTCCTAATATTATATTTTATTATGTATTTTTGCTATCCTTTCATATTTTATATATTATTAAATTTTCCCTTATTGTATGTGTTTTAACAAATGTTTTTAACACTTTGTATATTATTTGATTTAAAAATCTTCATTCTATAATACATATTTTAATGATTATATATATGTCTCTAGTTTTTTAAATTCATCAATTCATATATTATATTATGTGTTCATTAGTTCATCATTATGTTAAATATGCTTTATACTATATTGGTTTTTTTTTAATTTTCATTTTGTTTTGTAAATTTTGTATCGATTGTATTATATTAGGCTATATATCATGGTTGTATACTTTTTTTTCGTTTTATTGTTATCTCAATTGTTCTCCATACATGCTTAGAAAATTGGTTTCATTTTGGTTAGATTAATTATATTCGATTGTTTGGTTTGATTGATTAAATAAGGTTATATTATCTTCATTCATCAATTGTTGTATTTTATGCATGCATGTTATCCCATGTTTTCATTTTTTTCCTCTTGGTTTACAAATGTCGCTTTATAGTGTCCAACTCTTTAAAACTAATTATTCCATTTTATTTCAAGTCAAATTAATGTGTTTTTGAGCTAGTTCTATGATTGTTTATTTGAAAATTTACTAAAACAAAGGTAATGATTAATGTTTGGGAACTCGAGGAATTGTGTCCTACCGTGCTGGGTTTCAATTTTCCGTTTGTCCAAAATAATCAAATATTCCTTTGAAATTTCATCTGTATTTTCTAAATTCTAAAACAAGGCAATATTCAATGTTTGGAAATTCGAGAAATCGTGTCCTACCGTGCTGGGCTTTGGTTTTTCGTTGGACCAAATAAGCGAATATCCTTTTGTAATTTTCAAGTGTATGGGCTTTTAGAAATAGGAATTGGTCGTAGTTTCGAGGGTTTAAAGGATCGTGTCCTAACGTGTCGGATATGATACTGTATTCCTTTGAAACAAGTGAATCTTGACGTCCAATTTGACTCATTCAAGTGTTTTAAAAGAAATTGTATTTCAAAATATTTTTTTAGACATAAGGACATTATTTAATCAATTCGGTACCAATTTTGGGCGTAGCGAGGATGCTAATCCTTCCTCGTACGTAACCGGCTCCCGAACTCGTTTTCTCAAATTTCGTAGGCCAAAATTGATTTAAATGGAATAAAATATTTTATTAAGGTGATCCAATCACACCAAAACAAAATATTGGTAGCGACTCCACATTTGGTTTTAAAAGTCTATTACCGTTGTTTTCAAAATAGAAAAAATGGTTTCAACAATTATGTTTATATTTTCTTGTCATTATTATCATATTATCAAATTAATTAGTTTTGCATTATTATTATTATTATTATATTTCTTTTATATTTATTTACCTAAATTGTTTTATATACATTTATTTTACTTTACCATTTATTTTTTTATATCCTTTTATATAATTTTAAAACCTTAGATTTTTATTATTATATTATTACTATTAATGTCATCATCATTATCATTAATATTATTATTTTTAAATTGTTTTATACAATATTATTTTATGTAATGTTAGATCTTTAGCTTCAAATTTTTAGTTTGTTATTCTTATTATTTGTCATTTTATTTCTGGCTTGTATATTTTATTTTATTTCTGTTCCTCATATTGTCATTTACATTAACATACCTATTGTCGAAACCATCTTTTTTTTAAAAAAATGGTCGACTTTTTATTTGAAAACAAAAAGGGGAGTCGCCACCAATCCTTTTTGATAAGGTGTGATTGGGTCACCTTGTAAAATGGTTGTTTTCAATAAACCGTTTTGATTTATTAAAACAATGCTTTTGGTCTACGAAATTCAAAAAGACGGGTTTGGGAGTCAGTTATGCACGAGGAAGGATTAGCACCCTCATAACGCGCAAAATTGGTTCCTAGTTGATTAATTAATGTCTTAGTGTCAAGAATTGAAGATTTTAAAAGATTTTAAAAATACAATCCTTTTTTATTCATGTTGATTTAAAAGAAATGCTTGAATAAATTGAAACGAGCGTTAAAGGCCTTCTTGTCTCTAGATAACAAAATGTCACATCCCGTAAGTTAGGACACGACATTTGAACCCTCAAAAATAAGCTTGCCTTTTAATTTCTTTATTTTAAAAGTTGTACTTTGATCTTTAAAAGGATATTCGGTTGTTTAGACCTAACAAGGAGAATTAAAACCCCGTAAGTTAGGGCACGACTTTCTAGAGTTTCTAAATATGGAGTATTACCTTTAGTTTTATTTCAAATTCGGATATTTAAAATTTAAAAGGATATTTGACTATTTAGGTTCGACGAGAAAATCAAAACCCCGTAAGTTATGGCACGATTTCTTGAATCTCTAAAATGCGAAACATTGCCTATTTCAGAATTTTCCCTTTTTTTACAAATTTGAGTAAAAATTAATGTAACGTTTAAAATGATATGTTTAGTTTAATCAAATGTTGTACAAAAGGCGGTTAAAACGTAAGAAAAACGTTGGGTTCAATGAATAATGATAATGCAACATAATTTGAAATAAAATATATAAACAAACGATAATAATAATAATAATAATAATAATAATAATAATAATAATAATAATAATAAGAGTAATATATGTACAAGTAAAGAAAATAAATAATCTAATTTTTAATAGTATATAAAGAGGGAAATGCACAAATGGATGAATAAATAATAAAAAAATAATAATGATAGATAATAAAATAGTAATAATAATAAAAGTTTAAATAAAATAAATAATCAATGAAAGAAAGTAAAAATTAAAGAGAAATAAAAGAACAATAAAAATGAATACAAGAATTAAAATAGAATATAAACGAAATATATATATATATTAATAAGTAAAAGAACAAACAAATAAGTAAGATAAAGGAATTAAAAAAAGGCTTAAGTGAAACTTAAACGAAATAGAAAGGGGAAATCCAAATTAAAATGAAATTTAAAGTCTACATAATAATAACATTAATAATAATAATAATAACATTAATGATAATAACAATATTAATAATCATGAATAATCTAAATTTTTGAAAATATATAAATAAATATAAATAAATAAACAAATAATGAAATAACAATACAAAGGGCAAAGATAAAACAAGCCATTTATAAATAAAATGAAATAAATAAATAAATAAGAAATAATTAATAAATAAACAAATAGAGACTAATAAAAGTTGAATTGAAAAATGAATTTAAGAAAATAAAAAAATAAATATTAAATATTAAATAAAATGGTTTAATAATAATAATAATAACAATAGAAAAAATAAGTAAATGAGTAGATAAATAAAACACACACATATATATATAATACTAAATTTGAGTATTCTAAAAGTAAAAGAAGGAAAAATAAATAAATTAGTAAAAACAAACATAAAATCTAGGTATTAAAAAAAATGGGTATAGAAATAAAAATAGTATTAACTTAGGTAATTAAGAAATGAAGAATAATAGGCAAATTAATGAACAAATAATAAAATGAGTTAAAAAAGGATTATATTGAAATCAGAATAAAATTAGAGGCAAAAAACGTAATAAATTTAATGATAAAATTGAACTAGGACTAAAATTGCATGCTCTTAAAGGAAGAAGGATCATTGGAGAAATTATTCCCTACAGCAAAACGGTGCCATTTCACGTGTATGTCCATTAAAATGGTCCAAGGACCGAATTGAAACAAAGGTAAAAATAAAATAGGACTAAATTAAAAAATATGAAAAAAGCAGAAGGACCAAGGATGAAAATATCCCCTCCCCTCAAAAACACGTAGATCCTAGGGGGAAATAGGTTGGTTTTCGGGTTGAGTTCCAAAACGATGTCATTTTGGGGTTTCTAAAGCCAGGCCAAAACGACGTCATTTTGATATGCCTATATAAGTCAAACTTTTTAAAAAAAAAATCATTTGAGCCTTGTTTTCAAAAAAAAAAAAGTCACCCTTTTTTTTCTCTGAAGAGTTCTTCTGGCTGGCCAAGGGATCGCCGTCGACCACCGTGTCGGCCGCCGCTCACTAGTGATGGCTCTGCCGTGCACAGTGGAAGGAAAAGTAAAAATCCCCATTTTTTTGCTATTCGAGTCTTCGAATACGCAAGATGTCATTTTTCATCGAAAACGACAAACCTCTACCACTTACGGCGGCGGAACGCAAAATGTTAGGTATTTTCGACTCCCTTTTTACTTATTTTATGCTTATTTTTTTGAGAAACAAAATAAAAAAACGAAAAGGAGAGAAGAATAAAAATACCACTTTTTTCAATTCCTTTTCTGTTTTCAATTGCTTTGTATATATTTGTGTAAGGGAGCCTCCAATACATTGTTCATGCCTTTTTTTTATAGTCGAAAGAAAAAAAAAGAAAAGAAAAATATTTTTCCTTGTATTTCTTCTGTGCTGTTGTCCTTTTTTGTTTTACTCGCAGGTACGGAGGCCGTAGGTGGCATGTGGACATGGAGGCACAAGGGGGAGCGGCGGAGGCTAGTAGCTAGGGTTTCTGCCCTTTTTTTGCTGAAAAATTAGCTTAGGTTTTGGGCTGTTTGCGCTCTAGGTTTTTTAATTTTCGGGCTAATAATTTGTTTATATTTTGGGCTATAGGTTTTATTGTATTTTAGGCTTGTTGTTTTGGACATTTGGACTGTTAATAATTTGGACTTTTATTTATGTTTATCATTGGTTTTGTATGGGCCCGGGCAGATTTGGGCTTGTACAGCTATTATTATGTTATGTATCGTGATTTATTTCTCACATTTTGCTACAAAATCATGCTATATTTTACCCGATAGATAAAAAATGTTGTTTTAAACAAGCAACATTTCATGTTTTGAAATTCGAAAAGTCATTCCCTAACTTACGTAGTTTCTACTTTCTCAAAAAATCCAAATATCTGAACTTTTTTTAAAGCATAAATTTTAAATAATCTCAAAAATTAAGAAAATATCGTGTTCTAACTTACGGAATATGATTTTCTTCTAAAACCGAGATAGTCAAACATCATTTAAAATAAGTTTTTCAGCGTTTATTCACGTATCGAAAATTTAAGACATTGTGGCCTAACTCATGGGATGCAATTCTCTTTCTCGATTAATGTGAAATATGCCCTTTTATTAAAAATTTCCAATTAAATAATATTTTAACAAAGGATTGTATTTTTAAAATATTCTCAAATTCTCAATTCTCGACACTAAGACACTAAGACATTAATTAATCAACTAGGTATCAATTTTGGGCATTATGAGGGTGTTAATCCTTCCTCGTACGTAACCGACTCCCGAACCTATTTTCTGGATTTTGTAGACCAAAATCATCCTTTTGATAAATCGAACTTCTTATTAAAATGATCAAATTGCGAGGTGATCCGATCACACCTCATAAAAAATGATTGGTGGTGACTACCATGTTCATTTTCGTTTTCAAAATCAAAGTCGACTCCATTTTCAAAAAAAAAATAGTTTCGACAACTATAATTAACATCCAAAAATAAAGTTATAGAACTTTAACAAAAAATTCCCAAAATGAAAAGGAGTAGCAATTACACAAAGTTAATTCGTTGGAGAAGCGTTAGACATCACTCGTTCCTCTCTTGATTCAAATAAACCAATTAAACCAACACCCAACTAAGAATCAACCTTTACAAAGCATCTCAAGAACCAAACCAAAGAATTCTCCAAACTAATGATCTATTTATGAAATTACACACTTACTTGAACGAATTAGAACACTAATAGTATATCAAGCGAAGAATTCCCACAACAACGTTAAGAATGGAAGCAAAAGTACAAGAAAAGAAATAAAAAAGAAAGATGAAGAAAAACAAAAGGGAACAAAGAAACAACAGATTTTGGGAAAGAAGAAAAAATAAAAATGTGGGAAAAAAATAAATTGATTAAATGATTTTAAAAAAATAAAACTTATTTATATAAAAAAATGAAAAACATTTACTTATTACTTCCACAGAGATTCAAACACAACACCAAAATGTAAGTTAAAGCCTTACCATTAAACCAACAGGGTCAATCTTGATATAAATTTACACAGAATTAAACTTAAGTAGAGAATTAAAAGACAAAAGTTGAGTAAAAAAAGGAACAAAATTTTTCCAAGAGTAGGACTTCAACCCCTCATCTCAAACACACAAACAAGGCTCTAAACCACTAAATCAGATACTTAGTTATGATAGAATTTAACAAACAAACATTCAAAATTTTAGGGCGTTACGGGTAGTTTGTTTTGGAGAATGGCTGAACAGTCCTCCTCGAGCTCTACAGTGGACAAGTCATCTAACTTCCTTTTATTTATTAACAGTTCCTTTAAAAGTTTTGTATACTTTAGCATCTACAAAAAGGCTTCAACAATATGTAAGTTAATATGCAATTTTTTTTAAAAGTTAAAAAAAAAATTACCATATTGTTCGTTCATGCGATTTTTCTTCACTTTTGCCGAATACGAAATTTTTGGTTTGTATTCTCTAACAACCGACTTATGCTCTTTCTTTCTTTCTTTCCTCAACCCCATCATTTTTCTCATCAGTTTCTAATTTCATCTTTTTTTCAGGCTCGGGTAACACATTCCCACTTTGTACGGTGATTGCATGGACTTGCTCTTTCAAGTTCGTTTCAGTGTTACTCGGTTAACTACCTTATTGTCTTTTTGGAACTAATTTAGCAACCTGACTAATCTGATCTTGATTCCCTGAATAGATGTCTGCTGATTCCTCAAAGCCATTTCAATGTTTTGGAATCTAGTTTCTAACTTTGAAATAAATTTCGATAACATCTCTTCCAAATTTAACTTCTTTTCTTGCTGATAAAGTTACTGAAAACCCGAACGGGGTTGTGACCTTTGATTTCCTTGACCATCCAACGAGAAATTCAGATGGTTCCTTCATTCTGGATTATAATTATTGCTATAGGGGTTATTCTGAGGTCTAAAATTATTATCCATAAAGTCGACTTACTCACGCTCTATGTTAGAATTGAAGGGCAAAAATTTGGATTAATCATCCCCGCTTCAGTTGTATCACATTACATTATCAAATTTCCTTGTTTACTTCAACTCAAACCATCAATCTTCTTACTCAGTGCTTCCACCTGACTCGTTAACATTACAATTGCATCTATACTAAAAACATCAGCTGCCTTGGTCGATTTTGTTCTCATGACTTTCCACTAATAATTATTCAGTGTCATCTCCTAAAAAAATTCTTGGCCCACCTCGGGTGTCTTATTATTAGATGTTCCGCCAGCTATTGCATCAATTATCTGCCTAGTCAAAGTATTCAAACCGTTGTAAAAGGTTTGAACTTGTAACCACAAAGGCAACCCATGATGAGGACACCTTCTCAAAAGATCTTTAAATCTCTCTCATGTATCATATAGTGTCTCAAAGTCCATTTTGGCAAAAGAAGAGATGTTATTCCTTAACTTGGTTTTTTGGCTGGTGGGAAATACTTCAACATAAATTTTTCAGTCATTTGAGGCCAAATTGTGATAGAACCCTATGGAAGTGAATTCAACCACCGTTTCGCCTTATTCTTCAAGAAGTATGTGAACAACCATAAGCATATGGCATCATTAGTAATGCCATTGATCTTGAATGCGTCGTAGATCTCTAGAAAGTTAGCTAAATTTGCATTCGGATCTTCATTCTGAAACCCATCAAATTGAACATACTGTGTTACCATCTGAATTGTGTTTAGCTTAATCTTAAATTTGTTTGCATTTACAGCCGGTATGGCAATTCTTGATTTAGCCCTTATCAGAGTGAGCTTAGCATAGTCATATATAGTTTGAGGAGCAAGACATGCAGAAGGTTGTTGATTACCAACATTATTATCCATCTCCACAATAAGGTTCTTTTCCTTTTCATTGTATATTAAAATATGTTGACCTTTCCTTGATTCTCTGACTTTTCTATTATTTTTGCAAGGTTTTTTCGATCTCACTATAAAAAACTATTGGTTCTAATAGGATGCCTTTAGTCATAAACCAAAAGAACCTATACGAATCAAACAAAAGAAAATTTAAAATGTATCAATTAAATTAAAAAAATATTAGCATAAAAATAAAAATTACTAAATTAATAGAAATAAAGTTTTCCTAATATTTTAGTCCTCGACAACGACGCCAAAAACTTGATGTGTCACGGAACTAACTAAAAATTTTACCAAGACAAGTGCACATATCAATTAATAGTATAGCTACGGTGAGCAAAGATATCATTCCCGCAAAAACTAAAAATACTAGTAATTATTGTCATTCTATTATTTAACTGAATAATTGGAGTGATTGGTTAAAACTAAAATTAACTAAATTACTTCACTAACGAACATGGCAAAAAACAAATCGCGAAAATAATCGATTAACAACCAAGAAGCGAAACAATACCCAGGAAAGGATTCACCTAGATTTCATTTGTCACTATCAATCTAAATTACACAATTTCTTTACTTAGTGACTTGATCCATAGAAATCTCTAAATTATGCAAATATCTCTTTCGAGCATAAGAGTAACTGACTCTAGGTTGATTAGTTGAAATTTCATTCTAATTAAAACCCCTATTATTGCAATAATTCGTACTATGGATTCCCATATTAGATTTGACTCTTATCTGGTATATTTATGTCACCCTATTTTTAGGATTGCATGCAACTCTACTCAACTACGAAAGATCTAGTCTTAAAAAGGATCCATTCAACCTCTAATTAAGCACATCAAATATGGGTCAATAATCTAGAAATATCTCAAGAATTAAACACACATAATTGAGAACAAGAAACTAAGTTTTTAATGTGTAAAATAAAAACAAAACGACAGAATCTATTATAGGGTTCATCTTTCTTAGGTATCAAGAAAATTAGTTCATGCTTAAAAATAAAAACATTAAAAGGACAGTATAACCGAAAGAATAAAGAAAGTCATGATAATCTCCTAAGAAATCAACTTGGAATCTTCAATCTTGATAGAAATCTACTTTAGAGTCAGCTTCAATGGTGTTTTTTGAGTTGTTATCTTGAATATTCTATGATGACTCTCTACTATCTTCATATTTTTAGTATATATACGTCTTACAATGCCCGAAAAACCTAAAATTTGCATTTTTCTGCAGTTTATAAAGTAAATTTGCGAAATCGACACAGCCTGCCACATGACCGTGTGGTAGGCCATATGGAATAGGTCAGCCTGTGTGGGACTTGTAGTTTGTTCCAATTTTTTGGTTTTGGCTCATTTTGCTCCAAAATGTTGTATTAAGGATAAAAACGCAAATTTAAAGGATTAGGAGCATAAAATTCACAATTAACATCAGATAATGATCCAAAACGCATTAAGAATTAGGTTAAAACAATGTTACTTTTAGCACTTATCAGAAGAAAAGGGATAAAATAGAAAATTGAGGAATTAGATCAAAGGTAAAAAATAAAAAAGAGCAAGATAAAACAATCAGTAGAGGAGAGCAAATCTAGCCAGCTATGATTAGAGGAGACCATAGCTTGCCAAGTTTGAGGAATTTCCGCCGCCTCAGGAAAAGCCTTTGACGTCTCCAGGAATTTTCACCGCTTAATAACTCTGTTCACAATTCTAGTTGCTGCATTTTTTTTTTTCCTTCTTACCATCCTTTAGCAGGGCATAGATCAACATGTTAGGAGTAGCCCAAACTGAAGCCCAGTACATGTGTCTGAAAACAAAACCTTCTGGACCTTACTTTTATATATATAAGTATAGGTCAGCAAAATTCCATAAATGTTTGGTAATGCCACTCTAAAGTTATATTATCATATAATTAACTTTGGCGTCATGCATTAACGAATTGGAATTACTGAGCATCCCAAATTTGATCAAGCAAATTCGCATAAAATGGGGAAGAAACACATAATACATGCGTGTATTCGAAAAAAAAATTCAAGTTGATAAACTCTCATGATTTCTTATCTGTCCAAATGTTCGTAGGACAAATAGTTTCTGCTTATCAACTCCCGACTTTATTTTTGAGATATATGCTATTGTTTTATATTGATTTTACTATGTAATTGCTTTTTTCAAATTTATACAAGTGCTGTTCCATAAGAATTTATGCAGGCTATAATTAGACTATAGTTATATATTTGGTCTATGATTGGACTATATTTGAATTATGTATCAGCTTTAGTTGGATTTTCTTAGATTCTGTTTGGACGACATATATATTTTTACTTTGAATAAAGTATCTTGAAATAAGGTTATAAATTGATTAAAATCATTAATTCTTTTAATGGAAAAGTAAAATTATTAAATGAAATTAAATTACCAACAGTGTAGACTGTTGCTATATATTTAAGGATATAATTGGAATTTAACTTTCTATCGATGCAAGAATAACTGTTGGTATATTCGTATTAATAAGGCAATCTATTGATGGTTTACACTTTTGCCATATGTTAAGGGATACAATTGGAATTTCACTTCTTAATCTTTCATCGGCAGCTTAGAGCATCAGTATATATTTATTATCTATACTGGCTGTTGATGCATTAACGATGCCTAAAACGTCGAGATAGGTCGTTGGGCTTATTCCAACAGTCTCTTTTTTTCTCAGCAACAGCCTATACTGGCATTACATAGAGCTACAACTACTCTTTTATCGGAATATCCCGTTTGACCGTCAGTATAGAGCTTCTAGACTTATACCAATGGATTTTTTTCGGCAATAGCTTTTGAACTGTCAGTATATGGTAATTTTTTTTCTGTGGTCCAAACTTTGTTTGAAGAATGCAATATGCTAGTATGACCAAATATTTTTTCTTTGTATTATATTAAGGTGATGTTAATATTGTTGGAACATTTTCAAATATTTATGGTGTTCCAATAACTATAAATGAAAGGGTGTAATTAATCAAAAGTTAAGTCTTTTGGTTATCGGTCAAGAGTTATATCGCTTGATTTTTGACAAAGAACTATAATTATTCAAACAATATTACTTGAATAGTTATAATATTAGATGGAAAATTATATGTCTTTTTAAAGATGATATTATTCGTAAAAGACACCTAATGAAAGATGTCTTTATGAAGAGACATGAATATTCTTATAAATAGGAATGATATTTCATTTGTAAATCATACCAATAAGTTCTAAAAATTCTTTCTATCTTTCCTCCATCTTCTAATATTATTAGATTGTTATACAAAGAATTATTGTAGAAATTCTTTGTAGAAATTGATTTTTTGTTATACATTATTCAGTGCTTGGTGGACTATTTTCGTCAGTGCAAATAGTCATCAGCTTCATTGTATCCTCGAAGTTCATTTGCTCGAAACTCTTTTACACATCAAATATAGGTAGGGGTGAATGGAACCTTAAAGAAAGTGGCTTGATACACGCCTTGGAACCTTGTCCCATTTCTTCCTTTTCTGTTTGAGTTTCATTCGTGTGTTCGAGATTTTCCTCATCGAAGATTTGTACTAACAATTTTAAGGTTCTATTTTCATGATGACTACTACAACACATGAAAGTGGAACACTAAGGGAGTTGGCTTCCAACTTTTTCAATCTTTATCAGTTTCATGGTGACAATTTTCGACAGTGATAGAAAAAGATGCACTTCTTATTATCCATTTTGAAGATTGCCTATTTTTGGATACTCCAAGACCAGAAGAGAATGAAAACGAACCTGATGCTGCAAACCAAGAAAGGAAAAAATGGAAGAATGTTGATTACATGTGCATAAGCCACAAATTGAATGGTTTATCCAATGATTTGTTTGACACCTACCAAAACGAGATCAGCACTAAGGAATTATGGGACAAATTAGAGAAGATACATGATCGAAGATGCTACAAGCATGAAATTTCTTGTCAGTCAGTTCAATAATGATCAAATGATTGATGGTCGTTTTATTATGGAACAATTTTGTGATATTGAAAAAGTTTTGAATTAGTTTAAGCAATATGATATGAAAATGGATGAAATGATTGTTGTACCCTCTATAATAGACAAGCTTCCTCAATATTGGAAAGATTTTAAAAGAATTCTAAAACATAAGAAGAGTAAATATCTCTTGAGGCTTTGGCAAATCATCTTCATATTGGAAAAAAATATCGAAAGCAAGATCAGAACCTGGATTCTGAAAATGCCAAAGTTCATCTTAGGGAGGAAGTTTAGAATATTAAACCACCCAATAGAAAGTTCATACAAACCGCTACAGAAGGGCTCATGTTACTGTTGTGGCAAGTCTGGACATTTCAAAAATGAATGTCGATTCTTAAAGAAGAAATATTCTTTTAAGGTTGACAATAGCGAAAAGATCGTTGTCATGATTTCTTAAATTAATATGGTACAAGATGATAATACACGGTGGATTGATATTGGAGCAACCAAACATGTGTGCAAAGATAAAAACATGTTCACAAAGTTCAGACAATGTGAATATGACAATGACTTGTACATGGGAAATTATTCTACCGCAACAATCAAAGGCAAATGATTATTGAACTACAATTCACTTCTAAAAAGGTTTTAGTCTCTAGAAGAGTTTAGTGTCTGGAAGCCTGTTGAATAAATTTGGTTTCAGACTTGTTTTTTAGGCAAATAAGTTCATTCTGTCTAAGGGAGGAATTTTGTAGGGAAAAGGTATATGTATGAGGGCATGTTTAAACTCAATTTTGTTAATAAGAATAAAAATGTGATTTTTGCTTATATGGTTGAATTTTCTTCTTTATGAGATTATATATTAAGTCATTTGAATTATAGAAATTGAATGACATGCGTAAGTTAGATTTAATTCCTGTTTTTAATAATAATATTGAAAATTGAAATACATATATGTTAACTAATACTAAAAACTTTTTTCCCTAAGGTTAAAAGGAAAACAAAGAGGCTTGATTTGCTACATAGTGATGTATGTGACATGACTAATACTCCTACATTAGGTGAAAAGAAATATTTTGTTACTTTTATTGATGATTGTTCTAGATATTGTATATATATTTATTGCATTCAAAAGATGA
This sequence comes from Gossypium hirsutum, assembly GCF_007990345.1. Taxonomy (NCBI): domain Eukaryota; kingdom Viridiplantae; phylum Streptophyta; class Magnoliopsida; order Malvales; family Malvaceae; genus Gossypium; species Gossypium hirsutum. The sequence continues at coordinate 9,154,783 of NC_053427.1, forward strand.
AGCACTTGTTAAATTTAAAGTTTATACATCTAAAGTTTAACTTCTGTGTGAATCATTTATCAAGTGCTTAAGGTTGAATAGAGGTGGAGAATATTATAATCCAAGTTACTTTGAATCCACTGGAATTATCCATCAAGTTTCAACCCCTTACACACCACAACAAAATGGTGTAGCTGAACGGAAAAATAGAGTCTTGACTGAAATAGTAAATTCAATGTTATCATATTTCGGCCTTGGATTTGTCATATATCGAATAGAGTTCCTAATACAGAAGCTAAAATAACCCCTAATTAACAATGGAAGAAAAGGAAACCAATCCTTAATTATTTGAAGGTTTGGGGTTCAAGAGCTATTGTCAAAGCTCTAACACTTAAACGTAAAAAAGTTAGGTGAAAGATGGATTGAATGCATATTTATAGGATATGCATATAATAGAAAAGCATAAAGGTTTATGGCAATTGAACCAAATGATTCAATTTCAATTAATACTATTATTGAATCAAAAGATGTTATTTTTTATGAAAATAGATTTAATTCTATTTCAAGGCAATTAAAGCCAAAACAATTAATTCATTTTTGAAATGAGAATTAGATTCCATTGAAACAAATTGATAATAATGATGAATCTTGTTAATAATTAAGAAGTAAAATGATTAAAAATTTCAAACATTTTGGACCAGATTTCATCATATTCCTTGTAGAAGGAAAAAGTGAAAGTATAGGCAAATCAACCTCAACAATCACTAACATTATCGACTTATAACTTTTTTGTCACATCCCAAAATATAGGGAGTTAGATTGATCGGGTTACAAAATTATAGGGTTGAAACAAATATTAAATTAAGGTAAAATAATTAATTAAAGTATTAAGATAATATAATCAGGTTCTTTAGAACGAAACTTGATTACGAAGTTTAATTTAGAAATAGTAAGTTTTAATTGAGTTAAGACCTAATTGGAAAAAGGGTAAAAGTGAATTAAAATATTAATAATGAGTCTTTACTGTGAATAATAATTATATACGAACTAAAATAGGAGACTATTAAAAAAACTATAATAGTTAAATAAGTTAACAATAAATTTTTTTTGAGTAATTATAAAAACTAATAACGAATAGGTAAGTTACAAGAAGAAGCAGTTAATTTTTTTCAAAAATTGTATGGTGAAAATCCAGGTAGATCAGGAGAAATGCCACCAAGCCGATTTTCCACATTAGAAGACAGTGACATCAATTTTCTACAAAAAGAAGTCACGAATGAGGAAATCAAAGCAGCATTTTTTGATATGGCTCCCCTTAAAGCTCCCGGAAGCGACGGATATCACGCCTTTTTCTTTCAGAATCAATGGAATAATATAGGAGAGGCAATATGTGCATGGGTTAAAGGAGTTTTCAGCGGACGACACATTGACCCAGAACTTAACAACAAACTAATCGTCCTTATCCTAAAGATTGCTCAACCCAAAGAAATATCTCAATTTAGACTAATAAGCTTTTGCAATGTTCTTTACAAATTGCTTATGAAAATAATTGCCAATAGATTCAAAATTATTTTTCCTAAAATAATCTCACAAGAACAAGCTGGGTTCATCGCCGGAAGAAACATTACCGACAACATTATCATAGCACAAGAAGTCATTCACTCAATGCGTGGAAAAAATAAGAAATGGATGACGATCAAAATTGACTTGGAAAAAGCCTACGATAGAGTTTGATGGGACTTCGTTGATAAATCTATCCAAGCTGTTAGAATTCCTGACTACCTGGGGACAGTTATCATGCCAACCATTACAACGGCTACTATGCAAGTTATGTGGAGTGGGGTACCCACTGAAAAATTTAAACCTGCAAGAGGTATTAGACAAGGGTGCCCTTTATCACCTTACTTACTTGTTCTATGTATGGAATGGCTAGGGCAGAGCATCCAATCGTCCATCTCTTTAAAAGAATGGACACCGATCAGTAAACGCTGGGTAGCCAAGTGCAGAGCGGATAACTGCTGAAAGCATCTAAGTAGTAAGCCCACCCCAAGATGAGTGCTCTCCTATTCTGACTTCCCCAGAGCCTCCGGTAGCACAGCTGAGACGGAAAGGGGTTCTCTGTCCCTGCGGGGATCGAGTGACAGAAGTTTTGAGAATTCAAGAGAAGGTCACGGCGAGACGAGCCGTTTATCATTACGATAGGTGTAGCCGGGCCTAACTTATCTCATTTATTCTTTGCAGATGATTTGGTTATTTTTTCAAAAGCAGATATCAAACATGGCTTACTCCTGAAGAAAATTCTTGATCAATTTTGCAGTGTCTCAGGGCACAGTGTTAACACGAGGAAAACAAAAATATTTTTTTCAAAAGGGGTAGAGGAAAATCTAAGCAAGAGACTTAGCAGAATCTTGGGATACCAGAAAGTACAAGAATTAGACAATTATTTAGTTATACCTTTATTCCACAAATGAATCACTAAATCCACAATGCAATTTGTTGTTGATAAGGTTCGGTCAAAACTAGGCAACTAGAATGCAAAGCAATTATCCATTGCAGGACGCTTTACCCTTGTTCAATTAGTTCTCTTAACTATCCCTAATTATTTCATGCAATCTATAAAAATTCCAAAAAGGGTATGTGATGAAATTGAACGTCTTGCAAGACAGTTCATTTGGGAAGCTAGTACGAGAGGCAGTAAACTAGCACTTGTTGATTGGGGGACATTTTGCCAGCCCCGAACATGCAGCGGATTAGACTTAAGACGATTACAAGAGAAAAATAGCGCTTTCTTGCTAAAATTAGGAATTAATCTTATTTCTAATCAAAATACCTTATGGACGCATGTATTATGCTTAAAATATGGAGTGAAAGAAATAATTCTTGAGGACATAGGCAGGAACAATAGCTCTGCATTATGGAAAGCACTTGAGAAGGTTTGGCCAATATTAAAGGAAAACATCTGTTGGTCGATTAAATCAGGAACGAAAATTCGATGCTGGAAGGATTGCTGGATTCCTATAGTTGGACCACTGATTAACCATGTCCAAAATTCAACCAAGACCATAAATAACTACCTACTCAAAGATATGATAATGACAGAAGGGGCCTGGAATATTGGAGCATTTAAAGAAAGTCTATCTGATGGAGTAATACAAAAAATATTGATGTACCTCCTCCATACCACTCAGCAGGGGCCGATGAAATTAAATGGATGTCTACCTACTCTAGGAAATTTACAATAAAAAATGCTTACCACATGTTAACAATAACCTCATTGCACTATCAGAATCCTAGATGTTAACAATAATGTAACACCCCAATCCCGTAACCGTCGCCAGAATAGGTAAAGGGCATTACCGGACTTGTAACTCATGTCAGAACAGTAAAATTTTAAACTTTTTCTTGAAATAAAGATCATTCACTTAAATAAGTACTAAGCACAGCCAGAGATAAAATTTAAACTTCACTAAGTAAACATTCAAAAGATGCCATTTTCGCATGGCTTATATACATTAACCAAAAATATTCTTCCGCCACTAGTCTATTCTATACATGCCATAAAATAGTTCTAAACATAACAGTAACAAGCAGTGGATAGTGATAGTGTGACTAGTTGCTGACGATCCCCGAGCCTGTAGCTTCGCAATGAGATCTATAAAACAGAGGAAACAGAGTAAACGGAGTAAGCATTACAATGCTTAGTAAGTTTTAAGCAGTGTCAACATATAACAATCAAATTATAACATAGTTGTTCGTATTTTTATTTCACTCTTCCTTCGGGCATACCATCCCTTTACCAAATATGCACATCTCATCATATACAATAGGCAGATAAACTTTCACATAAAAGTGAGCTCATGTGACATAGATATATCGTATGATTTCACATAACCTCTCACACTGATCCGATGTCACATAATCATAGGAATAGTCTCATAGATTGCTCTCGTATGCATCACATAACTACCTTATGATTTAGTGCAAATCAAGCTCATATATAAACTTGGAGTACATACCTGATTAACCTTTCGCATTGAGTATATTTATAAGCAATTCTTATTACGAAGTCTTACCCGGACATAATCTCCACACGAAGTTATCAGGTCTTACCCGGACAAAATCCCCACACGTAGTCATCGGGTCTTTAGAGCTCGGATATAGTACGAGCACGAAGCTTACGAACATTAATCAGTGATAATATTCTCGCATAAAGCCTGCGGGGTTTTAACCCGGATATAGTACTGACACAAATGCCCTTCGGGACTTATCACATTTATACACTTTCATATCCATCACGTTGGCCACTCGGCCCTGTCACATATATACACTTTCACATTCATCACATCGGCCATTAGGCCTTATCACATATATACACTTTCACATTCATCACATCGGCCATTAGGCCTTATCACATATATATACACTTTCACATTCATCACATCGGCCATTAGGCCTTATCACATATATATACACTTTCACATTCATCACATCGGCCATTAGGCCTTATCACATATATATACACTTTCACATTCATCACATCGGCCATTAGGCCTTATCACATATATATACACTTTCATATTCATCACATCGGCCATTAGGCCTTATCACATATATACACTTTCACATTTATTCAAATATACTTCACATACCACATATACTATCATGTACAGACTTGGTCTTGGCCGAATCTACATCCATCACTTTCCAATGAATAATTCAATTTTACGCCATACTATCATTTCATATTCGAATACTCATAAGCTTACAATATCACGATTTAGAATTCAAGTATGGGTTTAATCAATAGCTTATGAGCAACTAAAGCAAGTTTTATCCACGTTTACAACAAAATCACATATTCACTACGAGCTGTTTTCCTGAGCAATGGTCACTAAATTATTTATAACTGGAGCTACAAAACTCCAAATCACTTGCCGTTAATTTTTCCTGAATATAGACTCGTATATCTTCCATCCATAAAATTTCCAGAATTTTAGGTTTGGCCAATCAATACCAGATTTTTCTTAAATTTCCCCTGTTTCACTGTTTGACTATTCTGACCACTCTTCACTACGAATCAAATTTCTCATTTTACAGAATTCAAAATGTGTTTTATTTGATTTCATTTGAAACTAGACTCATTAAGGAGTCTAAGCATATAAATTTTATCTTATAACCATTTTTGTACAATTTATAATGATTTTCTAAAAACAGAACAGAGGATTACAGTGTCATTCTGCGCTGTCTCACACAACTTTAAGTATCTCATTATCAAAAATTCCTTTGCTTACACGGTTTCTTTTATAAGAAACTAGACTCATTAAGCTTTAATTTCATGTCTCATTCAGCCTCTAATTCAAATTCATAAATTTATGGTGATTTTCTAAAGTCACGTTACTGCTGCTGTCCTAAGCAGACTATTTCAAATTACCCTTAAATTCCCAAGCTCAAACACTTAAGAACTTACCATTTGAGCTTAGAACATATCATGGCCACATCATATCTTATTAAATAAACTCATCATGTCCTATTATAATTGAATTTACTCAATGTTTAATCACTTAAAACTTACAAATGAATCAAACGCAAATACTTAAGAACTTACCTCGGAAATTGCCGAACGATTACAGATCGACTATTCGGTTAGGTAGCTTTTTCTCTTTTCCGAATTAGACTCCCTAAGCTCTTGAGCTTGAATAAACAAATTTAATCTATTACAAACCAATTATACAAACTCATGGCCGAATATAACAAGAAGACTATTGGATTCTACTAGCCACTCATTGCCCTATTATTAACCTTACTTAATTATAAACGCATTCGGCAATTTGATAATTAAGTTCATATCACGGTATCATAACTCAACATTTATCAATATATCATTAACAAAATATGCTCATGTCAAATTTACTCCCAATCACATCTCAAAATTCAGCAAGCTTAGAACTCATTTAATAGTTAAATTCAGTAGCTTAATCACTTTGCTAACTACTTATGCATATAATTCAATGATTTTTACATCATCTTACAATCACCATTATTCAAGACTTTGAGATTTCCACAATGTTCATCTAATGCCTCTAGGCCGAATGTAATATTGCATCCAAATTCACATAGTTTTTTTTTGTTATATCTAATTCTAATGTACATAATCATAATTCAATTCAACATTATAAACCATTATCACCCATTTAGCCGAATATACCACATTAATTTTTAACATTACCCATGTAAATACCTATAGGTTCTTATACCTTAAATTCACACATTTAACCCTTTAATGCCTATTGATCATTCCTTTGGTCTTAAACTAAATGACAGCTCTCATTCTCCATATTTCAACCGAATTTTTTCATAGCATGAAGACTTCCATACATTTATAAAAACTTTCATAACTCATTTGAGCCATCAAGCACATTTAGTTTGTTCATACTCAACTAGAATCAATTATCCTCCCAAAATCATCAAACATACAAAATATACCCCATTAAGCTCATGACCGATTGCTACATGCCTCATGAACACAAAAATTTTCACATGGGTCTTGTTGCAAGCTTCAAAACCAACCAAAATTCACAACTTTTCAAAGAAAATAACATGAACCTTACCTTATTTGAAGTCTTCTTTTGCCGAATGCCCTAAGCTCAAAGGTTTCTATTTTGTTTCTCAACTCACGGCAAGAAGAAGAAGAAATGGCCTTGTTATTTTCACCTCAAACATGTTTTATTCATTTATTTCATTAACTTTTATTATTTCTATTTTATGAAACCACTTTCTTTAATATAAACAAATATATTATTAACATTATTTACTAACATACAAAGCACAAAATGCCAAAATGTGTCATTCATGCCCATCCTTGCCGTCCACTACCCATAAAAAGGAATGTTTGACATGCAAGTCCCTCATGCTTCAAACCATGCAATTTTTAGCCACTTCCAATTAACCTATGACATTTTCAAGATTTTTCACATAAGCCCCTTTTTATTTATTTCACATCCAAATGACAAAATTTAAAGCATGAAATTTTCAGACATACTTATTCATAAATAATAAGCATAAAATATAACAATTAATTATTTTTGTGACTCGGTTTTGTGGTCCCGAAACCACTTTCCGACTAGGGTCAAATTAGGGGTGTCACAACTCTCCCCCCTTTAGGGATTTTCGTCCCCGAAAATTTCCACCGATGCATAGGTTAGGATAACGTTCTCTTATTGAATTATATCCACAAAGACATTAGCTCATTGATAGCAATTGTAATTCATTATTGATTTCGCATCGGTCTATAAAATCATTTTCTTATCTTAAAACAAATACATAAACATTTCTACAAGTATGCACATATATCTCATTTCCTTGATTTCATAAGCAATAATCACTTAATTTAATTCACAAATGCATTTCAAACACATATAAATCACATATTAACATGTATAATTCATATCATCAACCCACATATTCGTAACTCACATTTTCATTCATGTATAAGCTGTAACCTGACCGAAAGTACACATATACTCAAACATCCCAATAAATATCCTTTATCACTCCATCATATCTCACTATTCAACTTAACCTATTTCCAACAGAAAATCAACTTCTACATACCTGAACATTGAGTTCATTTAGCACATTCAATCACCGTTAACGATACCCGTATACAATCGATTTGGCATCAAGCCTCATATTGTATACCGGCATGGGATTTATTTTAGCACATAACCCATATATCCAAAATTATCAGCATTCATCACAAATTCTTACAGACTTTCAAATGTTGAACTTAATCGAAATAATTTCTTGAATATGATTAACAAAAAAAATAGGGGTCATTTAGCAATAGCACATATGACTTCATATACCAAGCATTCCATAGACTAAATCCGTAACACATTTATAACATGAATTCATTTCTTAACAACATATCCACCATCTTTTTACTTTCATCTGATTTTCTCATACCTTCCGTACATACCTGTATCACTTATTCTGATCTTATTTAATTTATCATCTTAAATGTACCTGTTGAGTCATTCGAAATCATTACGGATACTCATTAAGCACATATAGCTCTTACAATGCCATATCCTAGATATGGTCTTACATATTCTCACATATCGAGCCGATGCCATGTCCCAGACATGGTCTTACACACTATCTCAAATCAATGCCTTCGTCCCAGACGAGGTCTTACATGAATTCCACTTCACACACTTAGTGCCCACTGACCGATCTCGCACTCATAGTGCTCGGTTAAAGGAATTCGCACACACACAGTGCCTCTAATCACTCACACACATAGTGCTCTTATTCATTCGTTATTACACATTGAAATGACTTAACCAAGTCTATAAACATCCTGTATGTACACTTGTAAACATATCATCTCATTTAAATTTGAATTCGTATAGTAATGAACACTTAAACTTTGCTCAAATTACCGGCACGAAGCCTACTAGGCACGAAGGCCCGAATACACGTCACCAGCATGATTGCTCTTCGGGACCTAGCCCAGATATAACACCAGCACGAATGCTCTTCGGGGTTTAGCACGGATATATCTCTAGCACGAATGCTCTTCGGAACTTAGTCCGGATACATCACTAGAACGAATGCTCTTCGAGATTTAGCCTGGATATATCACTAGCACGAATGCTCTTCGGAACTTAGTCTGGATACATCACAAGCACGAATGCTCTTCGGGATTTAGCCCGGATATATCACTAGCACGAATGCTCTTCGGGACTTAGTCCGAATACATCACTAGCACGAATGCTCTTTGGGATTTAGCCCGGATATATCACTAGCACGAATGCTCTTCGGGACTTAGCCCGGATATATCACTAGCACGAATGCTCTTCGGGACTTAGCCCGGATATATCACTAGCACGAATGCTCTTCGGGACTTAGCCCGGATATATCACTCTCAATTCTCATGTACATATACACATATAGCAATACACATTAGCATATCATTTACATTACTTGAATACAAACACAACATGCTTATCGACCATTCAACTTCCAGTTCCATAGCCACATACAAAAATCACATTTATAGTCATAACACTCTTTCAAAATTGCATCACTTATACCCTTATAATTCAATCCAAATCGAAATTCAAATACGAGTACATGATACGTACCTGATCAACTTAATAATTTAGGCATATCTAAGTGAAGTTATATCGCAAATTCTCATAGTCAGAAGCTTGCTACAGCTCGATCGGGATCAAGATTCATTACAATACAACAAACACATTTTAATAGCCAAAAATCATCACACTATCATTTTATCACTTTATGGCATGTATAAATAGACTCACGCGTGCTACGTTAGTCCTAGAATCGACTAAACCGTAGCTCTGATACCAATAAAATGTAACACCCCTATCCCGTAACCGTCGCCAGAATAGGTAAGGGGCATTACTGGACTTGTAACTCATGTCAGAACAGTAAAATTTTAAACTTTTTCTTGAAATAAAGATCATTCACTTAAATAAGTACTAAGCACAGCCAGAGATAAAATTTAAACTTCACTAAGTAAACATTCAAAAGATGCCATTTTCGCATGGCTTATATACATTAACCAAAAATATTCTTCCGCCACTAGTCTATTCTATACATGCCATAAAATAGTTCTAAACATAACAGTAACAAGCAGTGGATAGTGATAGTGTGACTAGTTGCTGACGATCCCCGAGCCTGTAGCTTCGCAATGAGATCTATAAAACAGAGGAAACAGAGTAAACGGAGTAAGCATTACAATGCTTAGTAAGTTTTAAGCAGTGTCAACATATAACAATCAAATTATAACATAGTTGTTCGTATTTTTATTTCACTCTTCCTTCGGGCATACCATCCCTTTACCAAATATGCACATCTCATCATATACAATAGGCAGATAAACTTTCACATAAAAGTGAGCTCATGTGACATAGATATATCGTATGATTTCACATAACCTCTCACACTGATCCGATGTCACATAATCATAGGAATAGTCTCATAGATTGCTCTCGTATGCATCACATAACTACCTTATGATTTAGTGCAAATCAAGCTCACATATAAACTTGGAGTACATACCTGATTAACCTTTCGCATTGAGTATATTTATAAGCAATTCTTATTACGAAGTCTTACCCGGACATAATCTCCACACGAAGTTATCAGGTCTTACCCGGACAAAATCCCCACACGTAGTCATCGGGTCTTTAGAGCTCGGATATAGTACGAGCACGAAGCTTACGAACATTAATCAGTGATAATATTCTCGCATAAAGCCTGCGGGGTTTTAACCCGGATATAGTACTGACACAAATGCCCTTCGGGACTTATCACATTTATACACTTTCATATCCATCACGTTGGCCACTCGGCCCTGTCACATATATACACTTTCACATTCATCACATCGGCCATTAGGCCTTATCACATATATATACACTTTCACATTCATCACATCGGCCATTAGGCCTTATCACATATATATACACTTTCATATTCATCACATCGGCCATTAGGCCTTATCACATATAACACTTTCACATTTATTCAAATATACTTCACATACCACATATACTATCATGTACAGACTTGGTCTTGGCCGAATCTACATCCATCACTTTGTAATGAATAATTCAATTTTACGCCATACTATCATTTCATATTCGAATACTCATAAGCTTACAATATCACGATTTAGAATTCAAGTATGGGTTTAATCAATAGCTTATGAGCAACTAAAACAAGTTTTATCCATATTTACAACAAAATCACATATTCACTACGAGCTGTTTTCCTGAGCAATGGTCACTAAATTATTTATAACCGGAGCTACAAAACTCCAAATCACTTGCCGTTAGTTTTTCCTGAATATAGACTCGTATATCTTCCATCCATAAAATTTCCAGAATTTTAGGTTTGGCCAATCAATACCAGATTTTTCTTAAATTTCCCCTGTTTCACTGTTTGACTATTCTGATCACTCTTCACTACGAATCAAATTTCTCATTTTACAGAATTGAAAATGTGTTTTATTTGATTTCATTTGAAACTAGACTCATTAAGGAGTCTAAGCATATAAATTTTATCTTATAACCATTTTTGTACAATTTATAATGATTTTCTAAAAACAGAACAGAGGATTACAGTGTCATTCTGCGCTGTCTCACACAACTTTAAGTATCTCATTATCGAAAATTCCTTTGCTTACACGGTTTCTTTTATAAGAAACTAGACTCATTAAGCTTTAATTTCATGTCTCATTCAGCCTCTAATTCAAATCCATAAATTTATGGTGATTTTCTAAATTCACGTTACTGCTGCTGTCCTAAGCAGACTATTTCAAATTACCCTTAAATTCCCAAGCTCAAACACTTAAGAACTTACCATTTGAGCTTAGAACATATCATGGCCTCATCATATCTTATTAAATAAACTCATCATGTCCTATTATAATTGAATTTACTCAACGTTTAATCACTTAAAACTTACAAAGGAATCAAACGCAAATACTTAAGAACTTACCTCGGAAATTGCCGAACGATTACAGATCGACTATTCGGTTAGGTAGCTTTTTCTCTTTTCCGAATTAGACTCCCTAAGCTCTTGAGCTTGAATAAACAAATTTAATCTATTACAAACCAATTATACAAACTCATGGCCGAATATAACAAGAAGACTATTGGATTCTACTAGCCACTCATTGCCCTATTATTAACCTTACTTAATTATAAACGCATTCGGCAATTTGATAATTAAGTTCATATCACGGTATCATAACTCAACATTTATCAATATATCATTAACAAAATATGCTCATGTCAAATTTACTCCCAATCACATCTCAAAATTCAGCAAGCTTAGAACTCATTTAATAGTTAAATTCGGTAGCTTAATCACTTTGCTAACTACTTATGCATATAATTCAATGATTTTTACATCATCTTACAATCACCATTATTCAAGACTTTGAGATTTCCACAATGTTCATCTAATGCCTCTAGGCCGAATGTAATATTGCATCCAAATTCACATAGTTTTTTTTTGTTATATCTAATTCTAATGTACATAATCATAATTCAATTCAACATTATAAACCATTATCACCCATTTAGCCGAATATACCACATTAATTTTTAACATTACCCATGTAAATACCTATAGGTTCTTATACCTTAAATTCACACATTTAACCCTTTAATGCCTATTGATCATTCCTTTGGTCTTAACCTAAATGACAGCTCTCATTCTCCATATTTCAACCGAATTTTTTCATAGCATGAAGACTTTCATACATTTATAAAAACTTTCATAACTCATTTGAGCCATCAAGCACATTTAGTTTGTTCATACTCAACTAGAATCAATTATCCTCCCAAAATCATCAAACATACAAAATATACCCCATTAAGCTCATGACCGATTGCTACATGCCTCATGAACACAAAAATTTTCACATGGGTCTTGTTGCAAGCTTCAAAACCAACCAAAATTCACAACTTTTCAAAGAAAATAACATGAACCTTACCTTATTTGAAGTCTTCTTTTGCCGAATGCCCTAAGCTCAAAGGTTTCTATTTTGTTTCTCAACTCACGGCAAGAAGAAGAAGAAATGGCCTTGTTATTTTCACCTCATACATGTTTTATTCATTTATTTCATTAACTTTTATTATTTCTATTTTATGAAACCACTTTCTTTAATATAAACAAATATATTATTAACATTATTTACTAACATACAAAGCACAAAATGCCAAAACTTGCCGTCCACTACCCATAAAAAGGAATGTTTGACATGCAAGTCCCTCATGCTTCAAACCATGCAATTTTTAGCCACTTCCAATTAACCTATGACATTTTCAAGATTTTTCACATAAGCCCCTTTTTATTTATTTCACATCCAAATGACAAAATTTAAAGCATGAAATTTTCACACATACTTATTCATAAATAATAAGCATAAAATATAACAATTAATTATTTTTGTGACTCGGTTTTGTGGTCCCGAAACCACTTTTCGACTAGGGTCAAATTAGGGGTGTCACAAATAATCTGGAAATTCCCAGGTCCTCAACGTATTCAATTTTTTTCTATTGTTAGCATGTAAACAATAGTTACTCATTAATCTAGAGAGAGCACGAAGAGGACTCAATCACAACACCTCCTGTCCTATGTGCCGACATAATACAGAAGATGTTCTACATACTCTCAGAGATTGTTCCACGATTAAAGAAATTTGGCTTAACATTACTCATCCAAGTTGGCAAAACCAATTCTTTTCAAATGATAATATTTTTGACTGGGTGGAGGAAAACTTAAAGCATAACGAGTGGCTCATATGGAATACTTCATGGTCTACCCTTTTCGGGGATAGTTGCATGGAAAATATGGAAAAATAGGAACTTATTTGTGTTCCAAGGATTAACATGGAGTTTATCAGAAATTATCAAGACTTCTGTCTGCTGGGTGAGCCAGTATGCCAATTTACATTTGCGGGATCCAACTCAAGACTCAAGTAGAGAAATTGAGCAAACTTTAGGAACAGTTGATTGAATAAAGTATATTGATTTAGGTTTTATTTTTTTAATTTAATTTGTTTTTTACACCAAAAAAAAAAAAAGAATAGGTAAGTTGAGATCAAATAGATATGCATAATTAAGTGACTAAAATTAATATGCATTGAGTCTTAGCTTAGTGGTTAAGAGCTTAAGAAATTTCCCAAACCCTACTTTTTTTCATTTTTCCTCTCTATTTTTCAAGCAATTAAGGATGGGAACTATGTTGGTATAAGAACTAAATATGGTAGGAATTGAACATAATTTGGGCAGTAGCCCAATGCTATAGCCTACTCCCTTCCCCTTTAGCGCACCCAGGTTTGAGTCCCTCTTTTCCCTTTCGTTTTTAATTTCGACAGTAACACCCCAAAATCCCCATATGTACAGTTCGACAACAAAATTGAGCAGGAAAATGGTGATAGCCTACTGGTTCAGGCACTAGTCTCTAATGTAAACTAAGTTTGAATCACTCCTTTTCGCTTTCCTTTTTTTATCTTTTTATCCTAATTTGAAATTATTATCTTATTTTTAAAAAAAATAAATTCAAATAGAAATAGAAATCCATATTTTTTTACCTTCTTACCCTAACTAGAATTCAAATTACTCCTTTCCAAATCCTAATAGAATCTATCATCTTTCCTTCTATTTATTCTCTATTTTTCCTTCAAAACTCATTTTGCAAAATTCTTTCAAATTCTTGGGTTCTTTCTTTTTCTCTTCCATTGTTAAAATTGGTTTTCAATCAAGGAATTTAAAATCATCTTTCTTTTCTCGAGTAGATCATCAATCTCTCCAAAGCTAAAGGTTTTAAGTCTTCAAATTACTTGTGGGATCTAAACTTAAAACATTATATATGCATGATTAATTGTAGTGTTAGGAAATTAAAAGAGTTGTTATGTGAAATATAAAACATGCGAACCTAGAGGAAATATCATGCCAACACTATAGGAATTGTAATTTGAACACGTAGAAGTTATATGTGAACCCATATAAATTGTATGTGAACCTTAATTGCTTAATAGGTGAGTTATACATATTTAATTATGCGAACCCTTGTATATACATCATTGTTATTCTTTGTACATGCACTAAATATATGTGTATATGTGAGATTGATTGAATACATGATTGCATGACATTTGATAATAATTTGTGACAATAAATGTGCTAAATAAGCATAGTATCAAAATTTGATAACGAGTATGATATGATGAGTATATGTGCATATTACATGAAATTGAGAATGGAGGACAGAGGAGTTCCGTTGGAGACAGTGGCAATTTAAGTCCACACCGAAAGTTGGTACTGCACGAAGTAGGCGACAGTGTAATCCAAAACGAATAAGCTAGGATGATAGGCTAAAAAGCCACCAAACTAGGTCAATCGGGATGATAGTTTATGTGTAAAGCCATCTAAACCAGACAGGACGGGATGGTCGTTTTAAAACACCATCAAAACTGGACCAAACCGAGGTGGTAGTAATAGTCATCGTCACAGATGACAAGTGAACGACCATCGTTGTTAGAAATCAAATTCGTGATGGTCAGTTATTGTTATTTGTTATGTGAGATGGTTTGTCGAGCAATGCTCGAAGGCAGTTCAGATAGATGAGTGAGAAATTAAAACGTTAAAACATAAATGTGCATCATAATTATATTCTGTATATGTATTGATTTATTATATGTTCCTCTTACTATGCCTAACTTATTATTATGCTATGAATTAAATACTTTACTAATCGATTGATTATATATAATGATTTAAGATTAGTCTCACACTGAGCCGTTGTAAGTTCATTCCCCCTTTTTCCTACCACTTAGTTAACGTAGAGAATAATACTCGAATCAGCATCGGAGGACCCTTGGATTAGCAAGTCGGTTTTTTTATTCTACTATAAGTTTTATTTAAAATTTTCCTTAATTGTTTATTTTGGATTTGTATTTTTTAGTATTTTCTCGTTTTTATATCTTAGGTTTGGAATTTGTTAGTTATTTATTTTATGCATGACATTCAAATATTGCTACTAGTATTTGCATGCCATTCAATTTAAAAACTATTATTTTCTTTTTGCTACTTTACAAAATACTCAAAGTATAAATAAGATTTTTCTTGGAAGCCTTTTTATCATTTTATTTAAATCCTCACAATAATATTATTATAATTGAATAAATTTGGTTTAAACTAAAGAATGTTTTTCCTAACAACTAAAGAGTAATTTTCAATCAAATGGACTTGAGTAAAAAGAATGGCTTTATGGGATCACTTCGGTGATTGATTGTAATGCCTTTGACTTAGCCGAAATTCCTAGGCCGGGCGGGGCTGTTACAGTTTTAGTTAGTTGTCCATTAATTGTCCTAAACTCCTTAACAAAATGATGATGCCACACATTTTCCATAATTAATATTTATTTCAACCCCTAAACTATACATAAGATATTAGTTTGGTACTTTAGAAATTTTTGAAAGATAATTCCCAAAAGGTCAAGAAGTTTCTAAAATTATAAAAAGAATCTAAAAATTCATAAATTACTTTATAAATCTATTAAAATTATAGTTATTAGTTATCTTTTAAAAAACTCATAAAATTTTAAAAAAAACTATAAAATTACCTAAAATTCCAAAAGAATCTAAACGAAAATAGCATCATTTATCATAACCCAATCCAATCCAATAATTCCATTTTACTATTAATTTTAATTTTCAAATATGAGACAGACAAATCCATCCAACACAAATAAAGTTCCACCCAAAAATTTTCTTCCCAGTTGTGGCACATAATTTCAGGAAACTCGGCCATTATTTTACCCCATTGCCAAATATCAACTCTCTTTGTAAGTATCATGTTTGATAGTAGCATGATGTATTTGGACAAAAATATTAATGGTTTTTTGTGAACTAGAAGTCTAATCTTGATAAGTAAAAGGAGAAATTTTAGGCATCAAAGTTCGATTTCTGTAAAAGAAAATCAATCTCATTAAATTGGAAAAAATAGTTTAGATTCTTTTGGAATTTTAGGCATTCTTTATATATTTTTATAACTTCTATGATAGTTTTAATTTTTGCATAATTTGTACTTTTAAAAATATATTTTTTAATTTCATAAAATATAGTATGAATTTTTTTATTTTAAATTACCATTAACAAATTTCTTAAAGTACCAAATTTATAATTTAACTATAGTTTAAAGATCAAATTAGATATTAACTCTTGAATTAACGTGTCAGATCATTGTTTTATTAAGAGATTAATGACAATTAATGAATGAGTGAAAATTTGTAACTTTTGAATAATCATATTATTAATCATCGATGATGCATTTAACTTAGATGAATCCAACAAATTTTGTAAGAAATTAATTTTTTGATAAATGGATTTTAAAATTTTGTTCCAACTCATTTAATTCCAAAAACTAATAGAAACCTCAAATTATTTTTGTTAGTAACAAAGTCGAATATTTTAAAGGGTTGTTTCGCAGGTACTCCTTCTCCCCAATATTGTTTCTTCTTAAAACAAGATTAGTAAACATGAATGTAACATTTCACTTTACTTAAAAGTTGGTTGCAACATGAGATAGAATTAAAATGCACATAAAAGTAAAAAGTAATACGGAGAGGAAATAACAGGACCAAGTTTTGTTA
Source organism: Gossypium hirsutum (assembly GCF_007990345.1). NCBI lineage: Eukaryota > Viridiplantae > Streptophyta > Magnoliopsida > Malvales > Malvaceae > Gossypium > Gossypium hirsutum. The sequence continues at coordinate 9,171,964 of NC_053427.1, forward strand.
ACATTGTTAAGACACAATCATCCTATATTTATGGAGCCTCACTCAGAATATAATCCTATTCAATTAACTGGATCAACCAATCAACAAAACACTCCTCTATTGGCTAAATCTCACCAACTTCTCTACAAGTAAAATTCATACAACCCCAATACAGAGCATCAAATCAAATAACATACACTTAATATTACTCTCAAAACCACATACGAGTTCTTCAATACTAATGAAGAATATGAAAATCTAAACACACACACAAAAAAAAAAAAGTACGCAATGAGTACTTGAGTAAGCTTATTTGATTTCCCAGCATACAAAGTTGCACAGTTTGCAAAGGAAACGAACCTCCTATATATAGTAAATTGAATACTTAATTGATCTGGTAGCTAATTGAATATTCATCCCAATACGTTTTAATTCCCAATATTTTATAAGACATAATGTTTATACTAGCACCCAAATTAGCCAAAACTTTTTCTACATTTAAGCTAGCAATCAAATAAGGAATAATAAAATTCTCTAGATCTTTAGGCTTAGTGGATAGTTTATTTTGGAGAGTGGCCGAACACTCCTCATTGAAAAATGATCACTTTTACCGGATATAGAATCGGTGGTTTGTATTCTCTGACAACTAGCTTATGCTATTTCTTGCTTTCCTCAACCTCATCATTTTTCTCATAAGCGTCTAATTTCAACTTTTAAAAAAAATGTTTTAGAAAATCATGATTGCAAAATATGTTAGGGAAGTAAAGAAGAGTATCACTTCCCAAATTTGAGCGGATTCATGTTTTATTGTGAACTACAAATCTAATCTTAATCCATAAAAAAGGAGAATGATAACTTGATGACCATCAAAGTTCAAATAAAAACAAACATTGTCGATTTGTGTAGAAGAAAAGCAATCTCATTGTCATTAAATTGGAAAAAAATAGTGTAGATTCTTTTGGAATTTTAGGCATTCTTTATATATATTTAAAACTTCTATGATATTTTTAAATTTTGATTAACTTTTTTTTATAACTTCATAAAATAAATTATGAATTTGTTCATATGTTTAGAATTTCTTTTTTTTTTGTTTTGAATTACCGTTAACAAATTTCCAAAAGTACCAAATTGATAATTTAACTATAATTCAAAGATCAAATTAGATATTAGCTCTTCAACTAACATATCATGTCATTATTTTGTTAAAGGGTTAACGATAATTAATGAATGGATGAAAAATTTTAACTTCCCGAATAACCATAGTATTTACGGAAAAAGACTAATAGCTGAAAAGTCGGTCAATAGCTTAAGTGAAATTAATATTTCAACGTGGGAAGTATGAACCCTATTTTTCTTTTTGTTTCATAGTGTTAGAAAGAATAAAATAATAATTGTTTGAGTTATGTGATCTGTTAATGAAATAAAAATACAGTGGCAAGAGAGGGGGATCTGTAAGGCGAAAGCCAAGGGCCGAAGTACACTTTTTCTCTTTCATATTGATTAGAATAAGGTGTTTCAACCTTACAACGTTGCTTCTATTACACATTGATTAGAATAAGGTTTTTCAACCTATTAATAGACATAGTCGCTTCTCTTGTATCATTCGAATTCAACATTAATGAAATTTCTTCTCTTCTGCCTGTGATTTTTTTCTAAAGGGCTTCCACGTAAAACCTGTATGTTCTATTTTTCTTTCTTTCTTTGCAATACATTGTCATTATTGATGTTCAATTTTATAACAATAATCCTTTTTATTGATAAATTATTTTTTAGATTAAAAAACATAAATGGCTTTTTCAAATTCAGTACAAATAATATGTTAAAATACAAAAGTAAAAGAATATGATTGGTGAGGGAAGTCGTTCCAAGTCGTAAGTGATTATTGTAGGCGTGCGATGCCACTGGTTTCAGCTTCACACTTTCGATGTCGATCATATTTCTCATCCACATGCATATATGTATCTGCTTTCCTTTTCTACATTTATCATATGATCATAAGGTACCGCCGAAAGAGAAATAATAAGAAGAAGAAATGTAAGATTATTTCAATGGTTTGAGAGAAGAACAAAAGCTTCACCGGTGAGTTTGTAAGAGTTTCAAGTGCTTGCAAGTATCTTAAAGTGATTTGATTCCCCTGATGTAGGCCTTTCCAAACAGTTCCCTTGCTAAGGCCAACAGGTAATAGAGTCGTGGTGGGTTTCCTGCACAGGCATTTGGATTTAACAAGTGTAAATATCTTATTGTGGAGTCTCAAGTGTATCCAATGTGATTTGGAGTACTATTTAAGATAGATGTTGCAACAGGATATAGACATAATATGTTGATCATGCATTGTCTAATGAGAAGTTTCCTTTGGACAAGATGATTTCTCGTCTATAAGTAGGATGAACTCTTCTTTGTTGAATTTTCATAATACGAATTGATAGAAATATAGTAAACCAACAGATTCTTAAAGAAAAATCTAGAGAGGAAATGAAAAAGACTTATTCAAAAAATATTAATTCTTTATTGCTTACTTTGTAATCTACCCATATACATGTTTATATGCGCTAGAGAAAGCCTTAACTGCTGTTAACAAATTAACAATATACCAGCTTTGTTAACTGCTTAACCACCTGACTAATCACACATTAATCACATGTGTATTTACATACTATAACATTCACCCAGCTTCCTCGAGTGGGACGATCCGAAGAAGATGATGAAACTGAGTAAACATCGACACAGACAACGGTTTAGTGAAAATATCTGCCACTTGGTCACATGCAGCAACTGCTCCAACAACCAATTCTCCACTAGCCACCTTTTCACGAACAAAAAACAAATCAAGTTCAACATGTTTGAACTTGAAGTGCAGAACGAGATTAGCTGCAATAGCTACGGCACTGGAATTATCACACCACACTGTCAGAGGATCAACCGAACTTAGTTTTAATTCTGTCAATAGAGAGACCAGCCAAGTAACATCACTAGTGGCTGCGGCCACTAAGATATAGGTGTGTGACCAAAATACTCACAGTATCCCGTAGTAGACCTACAATCATCAAAATCAAGTCCCCAATTTGCATCGGCATAACCAACCAAAGACAGCCTATCAGATATTTGGAAAATCAGTCCATGAGAAAAAGTACCACGTAAATACCGTAGAATACGTTTTAATGCTACCATGTGTGATGTAATGGGAGCATGCATGAACTGACACACCTGATTAACAACATATGCAATATCTGGCCATGTTAAAACGATATACTGAAGAGCTCCAGCAAGACTACGATAATCAGTTGGATCAGCAAGATGTTCACCCTCATCCTTTGTCAACATAGAAGAACTTACCATCGGTGTATGGACACTTTTGGCATTAGACATAGAACTCCGATCAAGAATCTCACGAATGTATTTGTGTTGACGTAAGTGAAGATTGTCGAAGGATGATCTACTGACTTTAATCCCTAAAAAATAATGGAGATCACCTATATCCTTTAGAGCAAACTTATTGTGTAGCTGCTGAACAAAACAATTTATTTCATCAGATGAACTGCCAGTGATAACAATGTCATCCACATACACAAGAACATAGAGAGTGTAGTCAGAGGAAGATTGAACAAATAATGAAGCATCTAATTTTGACAAAGTAAAACCAGTAGAAACAAGAAACTGTTTTAACTTGTCAAACCAGGCACGAGGAGCTTGTCGTAATCAATATAAAGCTTTAGTCAGACGACACACCAGTTTTTCACCATTTGGACCATGTTGCACTTAATTGGGAGGTTGCTGCATAAACACGTCATCAATTAGATCTCTATTCAAAAGGCAGTATTGATGTCAACTTGCCTGAGGTGCCAACTCTTGGTCACAGCAATAGAGAGGATGACTCGAATGGTAGCAGGTTTACTACTGGACTGAACGTCTCCTTAAAATCGCAGCCAGGTACCTATGAGCAGCCTTTGGCTACCAACCATGCCTTCTATTAGTTAATCGTCCCATCAGGATTCTTCTTTATCTTAAACAACCATTTGCAACCAATCACTTTCCGACCAGGAGGAAGGAGACTAAGCTCCCATGTAGAGTTAGCTATTAAAGCATCTAATTTAGCTTCGACAGCGAGACGCTAGTCTGGATGAGCAAAGGCCTCCTCAACAGAACTTGGCTCAACCTCAACTTTGTCAGCATACAAAGCTTTGGGCTTAAATATCCCAACTTTAGACCTAGTAACCATAGCATGAGTATTAGTAGTAGAGACGGAAGGAACAGTAACTCGCTCAGTAGGAATAGTTGTAGTAGAGGGAACCTCCTCTTGTACAACAAACCCCAATTCATTCAACAAATTTACGAGACCATGTTGATAAGCACTACACGTAGAAGACGAATCATACTGATTTGTTTCATCATTATGACTGGCAAAAGGAACCCCAGGTGTAGGCTCAGTGTTCGAAGGAGTCTCCTTAGTTGTAAAAGACCGAACAACAGGTACATATGTAGTATTACCCAGATACGCCTGATCATCGGTAGTAGTAGAAAGCGAAAATAGAAACCGATTTTCATCAAAAATAACATGCCTAGAAACAATTACCTTACCATTTGGCGTTAAATAATAATAGCCCTTATGATGCGAGCTATACCACAGAAACGTAGATGGCTGTGACTGAAACTCAAGCTTGTGTTTAACAAATGGACGTAAGTATAGAAAACAGCAGCAACCAAACACTTTGAGATGATCATAAGTTGGATCGCGACCAAACAGACTCTAATACAATGACTATTCTTTTAGAACTAGAGTGGGTAATTGATTAATGAGATGTACTGTACTACAGAACGCATAGCCCCAGTAATCCATCGGTAAATTAGCTTAAGCCAGAAGAGTGAGACCAGTCTCCATAATGTGTCTGTGTTTATGCTCAGCAACACCATTCTGTTCAGACATGTAAGGGCAAGAAACACGATTAAGTGTCCATTGACTAACTAGAACGAAAGAAAAAGCATGGAACTCACCTCCCTAATCACTTTGGAACTTCTTAATATGCTTCCTGAACTGAGTGAGAATCATCTTCTGAAACTGACCAAAACATTCTACTGCTTGAGATTTACGACTTATCAAATACACCTAGGTAAACCGACTAGTCATGTCAATGAAAGAAACATAATACAAATTCCCGTCACATGTAACAGCGGTCGGGCCCCACAAATCAGAAACAATCAATTCAAACAAGTCAACATAGTCAATACTAGAATTCAAAAAAGGCAATTTATGTGATTTTCCTTTCTGACATGCTACACAAACATTATCGAGATGACTTTTATTTACAGTAATTTGGCATTTTTCTAGAACAATTTTTATAGTATTATGAGCAGGATGACCCAACCTTTTATGCCACAAACTAAAAACATCATCAGTCGGAAAGCAACTGTGAAGGACAGTACTGTGAACAGAGGGAAACAAAACACTCGAACCTACCGAGAAATGGTTGAGCCCATCACGAACTTGGCCCCGCATTAAGGTTTCTTGTTTCTGGATGTCCTTAATCACACAATGTGAAGGGTGAAATTAAAAAAAATACATTGTTATCAGTAGCAAACTTAGACAGAGATAGTAAATTTTTTCGAATGCTTGGCACACACAGCATATTTAAGAGATGTAGTAATTTCTTTTTCGTAGGTATAGTTGTAACCCTAATGGATGAAATTTCAGTGGATACCCTATTACCCATTAAAAGAGAAGAATTACCTATATATGGGGTGGAGCCATATAAATTCGAAGTATTTCGGCATACGTGATGAGTAGCCCCTAAGTCTGGGCACCACGACGTGCTTCCTACTAGCAATGGAACATAAGAGTTAGTAGTATTAAAATTGGAATCATACGCTGTAGCATCAGAATAACTAGAAGCATGCAAATTAGGAAGCCAGGGGGAATCCCAACAAATTGAGACGAGTCATACTGAGACGAGTCAACATTAAACATGTGAGCAAGCGGTTTTGTCCGACACGGGGCCTCAGGAACAGTCTGCAATGATCTTTCAACATTTACACAATTAGCAGAGGGCCTAGGCAAAATTTGGCCATCACTTTGACGAGACTAGACTAACCCACTAGGCCCATGTGGCCTAGACACCACCCCACCATACGGGTGGCGTAAGTAATTATTCTGCCCATTACCATTTTGGCAAATGGATTTGATCCATTATTCTTATAACCTACATGTGGCCTACGTGGAACAAAATTATCCACTCCAATATTCGGCTGATAATGAGACCTCAAATTTTCACCATGAGACCCCCAATTTTGACCATATTCATTTGGTCTGATTTCACGCTTCCAATCTCCCCTAATCGCTCCAGACGCGAACCTTTCTTGTCACGTCGCCGGTGCTTCCAGTGGCAATTGCTCGTCACGGCTGTATCTATAATAGTAGCTCTGCGCAAGGTGGCCATACCTACTACAAATCTGACACTAGATTCTTGGATGGAAGCTTTGACCTCGGCCATGAACAGAGGAGCGACCACCACGGAAAGAACCGTTCATTGACTGAAATTGAGGCCCCTCTACAACATCGCAGCAACCAACACATCATGAACGGACCGAATTTTTAAAGCTTCGCATTCAAGCAGAGCATCAACGAAGCATTGAAATGTTAACAAAATCGAAGAGAGTGACGCAGAAGAGACAATGGCCTTAAACTCAGAGGAGAGATCTGTAAGGAGAATTGTCGTCCGTTCGGCCTCCGAGATCTAAGATCCAGATGCTATAAGAAGAACGTACAAGCTTTTGATGTTGTCAACATATGATTGAATAGAAAGACTACCTTTCCTGAGAGAGTGAAGCTCATGCGCAACTGCGATTGCTTCGCACTTGTATCAGTCGCGAACAGATTATTTGCCATGATCCAGACGTCACCTACAGTCCGAACATTCGTGAAGGAGGACAGAAAAGAGGAGCTTATCATGGAAAACAGCCATGAAGTAAGCAAATTATCTTGTTGATCAAATATCGATGCAGACGAATTAGCAACAAGATTACCATCGGATGTTTGAACAAATCTCGTCAGAGCTGTCAACGTGCCATCAAGAACCCAAGCAAACCGTAGCCATGAAAAATGAAATGATCTGCTGCTGCCACTGAATGAACGAACCTTCATCAAGTTTTATGACCTTATGCCGAGGAAATGACGTGACTACTCCATCACCAAGAAACATCGAGGCACTAGGCTCAACGGAATCAGATTCAGTGGAATGCATGGTAGCCATGCCCGAGAATCACTAAGCGACTGATACCATGATAGAAATCTAGTAAACTAACAGATTCTTAAAGAGAAATCTACAGAGGAAATGAAAAAAACATATTCAAAAAATATTAATTCTTTATTGCTTACTTTGTAATCTACCCATATACATGTTTATATACACTAGAGAAAGCCTTAACTGCCATTAACAAATTAACAATATACCAGCTTTGTTAATTGCCTAACCACCTGACTAATCACATATTAATCACATATGTATTTACATACTATAACACGAATTTTTAAATTTTAATCATTCAAGTTTCAATGATTTTTTTAAAGATTGATTGAGTTTTAAAAAAAAATTAAAAAGAGATTTAACAAGTGAAAATATCTAGATTGTCCTTATATTATAAAAAAAATATAGTACTTAATAGTTTAATATATTTGATTTTGATATAAACAAATTAAATTGATGATAATATAAATAAAAATTTTATCTAAATAGACTTTTGATATATAACTCTGTTAGGGGCTTAGGATTTACCCCGAGTTGGATGGTATATTTTAATTTTACTTTTTTTCAAATTTTAATAATATAATTTTATCCTTTTTGACTTAATAATTGTATTTGTAGCTCTTATCAATGGTCAAAAACTCAATTTAAGTTATTTTCATAAAAATATTACCTTTCCAAACTTTTAAAATTTTTCTCAAATCTACTCATGTAATTTCTACCTTCGCAGTTACCAAACACTCGATTAAAGGGATGGGTTAGAATTTTCCATCAGTTCTGATACAATTAAAATGTCATCATAGAAGTCTTATTAGGGAAATGCAAGTGATTTCCTAAAATGAAATATATTCAGTGCTATGTACGTATGAATATTTGTCCAATATATGAAAATAATATTGTGAATTCGACAATTAATGAGTGATGAGTGTAATGATTAAGTATATTGTACTCTTTTTTTAAGAAAGAAATTTAAATTCAAATATTGAAGATGATATTGATGTGAGAGACATGGGCAAATCCCCAAAAAATTAATCTTCATAGATCATAAAACAAACATAAAGAATACTTTATTATTCCAAAATATTGTAAGTAGTGTCGGAATTTAGTGCAACTTACTACTACTTGAATTGGTCAAGATTTTTATTTCTAGGAGTCAGTTAACAGTTTCAATCATTTATTTGTGCAAATAAAATAGAAGTACGTTAGCTACTCTAAATCAAATTAGTTGAGATATTTTAGGAGGTATTCTTGTTTAAATAAATGTCTTACTCTTAGTCAAGTTTCAACACTTCAGATTTCTGTTTTCTTGTATTCTCTTGATTGAGTAATAATAATTTTCTTCTTGTTTCCATTTCTATTGTTTGTGTTAGTGTCAACTGGACTCAGAGCTAGGTGGTTACCAAGTGTTTGATATTATTACTCAACAAACATGAATAGGGGAAGTGCTTCTTCGGGAACTGCTGTAGAAAAGTTTGTTGGTAATAATTACAATTACTAGAAGTTATGTATGGAAGCTTTTCCACACAGGCAGGATTTGTGGGATTTATTGAAGGTGATGAAACATTAATCCCAGTAGATACTCCGCAAAATGTCAAATTACGGCGAAAATGGAAGATCAAGTGTGGGAAAGCTCTTTTTGCTTTGTAGACGTTGATCAGCAAGGAATACATTGACGTTCGTGATTTAAAGTCACCAAAGCAAGAGTAGGAGACTCTTCAGAAGTTGTTTACCAAGAAAAATACCAATTTCTTGAGAATGAACTAGCTGCGATAACTCAAGGTAATTTGTCCATTGAAGAATATTTCTTAAAACTAAAGAACTTGTGTTTTGAAATTTTAGAGTTGGATACAGAGGAGACAGTAAGTGATGCACATTTGCATTCCCATCTTATTCATGGACTACAAAAAGACTTATGCCCTTTGTTTCTTCAATTCAAGGGTGGGAGAATCAGCCTTCAATTGTTAAATTAGAAAATTTTCTTTCTAATCAAGAAGCTTTGATAAAGCGAATGACAAGCAATAACAAGCTTTCTCCCAAATCAGAAGATGTGTTGTTTGTCAAAGATCAAAGGAGAAAGAATTTTTGCTCGAAGTCTTCACCGAGTGATAGAAATTAGTTTAGAAGTGAGGAGCAGTCCAAGAGATCTTCCAAAGCTTGTTACAGGTGTGGAAGACTTGGACATCTCAAATTGGATTTTCGAGTGAAAGTAGTGTGTGATCGACGCAGGAAGTCAAACCATATTAAGTCAAATTTTTTAGTCAAAATGAAAGAAATAGAAGAAAATGTTGTACATGACATCAATAAGTTCCAACAACCAACTTAGGAGCAATGTTTATCCATTAAGTTTCTTGACCAGCCAACGAATGTGACTTCTATTTTGCACCAAGATGATGTGTCTACAGATGTTCTTAACTATAGCAAGGAATGGATTGTTGATTCTGGTTGTTATCATCATGCTACTAGGAATGATAATCTTTTATCTGATGTTTGTCCGCATCATAAGAGGAAGGTCACTGTGACAGCTGTTAATTCACTACATCCTGTGACGAAAGAAGGAGATTTGAATGACAAAAATTTTCTTCTCAAGGATGTCTATCATGTCAATGGCTTAAAGAAAAATCTTGCCTCTATCTCACAAATAACAAATTCAGGAAGGTATGTTCTTTTTGGTCCTAATGATGTTTAAATTCTTTTAAATGTGAAACATATTATTGTTGATGTTTTGTTTTATGGAAAAAGAAAAGAATCATTATATGTTCTATCCACAAAAGATGAGTATGTAAGAAAGGTTGGTCACAATGCAAACTCAATGCTTTGGCATGCTCACTTGGGTCATGTAGGTTTTCAGTTGCTATAGAAGATATCCACAAACTAACTTCTTGATGGTGTCCCTGTTTTTAAAAGCATTCATCATGATGAGATTTGTCCAAGTTGCCAATATGGAAAATCTCATCGTCTTCCTTTCTCAAGTTCAAAGAGTAAAGCATCAATGCCATTACAACTGGTTCATTCAAATATTTTTGGACCAACGAGAACGCCAAGCTACACTGGCCTTTGCTATGGATTGTGATTGTAGATGATTTCTCTCGGTTTAGCTGGGTAAAATTTTTAGAACACAAAAGTGAGGCTTTGTCTAAATTTGTTTAGTTCAAGCATGATGTAGAAAACGAATTTAGGTTGTCAATCAAGTGCATACGCATGGATAATGGAGGGGAAGTTCTATCAAATGATTTTATGGATTATTGTAGAGAGCATAGAATTCAGTGTCAAATGACTTGTCTAGAAACCCCCACAACAAAATGGGGTTGCTGAGCGTAAGTTAGCTCATCTTACATAAATTTGTTTGTCTTGGCTACACGCAAAGATTCTTCTGAGAGAACTATGGGCTGCAACTTTTCAAACTGCTTGTCATGTCCTAAATCAACTGCCTTCATGGTCAAGGGTAGAACCATCACCTTTTGAGCTACTACACTATCGTAGACCCAATGTGAGTTATTTTCATATTTTTGGGTCTATTTGTTATGTTCATGTATTGAAACACAATCAAGCTAAGCTTGACCCAAAGGCCAAGGAATGCATTTTTGTTGGCTATGATAGTTGCATAAAGGGTTGGAGATGTATGGATTTGAAAACAAAAAAGGTTATTGTTTCTCATGATGTGGTGTTCAATGAAGTGTCATGTCACAAACATGATGCAAATGATAGCAAAGGTACAACAAGTTTTTCACTTTTTCCTGATGATTGTTTAGGAAGAAATATTTCTTCAATTGAGGGATGCATTCAATCTAAGGAAAATATAGAGGTCGCCACAAGTATTGAGACTGTCACAAGTAGAAATCCTTCGAGACAAAAAAAGTTGACGAGCCATTTGTTTGATTATGTAGTTGAGATAAATCAATTTTCTGTTTTATCTTGCTTTTTCATGAAGGAGTCATGTGAAAATGAACCCAAACTATACAATAAAGCTAAAGGAGTTTCGAAATGGGAAAATACAATGGTAGAAGATATTTCTGCATTCAACAAGAATGACACATGGGAACTTGTACCAAACTAATTTGATGTCAATTTAATTACTTGTAAGTGGGTTTACAGGTTGAAGAAAAAGGCTGATGGTATGATTGACAGATACAAAGTTCATATTTTTACACGTGGGTTCTCTTAGTAATACAGTCGAGATTATGACTAGACTTTTAGTCATGTTGCAAGGATGACAACGGTTCGAGCAACCATTTCTTTAGCTGCTAGTAAAGGTTGGAAATTATGGTAACTAGATGTAAAAAAATGCTTTCCTTTATGAAGAGTTGGATCGTGATATTTTTATGGAACAACCATAAGGATTTATACCTGAGGAGTATCTTGATCATGTATGCAGACTTAAGAAGGCATTATATGGTCTTAAGCAAGCTCCTCGTGCTTGGTTCGGTAAGATTTCTTAATGTTTTGATATTTTGGTTTTAAATTTTCAAGTGCTGACCCGAGCTTATTTATTAAAAAAACACCCACTATGTGCATATTGATTTTGCTTTATGTGGACGATATGATTATTACGGGTGATTATAATGCTGAAATTAATAGTCTTCAAGATGCTTTGATGGTTTATTTTGAAATGAAAAGTTTGGGTGAAGCTGGTTGTTTTCTTGGCCTGGAAATTAAAAAATGTAATGGTTATTTTGTCTCTCAAAAAGGATATGTAACACGTTTATTGCAAAGGTTTCGCATGGAGGATTTATAAGAAAAAACTACTCCAATGAAACCTAATATCAAGCTAGCTAGAAATGAAGGAAAGCCATTAGAAAAAGCAACACTTATTCATCAACTTGTTGGTAGTTTATTTCATTTGACTATCACAAGACTTGATATTGCATTTTTCGTGAGAGTTATTTCTCAGTTTATGGATCAACCATGTGAGAGTCATTTAGTTGTAACAAAGAGGATTTTTCGTTACATCAAGGGTACTCTAAGTTATGGATTAATGTACAAGCAATCTAAGCCATTTTCTTTGAGTGGCTTTGTAGATACAGATTGGGCTTGTGATGTGAATGAAAGGCGCTCTACAACATGTTTCAATGCGATTTCATGGTACAGTAAAAAAAACTACTGTGGCTTTCTCAAGTTGTGAAACAGAATATGTAGCAGCTACAATGTCTACTCAAGAATGTTTGTGGCTAAGAGACTTATTCAAGGAATGGTGACTACTCTCAAACATCCAATTCAAATTTATTGTGATAATGAGAGTATTATAAAGCTTGTTGGGAATCCGGTGTTTCATGCTTGTTTGAAACACAAAGAAAATTTTGGGATGAAAATTTTGAGATATAGATATTTTGGGAAATTGTTTTTATCACAAAAAAAATACATCAAGAAGATCCTTGAGCGATTTGAAATAAAATATCCAAAACTGGTAAGTACTCCTTTAGCTACACACTTTAAGCTCTCAATTTCAAATTTCCCACGAAATGAAGAAGATGAAAGGCACATGTCAAAATTACCTTATTCAAGTGTAGTTGAAAGCTGGATGTATGCAATGGTATACACTTATCCTGATATCTCACATGCTGTTAGTGTTGTTAGTCGATACATGGTCAATCCTGGTAAGTTACACTAGCATACAGTTAAGTGGATTTTTAGATATTTGTAAGGTCCTGCTAACATTTGCTTAAAGTTCGGAAGAACGCAAAAAGGTTTAGTCAGATATGTTGATTCTGATTATGCATGAAACTTAGATCGAATAAGGCCTCTCACAGGTTACCTATTTGTTAATGGGAATTGTGCCATTAGTTGCAAAATGACACTTCAAGGTACAATAGCTTTGTCGAGTACCAAAGCGGAATACATGAAAACTATTGAAGAAGTAAAAAAAAACAATTTGGTTTAGGGAGCTGTTTAGTGAACTGGTAAGTGAAAATGTGATAGTCAAATTGTCATACATCATACCAAAGATCAAATGCATCACAAATGACATTCATTTTCACTTTGTTAAAGAAGTGATCATTCAAAGGAATTTCAGATTTTTAAAATTGGCACAGAACATAATCCGCCCGACATGTTAACAAAGACCCTTCCAATTTCAAAGTTCCAACATTGCTTGGACTTTTTCAGTATTCAACGAAGAATCAGTTAGGTCCGTAACAAGGCTTGGCAAGGAAGTTAAGTCAAATAGTGAATTATGCCTCGCATTTTGCACTAAACAGAGTGTGACGTCGCAACAAGGAAGTGTTTTTCGTTTTAAAGAGTAGCCGATGTCACAATGAGAAGAAAACCTTCGTGTCAACGGTGTGATCCTTTTCATCCCGATGGCGCAATGCCACATCACGACGTGGCAATGTGCAGTTCAAGTTTTTTGGCTTTTTTTTTTCCAATTAAACTCTATTTTTTAGTTTCCCACTTAAACTTTGATTAAACTAGGGTTGTTGTAGTCATATGTGCTATGAATTTCAACATATAAATAGGTCTTAGTTACTATAAAAAACAACAAAAATATTTAGATTGATAGAATTTTGTTTTTTTCTTTGAAGGGTTTTTCTTATGGGGCTTCAGGTTTTCTTTTAATTCTCTACATCATTTGTAATCTTATTCATTATAGTGAAATCTCCTTTTGTCGTGGTTTTTTATCCTCATTTAAGGAGTTTTTTCATGTAAAGTTTTGTATGTTCGACACAAACTAAAACTAACTAAGCTTTCAAAATCTTCTCCTTTCCTTTGGCCTTAAATGACTTGGCCACCTCCTTAGCTTCAAATTCATAACCCAACCAAAGAAATCACGTTAGTATAATGTTATTCAACACTTGAAACTCTTAAATCTAATAATTAAATGTGATTTGGTAAAGCGAGAACCCAACTTTGCTTCCTTGAACACTTAGCTAACCTCTCTCAAACTCTAATAAACACTTTTTTCTTATCTCAATGACTCTCTGAACATCTCTAGAAGTTAACATTAACAACAAAAATTCCTAATATCACTTTCTCTACAATTTCAACCTAAACTCATTTCAAAATCTTCTCCTTTCCTTTGGCCTTAGATGACTTGGCCACCTCCTTAGCTTCAAATTCATAACCCAACCAAAGAAATCACGTTAGTATAATGTTATTCAACACTTGAAACTCTTAAATCTAATAATTAAATGTAATTTGGTAAAGCGAGAACCCAACTTTGCTTCCTTGAACACTTAGCTAACCTCTCTCAAACTCTAATAAACACTTTTTTCTTATCTCAAGGACTCTCTGAACATCTCTAGAAGTTAACATTACCAACAAAAATTCCTAATATCACTTTCTCTACAATTTCAACCTAAACTCAAGAATCCACTATCTCACTAAAATATGTTTCTAATTTGAAATTTCTTAGTTATAAAGGCTTTATTACTTTTAGAGCTCTTCAAAATAAACTAAAAAAACATCTAGGAAACTTCAAATTCAAACTCTCTCTTATTAAGCGTAAAATCAAGTGGAAGCAAGAAATAAGTGTCACATTTATTGTAGATAGAAAGTTGGCTTTTATAGCATTACAAATGACAAATATAGAATCATAACCAACACTTATATCACCTATAAACAAAGACCACCACCAGTTTAAACAAATGTAAAAAGTTGTTCCTAAAGAATAGGACTTATTGAAACAGGAAAATAGCTTTGAAAACACTAAATAATTCAAACAATTCCTTCCCCAAACTGTTTTGCATATTTGCAGTTAGTTTATTTCTCCACAAATTCCAGGTTTTTCCCTAAGCAAATGTCTCCAACTTCAACGCCTTAGTCATAATGTCAGCTGTCTGCTCCTTTGCTCTACAATGGATAAGCTCAATAACTTTATCATTAGACAATTCACAATGGAAGTGGTACCTTTCATAAATGTGTTTGCTCCTTCCATGCAAAACGACATTCTTTGATGGTAAAGGCATTCTCACAATATAACGTTCTCACAATATAACGTGATACATTGTTTTTGAGGATGATTAAAAGCATCCAAGATTCTTTTCATCCAAATTGCTTGACAAGCACATGACACTACTACTACTAACTCTGCTTCAGTGGTAGATAAGTTCACTACAAGTTGTTTTTTCGAAGACCACGCAATGACACTTTCTCCAAACAGAAAATCATATCCTGAAGTGCTCCTTCTGTCATCTTGATCCCCAGTATAATCACTGTCTATGTAGCCAACTAACTCACCAGTGCCATCTTTTTTGTACAAAATGCCCTGCTCTGAGGTTCCTTTTATATATCAAAAGACCTTTTTTGTTGCACTAAGATGAAGTTCAGTAGGTTTTTCCATATATCGACTCACCAGTCCAACCACATTTATTAGATTTGGTCTGGTCGTAGTTAAATATCGAAGACTCCCCACAATTTGCTTTTTACCAGTGACATCTACTTTGACTCCATCTTCATCTTTCACAAGTTTTGTTCTTGGAACAATAGGACTTTTAACAGAGTTGCACATTAACATACCAAATCTCTCAAGAACTTTATTAGCAGACTTCCTTTGACTAATAAATATGCCTTTATCATTTTCTAACACTTCAACTCCAAGAAATTATATCGTCTTTCCAAGATTAGTCATTTCAAAATCTTGCATCATGGAATTTTTCAAGGGTTTAATTATTTCCTCATCATTTCCCGTGAATATGAGATCATCAACATGCAAACTAACAATCAAAATTCTTCCTTTTAAATCAGTTTGAATTAAAAGAGTAAGTTTAGATGGGAACCTTTCAAAACCATCCTTTGTAAGATAGGACTCAATGCAACTATACCATGCCCTTGGAGCTTGCTTAAGACCGTACAAGACTTTATTTAATTTGTAAACTTTATGCTCCTCCCTTTCTTTCTCAAAGTCACGTGGTTGATCAATAAAAACTTCTTCCACCAGCTTTCCATAAAGGAAAGCGCTTTTAACATCAAGTTAGTAAATATTCCAACCTTTTTGCATAGCCATTGCAATAACCATTCAGATTGTATCCCATTTTGCAACTGGTGCAAAAACTTCATTGTAATTAATTCCATATTTCTGGGTATATCCCTTCGCCACCAATTGTGCTTTGTGTCTGTCAATCTCACCAAGTTCATTTAGCTTCGTTTTAAACACCCATTTTACTCCGATAGCCAATTCCATCAATTCCCATGTTTCATTTTTTTCAATGGCTTGAATCTCTAGTTTCATAGCTTCACACCATTTTTTGCTTACAACAGCTTCTTCAAAAGTGATTAGATCTACTGTTGTGTATAAAACCAAGTTATTAACTTCTTCATCTTCATTAGAAATGCCTAGTCCTACGCCACTCATGTAATTTTTTTGCCACTCTAGTGCTTTTCTATTATTCCATCTAATCCTCCATTGATCTATAGCTGGAATATTAAGACTTGGTGGTTCTTCTCCAACTACTTTCTCTATGTTTAGTACAACGACGTCATCTTCACTCATATCATCCTCAAGGGTAATATCTTCCTATTCCAACTCTTTGTTTGCATTCTCTGAATTTTGACTCCAATCCTAGCCTTTATCTTCTTAAAAATAACATCACGACTTATTACAATATGCCTAGAGACTGGATCATACAATCGATAATCCTTAGATTCATTGCTCACACCAAAGAAAACACACTTGTAGCTGTTGTCGTCTAACTTTATTCTTCTTTGTTCAGGTATGTGTACATAGGCAACATACCCAAACACTCGAAAATGGTCCACAAAATGTGTAACATTACTCTATACCTCTTCTGGTGTTCATCCATTCACAGCTACTATCAAGCTCTTGTTCATCACATGGGTACACCATTAAACTGCTTCTACCCAGAACTCTTTTGGGACATTTTTTTTAGATAACATGCTTCGAACCGAGTTCATAATGGTTTCATTCCTCCTCTCTACTACTCCGTTTTGTTGCAGGGTGTAAGCTGCGGTCAATTACTTGCGAATACCATTCTCCGTACAAAAATTATTAAATTCACGGGAGGTGAACTCTCCACCGTTATATGTGCGTAAGCAAGCTATACGGTCACCACTTTCATTCTCAACATATTTTTTAAAGCTCTGAAATACCTCAAACGTCGTTGATTTGTCATGCAAGAAATAGACCAAAATTTTGTGACTAAAATCATCAATAAAACTGAGTAAGTATCTCTTCCCACCTATAGAAATTGGTGTAATTGGTCAACAAATGTCAGAATGCATCAACTGTAAGTTTCTTGATGCTCTTCATAAACTCTTCTTCGGTATTTCCTCCTTATGTTGCTTTCTGACCAAACAATGAGTACATACTTTGTTTGGAATGTTGATTGTTGGTAAGCCACGAACTAACCTTTTGGACTACATCATATGTAAGCTGTTGTAGTTCAAATAACTGAACCTGCAGTGCCATAGATGAGAGACATTTTCTGTGGTAGTTTGGAAGCATAATGAAACCAGCGATTGTGAGCAAGGTAAAACAATAGCTGAAAGCACAAATATCTGATTTCTGGTCATTGTGGTTGTTACAATGAGCCTCTTTTTGGATGATACAACTTGCACTCACCCCCTGAATCAAAATATCTATCCCTTTCTCCTAGAGCTGTCCCATGCTCAACAAATTATTTTTTAGTTTTGGAACAAAGAAAACTTCAAAGATTACCTGTTTAGTGCCTTCAATCTATAATCTAACACTTCCTTTTCCCATTACTACCATTTTTGTATCATTTCCAAGCTTGACGGAGTGTCGAAAGCTTTGATCAAGATGAGAAAAACACTTTTTGTTCCCACACATATGATTTGAGCATCCCGAATCAAGAAGCCATACGCCATCTTGTTGTGAGTTATATGTCTCCACACATGACATTATGAGTAGCTCTTCCTCTTCATCAAGTCCCACAAAGTTGGCTTTACTCTCCCACCCTGGACATTCATACTGAAAATGTCCCAATTTGTGGCATTTATAGCATTCTACCTAGGCTTTGTCAAATGATCTCCCTCTGCCTCATCCACGTCTTCTGTATGAATTTGCGCCACGTCCTCTACTTTTAAACCTTTCGTTACCAGCAACAGCTTTTAAGGCATGATCTTCTTTTCTTTCTATTCTCTTAAACTTCTGTTCATGTACAGATAATGAACTTTGCAATTTATCAATCGACATGGTACATGTATCTTTTGCCTCTTCAATAGATACAACCACATAGGTGAAATATTCTGTTAAAGTCCGCAAAATCTTCTCCACGATCACTGAGTTAGGCATGATCTTCCTATTGCTCCACATCTGGTTTGCTACAGCCATCACTTTAGCAAAATAATCTTTGATCGTTTCTCCTTTCATCATTTCCAACACCTCAAATTCTCTTCTTAAGGTGTTTCACTCTCTCATTTCCACCAAACTTGCTCTTCAAAGAATCCTAAACAATTTTGGAGGTTCGTCTATCCAAAATCTGCTAAAAAACAACATGATCTATGGCTTGATATAGATAGTGTTTGATCCTGTAATCCTTCATCTTTATCTAGTCCATCTGTGCCTGTTGCGCGATGGTCTTCATAGTCGTTGTTTCAGGCTCTTCGAAGCCTTTCGCAACTAGGTTCTACGTCCTTTGGATCTCAATAGATTCTCCATCAGCTCACTCCAATGGTCATAGTGAAGACCATCAAAATGAGGAATCTTTGTAAGACTACCTTTACTCTTTTCTTCACTCATATCCACTTATTTCTTCAACAACCTAGCTCAGATACTAGAATGTTAAGTATAAAATCAAGTGGAAGCTGGAAATGAGTGTCACATTTATTGAAGATAGAAAGCTGGCTTTTATACCCTTACAAATGATAAATATAGAATCACAACTAACACCTAGATCACCTATAAACAAGGATCACCACTAGTTTAAACAAATGTAGAAAGTTGTTCCTAAAGAATATGACTTATTGAAATAGAAAAACAACTTTGAAAACACTAAATAATTCAAACATCTCCTTCTAGCACTCATTAAAACATGAATGGAGAAAGTTTATCATTATTATTAGAAAATGCATATACCTTGTTAAAATGAAAAGAAATTTTTAAGAAAATCTCAAAAACGCAACTCTTCATCTTCCTCTTGAAGAAACAATGACACTACGAAAATGAGGAATAGATGATGAAATTAGTTTAAGTAAACTTATTTTTTTAAATGTAAAAATTAATAAAATTTGACTTACCAAAAAATGAGAGAAAATGAAATGGTCTCATAAAATAATGATAAGAAAATAAGTTTCTCCTAATTTCTTATCTTATTTCTACACTCATGAGACTTTGACCCCTCTAATTCTACCTCTCTTACAAATTACTCCATAACTCAAAATTCTAATTTTCTAAATGCAAACTAATATCAACAACTAACTAATTAATAATTTTATTTATGATTCTTAAGATTGGACATTGAATCCCTTCTCTACATGGAACGACTTCCTCATAAATAAATAAATAAAAAGTCGATTTATCTATCCAATCAACATCCTTCAAACCTACAAACATACCAGCTATTTCCGGTTTTGAACAATACCAGCAACTAGACTAACTTATAGGAAAATAAATGAGGAACAACCCTCATAGATTGGTTCCACTTCCTCTTGTTGCGGCATTTGATAAAGTAGTTTACAAGGATGGCCAAACCCTTGGAAGTAACTAGTTGGAGTTCAAACCATAGAGTTTTAAAATCTCACAAAAAAGGGATGAATAGGGTATATAGAAACCTCCCCTAAAGATATGCAAATAAAAGCACATTCGATTGCCATATCTTTTTGAAATCCTTTACGTTCTCTCAAATCAACAACATATCCACACTACGGGAAATGCATCAACAGCAGTGGATGGGGATAACCCTTTGATGGTTCCCTACATTGTCACACTTGCCATTTTATGAAAATGAAAGAAAGCAAAATGAAAGAAAAAGAAGTAACATAAATGAAGAATGAAACCAACTTGTTTATAGCAAAAGTCACATTTATGTCTCAATTAAAGCCCCCCAAACTTTGCAACGATGTGACCTTTAAAGTAGTTTTCTCTTAAACGACGATTTTGTACCAGGGGAAACAAAAAAGCCTCAATAAACACCACACACAATTTTGATGTGAATATATGATACCATTATAATCTTGTAACTCACTAGATAATGGCAAATTAATAGCCACTGTACTCTTCATCATTGCATGTTCCCTCCAAAACTAGTATTTTGGTCATTATATCAGCATCATTGTCTTCTCAAATTTACTTTCGAAAACAACAATTATTTTTCTTTCATAGGCCATTTTCAAACCTCCTCCGGGCTAGCAAGCAGATGGAACTAATGTTGGTACCTGAAGAAATGGGCTTAGACCCAAAATCAGTAACACAGGCCCAACTCCTAATAACACAAATATTCTCAACAAAGGGAGTAGGCCAACTTATAATAAAAACCCACAAGAGATTGTTAGCCCCGAACATAATGGGAGCATGCCAAGGAGCCTCACACATGGGATCTTCATCCTCACTAGCGTAGAATGCTTATACACATCTCCCTTCTTACTACTTCACGAAATAACAAGAAAAGCATCTTCCAACTCAAATCATTTAGCATAATGAAGCATGACTTAAAGCCCTTGAAGATGCGATGAAGATAAACCTACTTATAAAGAGTGACAATTATATCCGAGTATAAGCTCAGGCAACCTCAAGCAAGCACAAAATATATATATATATATATATATAAACCAATATGGCAACGTTAACTAGGTATGCCCACAAACCAAAGTTTGCACCATTTTACCCTTTTCTTTAAGCTTTACTAACTTAAGAATCAAAGAGTGTCCTCGAGTACAAACTATGGTGCCCTCTAATCTGTTTCCTGTCTAGCAAATCATTTGATATATTGATCTAATTCACCTCAAATACTCCTTTACAAATCGGTCTCAATACACATTTTACTCCTTAACAAAATGATGGTGCCGCACATTCTCAAGAGATAATATCCAATTCAACCCTTGAACAATTGCTAAGATACTAGTTTGGTACTTTTAGATTTTTTAAATATAAATAAAGAAAAAAAGAAAAAAGTTTCTAAAATTATCAAAAAATCTTTTAAAAAAATTTAAAAAAAATCATAATTTATTTTCTAAAATTCTAAAATTATTTTTTAAATTATAGTTATACAATTGTTAGAGTTGTGTGACCCAAATTCTAGGAGATTGCTTTCAAGTCAAGTTAAACAAAATATATATTTTCTTTCTAAAAGATTTGGTATTTATTAGTATAATATATTTAGCATTTATTAGCATAATTTATTTGACCTATGAATTTAGCTTATAAATAGACTCCTTTATAATCTTAGAAAACACGTCCATTAAATATTAGAACTCATAATATAGTTTGGGGAATTTTGTTTTTACTTTTTGAAGGTTTTTTGTTTTCAGGGTTTAGTTTTGTCTCTATCTTTTGTACTTTTCGTTCTTTTGTTATTATAGTAAAATTATATTTGCCTGTGATTTTTTATCTTATTTGGAGAGATTTTCCACATTAATTAAATTTGTGTCTTTAATTTATTAATTTCTTCCGCTAATTTTACTTGTTCGTTGCTTAATTGGGTCGATCCCCAACATATTTTTTTTAAAAAAAAGTAATCAAATTTTAAAATACATATAGAAAAATACTTATATTTCCAAAAGAATCTAAATGAAAACAGCACCAATTATCATAACCCAATCTAATACCTTTTTTCTTATGTTTTTCATTTATTCATTTATTTCTATCGCGTTCTTTAGAAGATATTATAGTGAAAAAATCATTATATACTTAAAAACAATAAATAAATCATTATATTCATGTATATATATATAAAGAATATTAAAAGTTATATCGAAAAGAAATTAAGAGTTTCGCTAAAAGTTCAAAAAATTTCCCTCACGACATTTTCTTTTGAAAATAGATGTCTTGAAAAGAAAAAAAGAAAGCGAAATGTTACTAATGAATTTTACTATTAATAATTAGCGACATACTGACCTTTACTTTTACCGACAATGAAGTTCCGTTAATATAGATACGTCTATACCAATGGATAAATTATTTGCCGAACTTACACCAACACAAAATAAATTTCCACCAAAAAAAATTATTCTCAATTGTGGTACATAATATTAGGTAAGCAATGTCCTTTAATTTCAGGAAATTCGACCATTATTTTAGCCTATTGGCCAATATCAACTCTCTTTTAAGTATCATGTTTTATATTTACATGATGTATTTAACAAGTATTTGGACATAAATATTACGAAACTTTTTTAAATATATAATTTAAAAAAATCGTATAATAATATCTAATTTATTTTATTTTTTTTTCCGAAATAAACGAGGTTATTGTTATTGCAAAATATGATGGAAAAAAGAAGAATAACACTTCCCAAATGAGAGCGGATTAATGGTTTATTGTGAACTAGAATCGCAATCTTAATACATAAAAAGAGAAAGATAACTTGATCAGCATCAGCGTTGAAATAAACACAAACATTATTGATTTGTGAAGAAGAAAAGCAATCTCATTAATTTGGAAAAAAAAAATAGTTTACATTTTATTTTTGGAATTTTAGGTTTTATTTATTTATTTTTTAAAACTTCTTGATATTTTAAAATTTTGCATTATTACTAATTTTAATTTTTTTATAAGTTCATAAAATAAATTATGAATTTTTAGATTTTTTAAGAATTTTTTTTTCATTTGTTAATAATTTCTTTTGTTTTAAATTGTCATTAACAGATTTCTAAAGGTACCAAATTGATAATTTAACTATAGTTAAAGGGCCAAGGTAAATATTAACCCTTGAATTAACGTTTCATATCATTATTTTGTTAAACCACTATAGTTAAAGGGCCAAGGTAAATATTAACCCTTGAATTAACGTTTCATATCATTATTTTATTAAAGGTTTAATGACAATTAATAGAAGGGTGACAAAAACGGAATTTTTTAATAACCTGAATAGCGATTTTATCAATATCAAGAATGCAATTTAGCTTGAATGAATCCAACATTTTTTTTTTTAGAAGTTGATATGTTTGATAAATGAATTTTAAAATTGTGTTCCAACTCATTTAATTTGATGAACTAATAAAAACCTCAAAATACATTTTTTAAATAACAAACTCAAATATATTAAAGGGTTGTTTAACGGGTACTCATTAGGCACTGGTTAAGAACTATTTAGTTACTAATTCAGTAAAAAAATAAATTTAATGCTAAAGTGAAAATAATATATTAATAAATATATTTTTTGTAAAAATAATAAATATTTATTTTAATATTAATTAAAGTACCCAAAATCATAATTAATTAACACATTTTAACTATTTATAAAATGTTAATTAGAATCTTATTTATTTATGAATTATCTTAATTAATTCTTGGGCGAGAGGTTTACGTGAATATTACCTTCAAGATGAACCAATAAAAACATTATAAATTTATTACTAATTCATATACTAAAACAAACGTAAAAAAAAATACTCTTTTTTAAATTTAATATTATGGTTATAAAAAAATTTTCAATAATAGAAGACATAAAGTATGGCATTGGTGGGATACACTTTTAAACAAATTGTGGAAAAGTCAGTCAAGAACTGAAGTAAAGTGTAACCCCAAAGACCTTTGGTGTTGTAAAAAATTGACGTGTTTGTCTTCTCTACACACAGTTTATGAATTTAGATTTTGATTGATTTAAAAGAATAAAATTATATATTTTATTTAAATTTTATTATAAAATATATAAACTTCAATATAAATATTTTTATTTTTATTTTTTAAAAATTAAAATTAAATAAACTTGAATAAAATTTTCAAAATAATTCATTTCATAATCTCACGTAACCTGACTCATAAATACATATATTTAAGAAAAAATGCTAATTGCGGAAAAATAGATCAATAGCTGAAGTGAAATTTATATTTCATAATGTGTAATAGCAAATTTAATGTCGACAAACAGTTGATAAATTAAATGATAAAATAAAATTATGTGATCCTAAATGCAATTGAATAAAATGTGATCAAGTCCAAGATTTTGTGCCTAACTATAAATAGTTAAGTGACTAAAATAGAATAAATTAAATAGTTAAGTGATTAAAACAGAAATACATTAATACTTGGGTGATTATTATATATTTACACTTTAAAATATCATGTTATGACTATTTTCACTACTTTTCATTATAGAAAAAAGTAGAGAGGAGATTGTTAATCATTCCAATGGCCGATGAGGGTAAGTTGAAGATGTCGATATGTCATGTATGGTGGTTGAAGAGAGAGAGAGAGTGAGTGAGAGAGAATCCAATTGTTTTTTGATAGGATTTGTTGAATTTTTTAGATTTAGGATCAAAATGATAGAATGTGTAAATTTTAGAACTTGAATTTGTTATTAGGCCAATAAAAAGCCCAAATCAACTTTTCGTCCCTTAACTAGCAGCAATTAATGAGAGGGTGTTAATTTCACAAAGTAGTGTGATTAAATCGAAAAATTAATAGTTAAGTGACCAAAATAGAATGAAGATTATAGTTGAGTTTACTTTACCAAATATTATCATTCTACTAATCATTTCTCTTAAAAAACTGTAAAAAAAGGGAAAATCAGCTTGACGAATTGTTGAGAAATATGAAAATTTTGGTATTTGCAAAAACATAAGGTTTTATTTAAAAAAAAGAAAAAAATAAAAAGAGGAGTTCTCACTGATATATATACTTTTTTTGTTAAGCGTGATCAATCACCTAAAAAAAATGATATTCTATAAAAAGATTTTAAAATTCTTTTATAAATAGAAATTTGAGGCTAGTGTTAAATTCTAGATAAAAAAGTGATTTAGGAGTCAATTACACGTAGAGAAGGTTATAGCACTTCTACAATGCCCAAATTTAGTACCTTATTAATTACGCAGTTGTAAAAAAATGAAAAACTTAATGTTTAATGGTGGTGTAACGCCCCAAAATTTGATTGAATGACTGTTAGAAATTGTGGTAATTAAGTTTCTGTATCTGTGGTTATGTGCTTTGCTTTTGTGCTTGAGGTCAGGAGTTCGAGTCGCATCATTAGAAGTTTTGTTATTCAATTTTAACTAATCCCTACTCTTGGGTCGCTAACTTAAATTTAATTCTGTGTAAACTTATGTCAAGAATGAGCTTGCTGGTTTGATAGTTACGTGTTGTGTTTCCTTTAATCACGAGTGCGTGAGCGATGAGAGAAAATTCTTTTTGCTTTCCGTATTAAATAGTTCACTTGAATTAATTAAATTTCCTTTTTTCTTTTTTTAGCCTACCGTTTCTTTTCCCCTTCTTTCCTCTTCTTTCCATTTTTTTCCATTTTTCTTTCCTTTTGTTTTGCTTACTTTCGTGGACTCTACTATTGGTTTAATTGGGGTTAGCACATTGCTTATTACTATAATAGAAGGCGTCCTGCATAAGTTCTCTTATGGTTGTCTTCTGCTCTGTTAGTTTTGTCAAGTTTTTTTTTTGAACGATGGTTTTGTCTGATGTCTGAAACTTCTATTAATTGTTCAAATGCTTCTCTGTTAGGCGAGGATATTGAAAGGAGTAGGCCTCTAGTGGTTTACTTTCTGCTGATTGTCGTTAGTGTTGGTAAGCGAATAATTTTACTTTGATTTTTTATGTCGAATTTTTTGACGCAATTAGTTTAATTGTTAACTTAGCAATTGAAGTGGTTGTTTTCTCTGAATTGGTAAATTGGTTGTCATTTTAGGTTCCGAACTATTCTCTTTTACTTCTACGTCAAATCTATGCCAGGTGTGTAATGAAAACCCCTGTTTTTACGAATTTTGGATGCCAAAAAACATGGTTGTCGATGCTACACAACCATGTGCCAGGCCGTGTAACACATTGTTCACCAAATGCGACCCACATGGGCAAGGGACATGGGCATGTGTGGCCATGTTAGTGCAGAGTTCACATGAGCCAAGGACACGGGCGTGTGTCTAGGTCGTTTAACTCACTGATTTCAATATGAGGACCACACAGGCTAGGGACACGAGCATGTGCCCAAGCTGTACAACTCATTGTTTACAATTTAGAACCACACAGGTAGGTGACACAAGCGTGTGTCAGGGAGTGTGAGCTACACGGGTGGGCACACGGGTGTGTTCTAGGCCGTGAGTATTGTCTAACACTTGTCTTGGCCTCCATAATGTACTTATGATCTGAATTAGATTGTATGAGTACTATCTGATGCTCTGAAACTGAGATTTGAATTATATAAATGTATACGTACTGTGATGACCGTTGATGATATTGATATGTATTACCTACTTATGAATTGAATTGGAATGACTGAACATATGTTGTTGACATCTATAATTTGCATTGAATGGGTTGGGAAGTGTATAAAGGAGGAAGTAATCTGTTCTAATTCAGTGGCTGAGCTAAGATTTATATGTGAACCTGGCGCTTGTCGCAATATGATCTAGCAGTTAAACTACATTTCAGTAAATGTGTCAGACTGACACTATATATATGTGTGTAGGGTTAGATGGGTATTAAATACCCTTAACGGTGTGTTAGGATGGTCGGAGATGGTGTGTAACGAATAGGGGTAGGAATAACTGCATATGTTTCTGATCTATTTTTTATCTGAACTAGAACTATTCTATCACATAGCTGCTATGTTAATTTTGTACGAAATATTATCTGATTCTGATTGGAACTTGATATTTGAGAACCTTTATTTAAAATTGTGTTTCTAATTGAATCTATATTTGATTATACTCTGAGTTCTCTACTCACTGTGTGGTTGACTGAAGTTCAGGTAACTCACAGGCTTGATCGGGTTGACATAGGGGAAGCTCAGTTGATCTACGTTATTATCGTATTATTTAATTATCGTAGTTCTGGTGTTTCTTAGTGCTATGACTTTTCTAAGATTGTTGAACTGTCTGTTGGATTTAATGGTTTTCATGACTTAATAATAGGTTTATCTATACTTATAAAAGTTGGTTTTCTTGATAACGTTAATGTAACTCTTCAGACTTGGTCTAGACGCCTAGATCGGGTTTAAGGTGTTACATGTGGTCCCTTAAAATAAAACACTTATTTTTCAAGTGAATTAAAATTTTATAGTAAAATAATTTTAGGTATCTCTTAATATCCATGAGAGTTAAAAAACATATTTGAGAGAAGACAAAACTCGTGAATTCACTTGACTTAAAAAAAAGATATCTTCGAATTGTTATGAATATCTTATTAAGTGGATGTCCATCAAGATCAAGATAAATTTTTAATGTACTTTAAATTCTAATAGTTATTAGAATTAGATCTCTAATTTTTTTATACTTCTTATGCCTATAAATAGAGACTCTGATTAAGCATTGTAATCATCCCATTGATCAATAAAATACATTCTCTATTACTTTCATATTTTCTTTGTTCTTTATTATCTCCATCTTTCTTTATTTTATAACACGTTATCAGCACAATCTTGCTCAAAGTGATAGTTTCTTTTATCGATGATCAAATTTATCTTCTATGATTTCTAACATCTTTGACGACAAGATATAAAGTTTTTACAGGAAGCTTCTTTTATTTAATATTCCATATCTGATTATTATTTTTCATTCTTTTTTCATTATACGTTATCATTGTTTTGATTAATTTATTTTACTTTTAGTTCTTAAGGATGGTGAAATATTTTATATCGTTATCTATATGAAATCGAGAAATAAGATCCACTCTCAAAGTTTGCTTTTTGATATTTGCTTGGGGATTATCTCTTTCTCTTCACTACAAAGGATGTTTACAATCACTACTTCTAATTCATGGTAATTTAAGTCAATCTAATCAACTTCTTTTGAAATTTGATTTGATTTCTATTAAAAAGTTCAATTTATATAATTCACTATATGTATCTCTATGAATTTATAAAACCCTTCACGCATTTAGTTATTGGGATTTTTATGTGGAGATAAATATTGTTTTAATAGAACTGATTGGTTTGATTTTGATTTTGATTAAGATATATGATTATTACGGAATGTGAGTAAAAATACTTACTTGTCATGAACTTTGGGATTTTCACCCTGTCTGTGATAATTTCATATCATTGTAAAATTTGAAATGAAATTATGTCGTAAGAGGTGGAGGTTAGAAAATGTTTATGTTTAAACCACCTTTATAGTTGTAAAGTTATTTTAATTTGACATTGTAATTTTTTGTATTTTGTTGTGTTACGATATATAAAATATATGTTATCTAACCACAATGATTTATTAGTAACATGAATTTATTATTTGTTATGTTAATATATGTTTTATTTATACCTATTCATTTTATATGAATAAATAAAATTTAGAAGATCAAAATTTTTTTTATCATTCATGTTAAAAAGAATTGCAAAACTGTATATCATTTACAAGCAATTAAGCATTCATTAAGGTTATATAATAAAATGATTATCTGCTCCTGAAGAGCTAATATTGCATCAAACTGTAAAAAAAAAAAAACACCTCTTTAAGAGCTAATATTTCACCTCCTTGTGATGCAAAATTTTGTAAAATATAATATTGTTTTTTCAGATCTAGAAGCAATATGTTGAATAAAACCTTCATGTGTTTTACATTGAAACCATATATAGAAATAATATGAGATACTCATGTATTTGTATTACATATATTCCCCGAAGGAATACATTACACTATATAATTGAAATATCTAATGTGCTCCTGCAATAGCAACATTGTGAAAAATGACTTTAAAAATATTTTTGAACGATCTCACACCTTTTAGTGGCTAAGAAAAACAATAAGTTACTAATGAAAAACTATGAAATTCTTCCCACTAATTTTGCTTCATTCTCTGAAGTGAATGTAACGGTACATAACAATTATGAAAAATGAAAATATAGAGATCATGATTTTTGTAGTAATTGAAGATGTGGTTGGAGACGTACTAATAACTGTAATCAATGTGGTCATAATAGTGGTACTTCTAACCACTAGAAAAAGAATAATAATGAAAAACAAAAAAAATTGTGATCAAAATATTTGAAGATTTTGGCATATTCCTTGAAGTGAATATTACAAATAATAGTTTGCAAGTTATATTTCATTTATTGAGTTAATAACATTATGGACTTCACATTGATGTAGACATTTCTAGAAGTAAATGTCACAATATTGCTTATATGTGAATACAAAAGAAAAAGAATGACGATAAAATTATTAATTGTCAAAATTTATATTTATATTATTAGTACAATTGAAAAACATGATTAAGTAACCCAAAAGTTTACTGATACAAATATATTTACTATTTTGCATGACCAGTTAGACCATCTTGGATTATATATGATGCGAGAATTAATTGAGAATTCATATTGACATTTATTAAAGAACCAAAAGATTCTTTAATTTAAAGAATTATCATGTGTTACTTGTTCTCAATGATAACTGATTATTACAAACTCACTGGTTAAAGTTGAGATTTAATATTTTGCATTTCTAAAATGAATATGGGCCCATTCATCCACCATGCGGATGATTTTGACATTATATGGTTTTGGTAGATGCATCTACAAATTAATCACATGCGTTATCAACTAGCAACATGTCGTTATTGCTTGTTTAAATAATTAATTTCAGATTACGCAATTAAAAAAAATCATCTTACTTATGTTGGTGAGTTTATACCCTAAGCTTTCAATAATTATTGTATGTCAATCAAGAACCCTGTAGCTCGTGTTCACACATAAAATGATATAGTTGAATTATTTATCAAATGCCTCCAACTAATAGCTAAATCATTACTTATGAGAACAAAACTTCCTATTTCAGTATAAGATTGTATTATTTTACATGTTGTATGCATCAAACAAAAAAAATTATAAATACTCCCCATTACAATTGATTTTTGGTCAAGAGTCAAATATTTCCTGTAACACCCCTATCCTGTAATCGTTGCTGGAATAGGTAAGGGGCATTACTGGATGAATAGAGCATATTAGAACATCACAGAATCACATATTTTAAACTATATTAATACATAGGCATTCGTCAATAATTCATCAAATAAAATGGTCTGCGAGACCAACAACATACATTTAAGAAAGGTTGGAACTAAACCAAACTCATTCAGAATTTTCAAAACTTAAACAAACTTTTCAAAACTGATAAAGCCACATGCCCGTGTGACTCACACGGGTTCAAGACACGCCCATGTGATCCAACCGTGCCAAAAAGAGGTCCTATACTGACTTTTTCACACGGCCAATAGGTACGGCGGTGTACCATGACCGTGTGGTTTTTAGCTAGCTACTAACTTAAGCCCACGGCCATATGACATGCCCATGTCTAGCCTGTGCAAATTTTAAGAGGTTACTACTAAACAAACACGGCCACCAGGCACGCCCGTGGCCTCTGATTGTGTGGCACAATGCAGGCTTGGTTTAAGCCAATTTGCCACCCCATTTGGGTCCAACCCTAAAGCAATAATATACAACATTCATATCATCATTTTCAACCAATTCCATACTTAATAATGACCATTTCACATTAGAACATGGCACATTACAAACATACACCAAAACTATGCACAAACATATCATTTGCTAGCCAGTTGACATGGCATAACATATATACATCTCAAGCTTACATTTTTAAACCTCCTAGCCCATACATGTCATACTTATAAATATGTACATTTCCAAAAGTACCAAAATGAGATCGATAGTGTGGTGACGATCCTCGACTATCCCCGAGCCTTCACTAGCTACGATAACTATAAAACAGACAGAAATCACACAGAGTAAGCTACAAAGAGCTTAGTAAGTCAAATACAATTACACAACTAATATAGCATATAAGTAACAGTTAATGGCTAGAATTCACAACAGTCTCATAGAATATTTCCTTACTTCACAGAAATATGGTCTTTTCTATTCAGAAATCTAGTACGATACAAGCGTACCTGTATGAATTTTACATTCCATATATTCATTTCCAAATCTCATACTTTATCATCAAACAATTCAGAAACGGAATAGAGATTCACAGACAGCTACAATGCCGACGTCCCAGACGTGGTCTTACATGTAATTCGATATCGAAGCCTCTGTCCCTAACAGGGTCTTACACGAAATCTTAGATCGAGGCCTGTGTCCCAGACACAGTCTTACACGATATCTCAAATTAATGTCAACATTCCTCTAGGAACATACAGAACTTCTCATACACCAGCATATTATCAGAGTTTATTCATCAGGCTCTCAAGGCCGTCTAATTCAGATCACAGTTTATATTTGTAGAATTTAAATCAATTTAACACGTAAGTGTAATTTGACTTACCTCGAACAGATTTCGGACAAACCAAGTCAACTATTCAACTACTTTAAACTTCCCTCGATCTAAGTCCGATTTTCTTTGTTCTTGATCTAATTAAATGAAAATTCAATCATTCAATCATTCATTTCATTCAAAATAATCCATGAACACATATTTAGGGCACTTTGCATTTTGGCCCTTACATTTTCATATTTTGACAATTTAGTCCATTTTTTACAAATTCACAAATTTGCATAATTCACCAAAACTATTGGTTGGCCAAATATACATGGCTTCCATACAAGCCCAAATAACACATTTAATTCACAATTTAGTCCTTCAAAACCTTATTTTCACAAATTAGCCCAAATAACTCATTTCATCGAAAATTCAAGATCACACATGATAATCTCACATATATCTTTCATAATCCATATAAGAACATTACAAAGCTCATATAATCATCAATGACACATTTTATAATCTTCAACAAAAATAGAAATTTAGACATGGGTTTTGAAGAACATGAAGCAACGATCACAGAAACGTAGAAATTATCAAAAACGGACGAAAATTCGTACCTTAATCATAGATATTCATGGCCGAATGAAATGAAACTTAAAACCCTTTCTTCTTTTCTAATTTCGATAGAATAAAATGGCCACATTTTGTTTTGTTTTTTATTAATATTAACATATTAATCAATTTCCCATTTTTCCATTTATTAATTAACATAAAATTTTACCTAACACATGTTCAAAATTGTCCACCATTAACATAAATGGTAAATTTGACATGCAAGGACCTTCACTTAAATAAGCCAAATCAAATAGGTGCTCTATCATCCAGCACTCAACTTTTACACTTTACGTGATTTAATCCTTTTTCATAATTAAGCACAGAAACAGACAAATTAAATCACAGAAATTTCACAGATGCAAATTCACATATCACAGACACAGAAAATAATATTAAAATATTTTTCAGACTCGGATTTGTGGTCCCAAAACCACTCTTCTGACTAGGGTCTAAACTAGACTGTTACAATTCTCCCCCCTTAAGGATTTTTGTCCCTGAAAATCTTCCCGTTAAATAGATTCAGATATTGCTATTTCATTGCATCCTCAGACTCCCATGTAGCCTCTTCTACTCCGTGTCTATGCCACAACACTTTGACTAACGGAATTCTCTTATTATGTAATTCTTTAATCTCATGGGATAGAATACGAATCAGTTTTTCTTCATAAGTCATATCAGAATGGATTTTAATATCAGACGGAGAAATTATATGCGATGGATCGGATCTGTATCGTCGAAGCATTGATACGTGAAATGCATTATAAATCTTTTCTAACTCAGATGGTAGCCTCAATCTATATGCAACCAGCCCAACTCGCTCAATGATTTCATACGGTCCGATGAACCTCGGACACAACTTGCCCTTTTTACCAAATTGAAGCAGTTTCTTCCACGGAGATACTTTCAGAAACACTTTATCACCGATTTCGAATTCAATATTTTTCCGTTTTAAATCTGCATAAGACTTTTGATGATCAGAGGCAGCTTTCAGACTATCTTGAATTACTTTGACCTTCTGTTCAGTTTTTTTTATCAGATTAATACCGTAAATCTTATTCTCACTGAGCTCAGACTAGTATAACGGAGTTTTACACTTTCTACTGTATAAGGCTTCGTACGGTGCCATTTTGATGCTCGACTAAAAACTATTATTATAAGCGAATTCAATCAAGGGTAGATATTGTTCCCACGTACCTTCAAACTCAAGAATGTAACATTTCAACATATCCTCGAGGATCTGAATAATCCGATCAGATTGACCATCTGTTTGCGGATGGAAAGCAGTGCTGAAATACAATTTAGTACCCAGAGCATCTTGCAATTTCCTCCAGAGTCGTGATGTAAATCTCAGATCTCTATCTTATACTATCGACAAGGGCACACCATGCAACCCTACAATATCAGAAATGTATAACTCAACTAGTTTATCGAGTGAATAATTAGATCAAATCGGAATGAAATAAACTTATTTCGTCAGTCTGTCAACTGCAACCCAGATCAAATCTTTCTTTCTCGGAGACAGGGGCAAACCCGAAACAAAATCCACGGTCACTCGATCCCATTTCCACTCCGGAATCATAATTGGTTGTAACAAACCTAATGGCACATGATGTTTAGCTTTAACTTGCTGACAGATCAAACATTTAGAAACAAAATCGGAATTATCTCTTTTCATTCTCGACCACCAGTATAGTTGTTTCAAGTTGTTATACATTTTCATACTCCCTAGATGTATAGAAAATCTACTACTATGAGCCTCACTCAAAATCATCTGAATTAACTCTGGATTTCTCGGAAC
Source organism: Gossypium hirsutum (assembly GCF_007990345.1). Taxonomy (NCBI): domain Eukaryota; kingdom Viridiplantae; phylum Streptophyta; class Magnoliopsida; order Malvales; family Malvaceae; genus Gossypium; species Gossypium hirsutum. The sequence continues at coordinate 9,205,814 of NC_053427.1, forward strand.
ACAAAGTCTATTTCTGAATCTCAAACAATCATTAACATCAACCCAGAATTCAGAATCACACAGAGCTCGTTTAGCTATCAATTCATTGTCAGATTTCTGAGCCTAGCAAATCTGTTGTATAAACAAGGGTTTTGCTTTCAGCTCGGCACAAACCAAGGTATCATCAGACAGTGCTAAATGAGCATTCATCACTCGGAATGCAGACAATGATTTCTGACTCAAAGCATCTGCTACCACATTTGCTTTGCCTGGATGATAATCAATAACTAGCTCATAGTCTTTTAACAACTCTAACCATCTTCTCTATCACAGATTCAAATCTTTTTGCGTCATTAAATACTTCAGACTTTTATGATCAGAAAACACATGACATTTCTGACCAAATAGATAGTGACGCCAGATCTTCAAGGCAAATACAATAGCAGCTAGCTCGAGATCGTGTGTCGGATAGTTCTTTTCATGTGGCTTCAACTGTCTCGAAGCATAAGCAATGACTTTACCTTCTTTCATTAGAACACATCCCAGACCAATCAACGAAGGATCACTGTAGATTACAAATTCTTTACCCGATTTAGGTTGTACTAGTACAGGAGCTTCAGTCAACAAAGCTGTGAACTGATCAAAACAATTCTGACACTTTTCTGACCACTCAAACTTCACATCTTTTTGAAGCAATTTAGTCAGTGGTGTCGCAATCATCGAAAAGCCTTTTAAGAAAATTCTATAGTAACCAGCAAGTCCCAGAAAACTACGGATTTCAGATACATTTCTCGGAGGTTTCCAATCCATAATAGCTAAAATTTTGCTCGGATCAAGTCAGATTCCAGAGGCTGATACAATATGACCCAGAAAACCAACTTCTCACAACCAAAACTCAAACTCACTAAACTTCGCATACAACTGTTTATCTCACAGAGTCTATAGCACTTTTCTCAAATGCTCGGCATGTTCAAATTCATCTTGTGAATAAATCAATATGTCATTAATGAATACCACAACAAATTGATCTAAATATGGTCTAAAAATTCTATTCATCAAATCCATAAAGATAGCGGGTGCATTCATTAATCTAAAAGGCATAACTAAAAATTCATAATGCCCGTACCTCATTCTAAAAGTAGTTTTTGGAATGTCAGAGTCCTTTACTTGCAACTGGTAGTAACCTGATCTTAGATCTATCTTAGAAAACACAGTAACACCTTTCAACTGATCAAATAAATCATCAATTCTAGGCAGAAGGTATTTGTTCTTTACAGTCACTTTGTTAAGTTGGCGGTAATCCATACATATTCTCATTGTGCCATCTTTCTTTTTCATAAATAGAACAGGAACACCCCAAGGTGACAAACTCGGTCTAGCAAATCCTCGATCGATCAATTCTTGCAACTGAGATTTTAGTTCTTTTAGTTCTGTTGGAGTCATCCTATACGGAGCTATTGAAATTGGAGTAGTACCAGGTACTAATTCAATTCCAAACTCAACTTCTCGAATCAGAGGCAAACTAGGAAGTTCTTCAGGGAACACATTAGAGAATTTACGGACAACAGGCACTGATTCAACTTTCTTATCATTCATTTTCAAATCTAACACATAAGCTAAGTAGGCTTCGCAGCCTTTCTTCACATATTTTCGTGCTTTCATTGCAGATATCACAGCTGGTAGTCCATTCAGATCACTAGACTCGATTCGAATTATCTCATCATTCTTACACCTTAAATTAATGACTTTTCTTTTTCAATTCACAATAGTATCATGCAAAGTTAACCAGTCCATTCCCAAAATTATATCAAATTCATCGAAAGGAAAAAGTATCAGATCAGCAGGAAAATAGATATCTCAAATCAATAACAGACAATTCTTGCAGACTTTATCAACCAATACACTTTTACCTAAGGGGTTTGATACTATAATTACGAATTTAGTAGACTCTACAGGTAAAGTCTTCCTATGCACTAAATTCATACAAATATAAGAATGCATTGATCCAGGATCTATCAATACAATCATAGGAGTACCATAAAGAGTAAAAGTATCGGTAATCATGTCTGGTAACAAAGCTTCCTCACGAGCTCGGATAGCATAAGCTCTGGCAGGTGCTCTGGCCTCAGATCTAACAGCAGTATCTCCAGTAGCTCTTTGACCACTACTCGTATTTCTTGCATTTCTGGAAGGTCTACCTCTTACTGAGGTGTTACTTGGTCTCGAATTCTGTACATTTTCTTGCTCAGCAGGCTCAGAACAATCTCTTATAAAATGATCTAGGGATCCAAATCAGAAACAGGCTCGGTCATTCAATCTACAATTTCCTGGATGTCTTTTACCACTGTGTTTAAATTTAGGTTTCTCATATCGGACATTTCCAACACTTGCAACAGAAGTAACAGGAGCTCTGGTGTTCGAATACGATCTAGTTCGATCTCTGTTCGAATGTCCCACATTAGTATTTGAACGGTTTTGATCCTCTCAAAATTTCTTTGACCCAGACTGAAATGATTTACTCGAAGATCTCTTTCTAGCATCTTTAGCTTCAAAATCAGCATTTCTTTTCTCTTTACTTAATTCTTCAACCTTACAAGCTCACTCAACGAGCACCACCATTTTTTTAATCTCCAAAATCCCGACTAGCAGACAAATTTCTTCATTTAGTCCATCCTCAAACCTTTTGCACATTATTGCTTCATTTGATACATATTCTCGAGCATATTGGCTCAATCTCACAAATTCACATTCGTATTCAGTAATAGACATACGGCCCTGTTTAAGCTCGAGAAACTCTTTACGTTTCTGATCAATGAATCTCTGACTAATGTATTTCTTCCAAAATTTGGCTTGGAAGAAATCCCAAGTAATCTGCTCATCCGGAACCATAGATATTAAAGTTTTCCACCAATGGTAAGTCGTATCCCTTAGGAGCAAAACGGCACATTTAACACATTCCTCAGGATTCAGAGACATTTCATCAAACACTTGTATTGTATTCTCTAACTAGAATTCAGCTCTTTCAGTATCATCATTCGTTGTAGCTCAGAATTCCTCAACCCCATACTTTCTAATCTTATCAACGGGTGGTCTGCTTAGCTGAACCAGACTTACGAAAGTCATAACAGGAATTTGGGAAAGATTAACCAGGGGTGGAGGTTGTGGTACAGTTGGGTTGGTTCTAATGTATTGGGTGAACCAATTATTCATCATCTGATAGAAGGCTTGCTTAGCCTCGCCATCACGGCTACTCATAGCCGGTTGTGAATCATCTTGCACCGTCCCTTGCACGGGGGCAGGCGCATTACTTTCAACATCGTCAGCTATGGCTCTATTGGGATCCATTACTATATAAAAGCACATTTTAAATGTCCAGATTCATCACACTATCACAGTTTCAGATATATGGCATGTATAGCTAGACTTACATATGCTATGGCAGTCCTAATCGACTAAACCATAGCTTTGATACCAATAAAATGTAACACCCCTATCCCGTAACCATCGTCGGAATAGGTAAGGGGCATTACCGGATGAATAGAGCATATCAGAACAGCATAGAATCACAGATTTTAAACAACATTAATACATAGGCATTCATCAATAACTCATCAAATAAAATGGTCTAAGAGACCAACAACATATATTTAAGAAAGGTCGGAACTAAATTGAACTCATTCAGAATTTTTAGAACTTAAACAAACTTTTCAAAACTGATAAAGCCATACACCCGTGTGACTAGGCCGTGTGACTCACACGGGTACAAGACACGCCTATGTGATCCAACCGTGCCAAAAAGAAATCCTATACTGACTTTTTCACGTGGCCAATAGGCACAGTCGTGTACCAGGATCGTGTGGTATATAGCTACCTACTGACTTAAGCCCACGGCCATATGACACACCCATGTCTAGCCCGTGCAAATTTTAAGAGGTTACTGCTAAATAAACACGACCACCAGGCACGCCCGTGGCCTCTGACCGTGTGGCACAATGCAGGCTTGGTTTAAGCCAATTTGCCACCCCATTTGGGTCCAATCCTAAACCAATAATATACAACATTCATATCATCATTTTCAACCAATTCCATACTTAAAGATGACCATTTCACATTAGAACATGGCACATTACAAACATACACCAAAACTATGCACAAACATATCATTTGCTAGCCAATTGACATGACATAACATACATACATCTCAAGCTTACATTCTTAAACCTTCTAGCCCATACATGCCATACTTATAAATATATACATTTCCAAAAGTACCAAAATGAGATCAATAGTGTGGTGACGATCCTCGACTATCCCCGAGCCTTCAATAGCTACAATAACTATAAAACAGACAAAAATCACACAGAGTAAGCTACAAATAGCTTAGTAAGTCAAACACAATTACACAACTAATATAGCATATAAGTAATAGTTAATGGCCAAAATTCATAACCGTCTCATAGAATATTTCCTTACTTCATAGAAATATAGTCTTTTCTATTCAGAAATCTAGTACGATACAAATGTACATGTATAAATGTTACATTCCATATATTCATTTCCATATCTCATACTTTATCATCGGACAATTTAGAAACGAAATAGAGATTCACAGACAGGTACAATGTCGATGTCCCAGACGTGGTCTTACATGTAATTCCATATCGAAGCCTCTTTCCCTGACAGGGTCTTACATGAAACCTTAGATCGAGGCCTGTGTCCCAGACACAGTCTTATACAATATCTCAGATCAATGTTAACGTTCTTCCAGGAACATACAGAACTTCTCATACACCAGCATATTATCAGAGTTTATTTATCAGGCTCTCAAGGTCGTCCAATGTAGATCATAGTTTATATTTGCAGAATTTAAATCAATTTAACATTTAAGTGTAATTTGACTTACCTCGAACAGATTTCGGATGAACCGAGTCAACTATTCAACTACTTTAGACTTCCCTCGATCTAAGTCCGATTTTCTTTGTTCTTGATCTAATTCAATGCAAATTCAATCATTCAATCATTCATTTCATTCAAAATATCCATGAACACATATTTAGTGTACTTTGCATTTTGGCCCTTACATTTTCATATTTTGATAATTTAGTCCATTTTTTACAAATTCACAAATTTGCATAATTCACCAAAACTATTGCTTGGCCAAATATACATGGATTCCATACAAGCCCAAATAAAATAACACATTTAATTCACAATTTAGTCCTTCAAAACCTCATTTTCACAAATTAGCCCAAATAGCTCATTTCATCAAAAATTCAAGATCACACATGATAATCTCACATATATCTTTCATAATCCATATAAGAACATTACAAAGCTCATATGAAAATCAATTGAACATTTTATAATCTTCAACAAAAACAGAAATTTAGACATGGGTTTTGAAGAACACGAAGCAACGATCACAGAAATGTAGAAATTATCAAAAACGGGCGAAAATTCATACATTAATCATAGATATTCATGGCCGAATAAAATGAAGCTTAAAACCCTTTCTTCTTTTCTAATTTTGGTAGAGAAAGATGAATAAAATGGCTACATTTTGTTTTATTTTTGATTAATATTAACATATTAATCAATTTCCCATTTTGCCCTTTATTAATCAACATAAAATTTTACCTAACACATGTCCAAAATTGTCCACCATTAACATAAATGGTAAATTTGACATGCGAGGACCTTCACTTAAATAAGCCAAATCAAATAGGTGCTTTATCATCCAGCACTCAACTTTTACACTTTACGTGATTTAATCCTTTTTCATAATTAAGCACAAAAACAAACAAATTAAATCACAGAAATTTCACAAATACAAATTCATATATCACAGAAACAAAAAATAATATTAAAATATTTTTTAGACTCAGATTTGTGGTCCCGAAAGTACTATTCTGACTAGGGTCTAAACCAGACTGTTACATTTCCCTTCTTACAATTTTTGGATGTGCGGTATATGTTCCAACTGCTCCACCACAATGCACAAAGATGGGTCAACATAAGAGATTCAGAGTGTATATTTATATGAGTCTCCTTATAATATTTTTGAGCTATTAATTTGAGATTTAGTTATGACATGAGTTGTCAGTTTTCCCAACATTAAGGGGGCAGAATAAAAAGTTGGATTAATAAAGTACTTGAAATAAATTATCAATGTCTAAGATCCTTGTACAAAGCAATGTGAACCAGAAGTTCAACAGATAATTCATTTTACAAATCAACTACCAGATTAATTAAATCTCACATACCAGCTAAAAATGCTCCAATACGAATTGATGTCCTAATAGGGCAAACTGTTAGTGCAAAAGAAATTAATCAATGCTTGAAGAGTGGAAGATCGACCAATTCCAAAGATAAAAGTTCTCATAAAAAAAAGGAGCAAACATTTAAGATGGTCATATAGTGGAGGCAAAGGTTCTTGAAGAGACCCATGACATAACTAATTATAAAACTCAAGAAGAGATTCAGGTACCTAAAAGTGAAATTGAAAATGATGATAATAAAGAGATCTCGATAAGTTATGTCAATACGAGAAAAAGATGGAACCAAAAAAAAGAATATAGTTATCAACAATAATTTTGCTTATAATATTGCTATTGAAATAATAAAATAAAATGAGGATCCTGAGTCTAAATCTATTGAGGAATGTAAAAATAGAAAATATTGGCCAAAAATGGAATTGAATTCACTTTCTAAACGTGAAGTTTTTGGACCTATAGTCCAAACACCTAAAGGTGTAAAATCGATAGGATATAAATGAGTATGTTTGCAAAAATGAAATGAAAAAAAATGAAGTCGTAAGATATAAAGCACGACTTGTAGCACAAAGATTTTCGCAAGGCTCGACATTGATTATTAAGAGACATATTCTTCTGTGGTGGATGCAATCACATTTAGATATCTTATTAGTCTGGCAGTATGTGAAAAGCTTGATATGCATCTAATGGATGTTGTTACAACCTATTTATATAGTACACTTGATAATGAAATTTATTTTAAAATACCTGAAGGATTTAAAATCCCAGAGGGATATAGAGTTTCTCGGGAAAATTGCTTGATTAGATTAAAGAAAAGTTTATATAGATTAAAACAATATGGACGTATGTGGTACAATCTTCTTAGTGAATACTTGTTAAAAGAAGGTTACAAAAATGATCCAATTTGTCCATGTGTCTTTATAAAAAGGTTTGGATCAGATTTTGTGATAATTGTTGTTTATGTTGATGATCTAAATAATATTAGAACTCCTGAAGAGCTTCAAAATACAATAAATTGTTTAAAGAAAGAATTTGAGATGAAAGATCTTGGAAAAACAAAGTTTTATCTTGTCTTACAAATCGAGCATTTAAAAGATGGAATTCATGTTCATCAATCAGCTTATATGAAAAAGATATTAAAGAAATTTTACGTGGATAAAGCACACCCATTGAGTACTCCGATGGTTGTAGATGTGGATAAAGATCAATTTCATCCTTGCAAGAATGATGAAGATTTTCTTGGTCCTAAAGTATCATATTAAAAGCCATAGGGGCATTGATGTATCTTGCAAACAACACAAGACTTGATATAGCTTTCGCTGTAAACTTGTTAGCAAGATTTAGTTCTTCTCCAACACGTAGACATTAGAATGAAATTAAACATGTATTTACATATCTCAGAGGGACCATTGATATGGGGTTATCTTATTCAAATGATTCGAAATCCCTATTAGTCGGTTATGCTGATGCTAGATACTTATCAGATCCACATAAAGGTCAAGCTCAAACAGGATATTTATTTACATGTGGGGGTACTACCGTATCATGGTGTTCAATAAAGCAAACATTACCTACCGCTTCTTCAAATCATGCAGAAATAATTGTAATGCATGAGGCAAGTCGAGAGTGTATTTGGCTAAGGTTATTGACCCAACATATCTAGAATATATGTAATTTGCCTTTATAGGAAAATATGTCAACTATTTTATATAAAGATAATGCAGCATGTATATTTCAATTGAAGGGTGGTTACATCAAAGGTGATAGAACAAACATATTTCACCAAAATTATTCTTCACTCATGATATTGAGAAAATAGATGATATAAATGTTCAACAAATTCGTTCTAATGATAATTTAGTAGATCTTTTTACGAAGGCATTGCCAACTTCAACATTTGAAACACTATTACACAAGATTGGAATGTATCAACTCAAACATGTAATGTAATGTTGCCATTAGGGGAGTATAAAACAAGTTGTACTCTTTTCCTTCAACCAAGGTTTTATCCCATTGAGTTTTCCTAGCAAAGGTTTTTAATGAGGCAGCTTGTAATAGAAGATTGTGTACTCTTTTTCCTTCATTAGATTTTTATCCCACAGAGTTTTTCCTAGTAAGGTTTTAATGAGGCACATTATCCACCAATAGACATCCAAGGGGGAGTGTTATGAATATCTTATTAAGTGGATGTCCATCATAATCAAGATAAATTTTTGATGTACTTTAAATTCTAATAGCTATTAGAATTAGATCTATACTTCTTTTATACTTCTTATGCCTATAAATAGTGACTCTGATGAAATATTGTAATCGTCCTATTGATCAATAAAATATATTCTCTATCGTTTCTCATATTTTCTTTGTTCTTTAGTCTCTCTTTATTTTATAACACGAATTAATTTAATCAATAATTTTTTTACTAGTAAAATTAAAGATGACGCTACAATAATTGTTGGAGAGTAATACCAACAATCACGCTAGTTGGAAGAATCCGCCAAAAAACAAACCGACGAAATATAATTATTTTTTCAAGTTTGTAACATTATTATAATTTTCAAAATATATTACTGTTGAAAACATTTAAACTTTCATATAAAAATTCAAATATAATAAAAAGGTTTCCACGAGGTGAGCGACATGTTTATGTGGATTTCTTTTATCATCAAACTATTGAAAAATTAGAGGTTGATAATGTTCAGGCTTTACCTTAATAAAAAAAATTATCATTCCACTATTCATCTCCCTTAAACTCCCTTTTAAAAAAAAAGTGAAAATGGGGAAAATAAATAATTTGTAGCTACCATGTTCCGGTTGATAAAAAAAATGAAAATCAACTCGACGAATTCTTAAAAAATATGAGAATTTTGTTCTTTACAGAAACACAAAGTTTTATAAAAAAAGGAGTGGTCGCCCCTAATTTTTTTTTTAAATGCAACCCATCACTTAAAAAAACTTTTAAAAATATTTTAAAAAGATAAATTTGAGGTCTACATTAAGTTTTTGAGAAAATTATGGTTTCAATATTCAGTTACACGTAGGGAAAGTTATAATGCCCTTACAATACTTAAAATTAGTACCTTGTTAATTATGCATTGTCCAAAAAAAAATTCAAAATTTAAAAATGAGATATCTAATATTTAATTATGATTCCTTAAAATAAAACGCTTATTTTTGGAATGAATTAAAATTTCAAATAAAATAATTTTTATATCTCTTGATATCCACGAAAATATCAAATTAAGAGACAACAAAACGCGTGAATTCATTCGATATCTTAGAATTAATTTTATCAATGATTTCTTCGATCACCACATCGGGTAGAAATAAAGATGACGCTACATTAATTTTTGGAAAGTAATACCAATGATCACGCTAGTTGGAAGAATCCACCAAAAAAACAAACCAACGACTAATTAAAGAAAAGTCAGTCTATGATAAAGTCACAAATATCTCCAAAATACCCGTCTTAAATGCAATGTAATCTAGAAATGTTCAACCTCGTATCTCCCAAATCACTCACAAAATAGTGATGGCAAATTGTGGAAAAGGATGTTAATAACGAAAGTATAACCCAAAGACCCGTTTGTGTTAAAATTGAAATGTTTTTCTCATTCAAAAAGATTAATTGTGATTGGGAAATCATGTGAAGTTGTTGGAAAATTGGTGAGAAAATTCTACACCCATGACAAGTAATTTCATGGTGGTTGGGGAACAAATGGCGACACATTTTTCTTTAATTTTCTTTTTAGGAAAGATAGAAAATGACAATAAAAAATGTCAGCAAAGAAGAAAAGCACAGAAAATTATAAATAAAATGGCTAGTCCATATTAATAAAATACATATTTTACTGACAATTCAATTAATTTAAAATTTCATAAAATTTAAAAGTTTTCTTACAATTTTGAAAGCAAATATTAAAAGAAAGAACACAAATGAAAATTCATATAGTTTCTATTCTATTATTTCAATTTTGCGATGATGAAACGTTTAAAATTATTGAGGTCATAATTTTACATGATCCTCTCCATAAGTACTTTTACCTGTGAGAGAAAAATAGTCTAATAATGAAAAAGCCTATCAATATGAATAGGTTTTTTCTTCTTATATCATTTATAAATTCTTTTTAAAAATTTTAAAAATTGGTATAATTTTACTATTGATAGCCTTCCCCAACCCCTAAGTTGATGGATACAATGCGTCTAAATATGATTGAACTCACGTCTTCTTGCACTAGTAATAATATCGATACTTACTCAATTAAAACTCAATTAGTCATATATTTTAAAATATAATAAACATGTGCATCAAGAATAAATCTAGTATATATATATATAAAATAGTGTACCTGGTTGCATGGCGAATTTTGTTAATTTAAGCTTTGGCATGGATTACTGGTTTGATAATAGAAATGTGTGGTTTTTTTTTTTACTTTTAATATTTGTTTTACAATTCATTGTCAGGGTTTGTGATTGTCAAGGGTGAAGTTAGAAAAATTTTTCAGGGGGGTCGAAATGAAATTTTAATCTTTATCAGTCTATATCTTTATAATTTTTAAATGATTAAATCAAATTTTTATAATTTTACGGGGCCAAAGTACAATTTTACTTTTACTAATTTAAAATTTTAAAAATTTCTAAAGGGCCTAAGTAGTAATTTTTTATTTTAGAGGAGGTGGGGCCCTTGCCACCCCCTAGATTCGCCTCTAGTGATTGCTCTTCTTAATAATATTATCCTCAAAATTCGAACCCCGTTCTTCCTTTAGGAGTGTAATGTGCCTTACCACTACACTCAACACTTGTTTTTTATCGAATGATAATAGACATATTTATGATTATAGTCTGATAATGTGTTTATAATATTTATCATTATTCAATTATTTTTAATTATAATATCGTATTCATAAAAAACAAATAATAATATCGAAAAAAATAAATCAAGTTATTAATGTAAGCTTAGAAAAAAAAATAAAAAAACTATTAGAAAAGAATAAAATAAGGTCAATTTGAAATAAAGTCATTATTTACTGTTTAAAAAAATATCATTTACTATTTTGTTAGAATTAAGTGACCCGAATTCTCATTTAAATAAAATACGATGGAAAATAAAATAAAAGTAAAATCCATATAGAACTAGACTTCTTTTATTTTATTTTATTTTAGAATAAGGTTTTTTAAACCTTATTAAACTCCATCTATTTTATATTGATTAGGATAAGGTGTTTCAATCCTACTAGAATATGGCTTTACAAGCCTATAAATAGACATAGTCTATTCCTCTTGTATTGATTCAAATTTTTCGACATGATTTAGAGCTTGAGCAGTTAGATGTAAAAACTGCATTTTTGCATGGAAAACTTGAGGAGGATATTTACATGCAACAACCAGAGGGTTTTACAGTCTCAGAAAAAGAGGACTATGTTTGCTTGCTGAAAAAGTCCCTTTACGATTTGAAACAGTCACCAAGACAATGGTACAAGAGGTTTGATTCATTTATGACTTCTCATGATTTCAAAAGAAGTAGCTTTGACAGTTGTGTTTACTTTAAGAAAAACAATGATGATTCTTTTGTGTATCTACTCCTTTATGTTGATGATATGTTGATAGCAGCAAAAGATAAAGGAGAGATAAGAAAAGGCAAAGCCCAACTAAGTGAAGAATTTGAGATGAAAGATTTGGGACCAGCAAAGAAGATACTTGGTATGGAAATTCTCAGAGATAGAAAAGGAAGTAAATTGTACCTAAGTTAGAAGGGGTACATTGAGAAAGTTCTCTGCAGGTTCAATATGAAGAGTGATAAGCCTATTAGTACTCCTTTAGCAGCTCATTTTAGACATTCATTGGCTTCGTCTCCACAATCAGATGATGAGATTGAGTACATGTCACACGTTCCATACTCTAGTGCAGTGGGATCTCTCATGTATGCTATGGTTTGTTCACATCCAGATCTATCATAGGCAGTCAGTGCAGTTAGCAGATACATGGCAAATCCCGGTAAAGAACATTGGAAAGCAGTTCAATGGATTTTAAGATACTTACAAGGCACTACTGATGTTTGCTTACAGTTTGGAAGAACTAAAGAAGGAGTCATAGGGTATGTTGATGCTGATTTTACTGGAGACCTTGATAGAAAAAGATCTCTCACAGGTTACGTCTTTACAATCGGAGGTTGTGCAATTACTTGGAAAGCCACTTTGCAAACTACAGTCGCTTTGTCTACCACTGAAGCTGAGTACATGGTGATTATTGAGGCTTGTAAGGAAGCTATTTGGTTGAAGGGACTATTTAGTGAACTCAATGAAGACCTTCAAATCAGTACAGTATTTTGTGACAGTCAGAGTGTCATCTTCCTTACAAAAGATCAAATGTTTCATGAGAGAACAAAACACATTGATGTTCTGTTTCATTTTGTTCGTGATATTATTGCTCGTGGTGATATTGTTATAAGAAAAATTAGTACTCATGAAAATCCTACAGATATGATGACGAAGTCACTTCTTATAACTAAGTTTGAGCATTGCTTAGACTTGGTTGGTGTTCATTGTTGAAGTGAAACCCTTAATGGGTTTTATGGAAGAGGTGGAGAACTTGTTCATTGAAAGTTCGTGATGAAGAACTTGTTCATTGAGAATTTGTGTCAAGGTGGAGATTGTTAGAATTAAGTGGCCCGAATTCTTATTTAAATAAAATACGATGGAAAATAAAATAAAAGTAAAATCCATATAAAACTAGACTTCTTTTATTTTATTTTAGATAAGGTTTTTTAAACCTTATTAAACTCCATCTATTTTATATTGATTAGGATAAGGTGTTTCAATCCTACTAGAATATGGCTTTACAAGCCTATAAATAACCATAGTCTATTCCTCTTGTATTGATTCAAATTTTTTGACATAGTGAATTTTCTTTTCCTCTGCCCGTGGTTTTTTCCCGAAAGGGTTTCCACGTAAAATTTGTGTGTTCTTTATTTTTATTTCTCTTTTCTTTGAGATATACTGTCATTACCAACATTATTTTATTTTCACATATTTAATAGAGATAATATTTTTATAGCTTTATGGTTCTATAAATGAAATATTTCTTCTCGAATTGAACTAGAATTGGAAAAAAAAATTCAAGATATTTTTTATACAGTAAATGTTAACTCTATTACAATTTGAACATAGTTAATTTTTTTGATAGTTTAGGAACTAAAATAATACGTTTATTAATAGAGAGATTAATTTGATCTACCCCCAATAATACAATTACATCCAAATACTTTAACTGATTTTTTAATTAACTAATTAAAAATATTTATTTTTAAAAAATTTCATTTATACGTAATATTTTCTTCCCTTGTTAAATATTTAGTAGTATTTGAAAATTTTTAAAATTTGTATAATTTAATGATATAACTATAACAATAGTTTTAAATTTTAGGGAGGTTTTTAAAGGGTAAATTATTTTGAATTATTTGTATTTAAAATTTCTATGATATTTCTGTAATTTAATTTCATTACGAAGAAACAAACTTAATGAATAATTAAAAAATAAAAGAATAAATATAAAAAATGAGAGAGCGTCACTTGTCGTAAATTTAGTGTATGTGTTATATTACATATATATATGATATATGATTCAGATTTTAATTTGATTTGAGAAAAACTCATAATTAACTAATAATATTAAAAATTAGTTTTTCATCAAATCAATCCTAAAATAAAAAATGAAAAAAAATTTAACATAAAATTTATTTTGTTAACAAAATCATAAAAAATTCAAACCTAATAATATTAGCAATTAATATTCATTAAATCAACTCTAAAACTCAGATCAAATACTAAAAAGTTAACATTATTACCTTTAAGTAACAAAATGTATAATTTTTTTTTCCAAATACATGTATCACATTGAACAAAAAGCAAAAGTACAACATTATAAAAAAAAGTGTGAAACTCGTATAACAATTGATATTTTAACCTTGAACCAATTATGTAACAGTCCAAAATTTATAGGGATAGATGAATTAATAACTAAGAAATGCTCTTGGTCTAATGGTTAAGTAGTTAGCATAATCCCTTGTGATCTTAGGTTTAATCCACCCTTTTCCCAAATTTTTCTTTTTATTTATAGAAAACTCGTACATAGCTAGTGTTGTTTCTACAAATCTAGGTTTAACCACTGAGAATACTACTAGAGAGTTTTCCATAATTAGTCCTTTGGGTCAGTCAATTCTGGTTAATAGGGTATACAAGCGGGTACCCCTAGAGCTCCAAGGTATGGTTTTTTCAGTTGATTTAATGGAATTACCCTTTAATGAGTTTGATTTAATTTTGGGGATGGATTGGCTCGTTGAATATTGAATCAGTCCAGACTGTGCAACCAAGAGGCCGGTTACTCTGAGATCGACTAAAAATGACGAGGTGGTCATGGTTAGTGAGCGTTGAGATTTCTTCTCTAATGTAATCTCTGCTCTTGTAGCAGATAAGTTAGTCCGAAAAGGGTGCCAGGCATACCTTGCTTACGTATCTGATTCTACTCCCGAAAAGTTTTCAATAGAAGATATCCACACCATGAGGGAATTTCTAGACGTCTTTCTTGAGGAATTGCCTAGAGTACCTCTGGATAGAGAGGTGAAGTTTGGAATTGATCTGTTACCAGGTACTGCTCTAGTGTCCATTGCGCCCTATCGCATGGCACCAAAAGAACTGACCGAACTAAAAGTGCAACTTCAAGAACTCCTTGATAGAGGATTTATTCGACCGAGTGTGTCTCCGTGGGGGGCACTGGTATTGTTTGTTAAGAAGAAAGATGGGTCGATGAGAATGTGCATTGATTATAGATAGTTGAACAAGTTGACAATCATGAACAAGTACTCGTTAACGAGGATTGATGACTTGTTCGACCAGTTTTGATGAGCATCCGTCTTTTCCAAAATTGATCTACGCTTTGGTTCCCATCAGCTCAAAGTCAAAGAGATTGATGTGTACAAAACTACCTTTAAGACTCGTTACAGACATTACGAGTTCCTAGTACTACCTTTCAGTTTAACAAATGCCCCTGCGACATTTAAGGATTTAATGAATTGGGTGTTTCAACCGTACTTAGATCAATTTTTAGTGGTTTTCATTAATGATATCTTGATTTACTCTAAAACTGAAACTGAGCATGATGATCATCTTCGTATTGTACATCAGATACTCCGAGAAAAGCAATTGTATGCCAAGTTCAGTAAGTGTGAGTTTTGGTTGCAAAAGTCATCTTTTTGGGTCATGTGGTGACAGAAGAGGGGATCTGAGTTGATTCCAAGAAAATCGAAGCAGTTGTTGAGTGGAAACAACTGAAAAATGTATCTGAGCTTTGTAGCTTCCTAGGTTTAGTCAGTTACTACAAAAGGTTTGTCGAAGAGTTCTCTCTGATTACGTCACCTCTGACGAAGCTGTTGCGTAAGAATGCCCCATTCGTGTGGTCTAAGGCACAATAGTCTAGTTTCAATAAGCTCAAGTTTATCCTAACATAGGCTCTTGTTTTAGTTCAACCGAAATCGGGTCAGGAGTTTGTGGTATACAGTGATGCTTCACATGTCAGGTTAGGATGTGTACTTATGCAAGACGATAAGGTGGTTGCTTACGTGTCGCAACATCTTAAGACACATGAGGGTAACTACCCTACGCATGATCTTGAACTAGTTACGGTCGTGTTTGCTCTGAAGATCTAAAGACATTATTTATATGGTGAAAGGGGTATTATTTACACCGATCACAAGTCTCAAATATGTGTTAACCTAAAAAGAGTTAAATCTTTGGTAGCATTGATGGGTTGAGTTACTTAAAGATTATGATTGCACGATAGAGTACCAGCTGAGCAAGGTTAGTGTGGTAGCTGACGCCCTTAGTCGTAGAGCTATGACTGATTTGAGAGCAATGCTTGCTCGTCTAAGTTTGGTTGAGGATGGAGGACTATTGGCAGAATTACAGGTTAAACCAATTTGGGTGGAGCAGATTCGAGCTAAACAACTGAACGATAAATCCTTAGTGCAGCGATTGCAACATGTTGGTTCAAATAAGAATTCTGATTTTAGCTTGAATAACGATAATGTGTTATGCTTCAAAGGTCGGATTTGTGTACCAATTATAAGGAAATAAGGCATTTGATCCTACAGGAGGTGCATAATAGTCCCTATGCTATGCATCCTGGTGGGAATAAAATGTACCGGGATCTCTGAGAACTTTACTGGTGGCCCAGATTGAAACAGGAGGTAGTCACTTTTGTGTCCCACTGTCTGTCATGTCAAAAGGTTAAGGCGGAACATCAATTGCCATCTAGATTGCTTCAACCAATTAAAATTCCTCAGAGGAAGTGGGAGTGGATAATAATGGATTTTGTTATGGTGTTGCCTCTAACCCCCAAAGAAAGATTCAATTTGGGTCATCATTGATCGATTGACCAAATCAGCCTACTTCATTCCTATCCGAATAGATTACTTCTTACATAAGTTAGCTAAACTGTATATCACCGGAATTGTGAGACTACACAGGATTCCAGTCTCTATCATCTTTGACAGAGATCTACGATTTACGAAAAAAACTCCATGAGGCCTTAGGCACCCAACTTAATTTCAGCACTGTATATCACCCCAGACCGATAGACAGTTGGAATGAGTTATTCAAATCCTAGAGGATATACTGTGAGGTTGTGTGATAGGCTTCAGGGGCAGTTAGGAGGAGTACCTGTCGTTGCCGGAGTTTACATACAATAATAGATTTTAGTCTAGTATTCAAATGGCACTTACAAGTTTTTATATGGTTGTAAGTGCCATACTCAGTTATGTTGCACTGAATTAAGTGAACGATGGATATTGGGTACTAAACTGGTTTCTAAAACTGAGAGTATTGTGAAAGTGATTTGTGATCGTCTGAAAGCAGCCTCTGATCGACAGAAGTCTTATGCTAATTTGAAAAGAAAGGATATTGAGTTTTTGGTAGGTGATCAAGTGTTTCTAGAGGTGTCACCCTGGAAAAAAGGTTCTCCGGTTCAGACGTAAGGGTAAACTGAGCCCGAGGTTCATTGGACCTTACCGCATTCTAAGGCGAGTTGGACCTGTTACGTATTAGTTGGAATTACCGTCAGAATTAGACCAAATTCATGATGTGTTTCATGTTTTGATATTGAGACGGTATCGGTCGAATTTGTCACATATTGTTACTGTCGATGAGATCGAATTACGACCGGATTTAACCTTCGAACAGGAACCTGTCCAGATCTTGGATCGTGACGTTAAGATGTTGAGAAAGAAAACTATTCCTCTAATGAAATTTCTATAGCGGAACCATGGTACTGAGGAAGTCATGTGGGAACCAGAGGAATCAATTTGACGGCTGTATCTGTATCTGTTTGATTCAGGTAAAATTTCAAGGCCGAAATTTCTTTTATATGGAGGGAGTTATGACACCCTAAAATTTTAAGAATTTAATTGTGAGATTCTACAGTAATTAGTTTATGTATCTGTCGTTCTGTGTTTTGTGATTGAGTTTAAGCTTTGGAGTTCAAGTCGTATAATTATAAGTTTTATTGTTTCTGAAATCAACCCATAAGCGCGCGTTGCCCGCTTAAGTTCGATTCAGTGTGAAATTGTGAAAAGAATGAGCCTGCTGGTTCACTGGTTAAGCATATGTCTGGTTCCGAGTTCGAAACCCATCGTATACGTTAGGAAAATATTTTTTTCAGATGCCAAAAATCTACTTGGAAGTTAGGAAATTAATTAATGATAGTTCTTCTTCTTTTTATTTTTATTTCTTTCTTTTTGTTGTTTCCATCATTTTCTTCTTTTTCGTTTTGATTATTTTGTTAATCGAAAGTGGTGAGGGAATACATGATTAACGAAAATTATGTTGTTAGTCACTGGTCAGAAGGCTATTGGTAAGTAACTGATAATGTGAGTATCTCTGCAATTTTTCCTTCGCCTTGTAAATTGCTTGGAACGGAATATTTTTGTGAGTTTTGAGAATCTCTTATTAACGATGGTGTATTTACCTAGCAGGCAAGGCTATTAACAACAAGGAATAGCAGCAAGACAATCTATGATTGTTGTTGAATTCGACGTAGGTATTAAGTGAGTAATCGGGAAGTTCTATTGATTAATTGGCTAAATTATATTACTGAATGCCTGTTTTAGGTTTCGGGGATCTCTAGAGTTGTTGTTTCTTCGAAATCTTTCCAGGTGCGTACCAAAAACCTTAATTTTGCTAGTTTCAAGTCATCAAAAATAGTTGCTGTCGACGCCACACAACCAGGCACAGGGCGTGTGACTAGGCCATGTGAGCCACACGGGTGTGTGGCAGGTCGTGTGATCAGTCGTGTAACTTATTGTTTATTGAATTGGGGCCACACGGGTAGACACACGAGCATGTGTCCAGGCCGTGTGTGGCCATGTTGGTGAAGAGTTCACATGGGCATTGTAACTCATTTTTTGTAGTATATAAGCCACACAGCCAGGGATACGGACGTGTGCCCAGGCCGTGTAACTCACTGTTTGTGGTATAAAAGCCAGACGGGCAGGGACATGGGTGTGTACCCAGCCCGTGTGAGCCATACGGGCAAGGACACGGATGTGTGTCCAAGCCGTGTATCTCACTGTTTATGCTTAAAAACCACACGGCCAAGGCACATGGGAGTGTGGCAGGTTATTGGGCCTGAGAACTGTCCTTTTGAGGCTGAAAATGTTATTTAATCTTGATATTGGTTTCCTCAACGTACGAGTCATTGAATTTGATTATATGATAACTGTCTAATACATTAAAACTGATCTGTGAGTAACATAATTATATGTGCACTGTGATACCTACTCTGTTATGGAGTTGTCTTTGTTAATTGTATAATGAGTTAGAAACACTGAACATATGTTACAGGTATTTGTGTTTTGCATTGGCATGTGTTGGGATGTTGTGAAGGGAGAAGGAATCTGTTCTGAAATTGTGGCTACGCCACAATGAGTATTACTCTGATTCTGGCGTTTTTCGTATATTAATCTAGCAGCTAAGCTGCGTTTCTGTGAAAGTGTCAATGAACACTCTAAAGGTGTGCAGGGATAAGTGGGCATTAAATGTCCATAATGGTATGTTGGGATGGCCGAAGATGGTATGTAGCAAACGGAAATAGGAATATTGCATCTGAATCTGATGTGAACCATATTTGAACTGAAATTGTATGTATGTACATATATGTAACACATATGTTCTGAATCTAGGCTGGATATACTTCTATATCAAACCTAATCTCTGAATTTGGAATTTCTTAATAAACAAGCATTGTTGAATTACATTCCTTTTACGCCCTGAGTTCACAACTCATTCTGTTATTGATTGGATTTCAGGTGGTCCCCAATCTTGACCGGGTCAGTGTCGGGAAAGCTCGGTCAAACTTTTATCTTTCCTTTTAAGCATTACTATTAGGAATTGATGTTCTATGATGTTGTGGAATTTATGAAGATTTTGTGTTTAAATTATCGTTGTGATGGGTGTTATGTAACGAATGGTTCAGTTCGACTGTGTTATGAAAGTAGGAGTTTTAGTATGGATGACGTAACTCTCCAAACTTGGCCTGGATGTCTAGGCTGTGTTCAGTTCATTAAATTTCATGTAAAATTTCAAACATATTTTTATTAATTTTTTAGAGAAAAATATATTTTATCAATTGTTTTAAGGCTTACAATTTTTTAAGTAGTTTTAAATATTTTATAAAGTATTTGATTTTTAAAAAAATATATATATTTTTAAAGGGAAATTCATTAATTCATTTAATGAATGAGACCATACAATTTGAGGGGGGAAATAACAAACACACGTTGTACGCGTTGAAGGACAAGCTCTATCAACATAACAAAAACTTCAGTTTTAGCCTCAATAGAATATTATAGTACATTGACGATTGGCTCTGTCACAACTCAAGCACAATATATCAAGAGTGATTGCAAGCACTTAATACTATAATGAAATCAGCATGATCCAAAGCACTTAAAAATATGTTTTTAGATCACTTTAAATTTAAAAAATATATTTTTTTAATAAATTTTAAATTTTTGTTAAGTGTGATCGATCACAAAAAAAAAACTTTTATACAAAGATTTTAAAATTCTTTTTAAAAATATAAATTCGAGGTCTACGTTGAATTTTAGAGAAAAATAGGTTCAAGAGTCAATTACGTGTAGGGAAGGTTGTAGTAGCCCTACAACACCCAAAATTGGTACTTGTTAATTACGCAATTGTCAAAAAATTCAAATTTTAAAAATAAAAAATCTAATGTTTAATTGTAATCCCTTGAAATAAAACACTAACTTTTTGAGTGAATTAAAATTTCTTAGTGAAATAATTTTTGTTATCTCTTTATATCCACAAAAATATTTAAAAGAAAGCAAAACTCGTAAATTCCCTTGATTTAGAAAAAAGATATCTTCAAATTAATTTGATAAGTGGTTAGTTCACCGCCTTGGATGCTTGTGTCCAATGAAAGTATATTTTATAAATTAACTTATTATTAAACATTAAAAAAAATCTGAAAGTTTCATTAACTTGTTCACATTTTCTTTTGAAGGTTTCATTAATTGACACTTTAGATGCTAATCAATTTGCATTCGAATTCTACTTAGAAAAAGGATGATGAAAAGAGATTTCAAGGTTATAAATATGATGTTAGTCTCTTTTATTTCTATTAAATTTGAGATTCATTGCTAATCACTCATTTTATTATGTGGTTAAAATATGTTGTTAGTTGTTGTATTTCTATAAATTCATTTGAAAATTCATTTTACCAGGGCCTATAGCTAGGGGCATGGGCTTTGGGCTATTTGTCATTCAGTCTTTCTTAAAAATTAAAAGCTTCAATTCAGTCCTTTTAACCTTTGATTAAATGGAAAATTGAAAGCTTAATAATTTAATTTATGCCTTTTTAAATGCAAAATTTTTAGTTTTGGCCTCCCAAATTTTTTAATCTTGGCATCTCAAAACAAAAAATTCTAACTGCACCCTGAAATTTACTAATTTAACTAAATTGAATCCACTCAAAGCAAACCAAGGACTAATTATAGAAAAGTTAATTTATCTATGTTAAAGTGATGGAAAATGTTGGTCTCATTTAAAAAGAACAATTGTGATTGAGAAATTTGGAAAATTGGTGAGAAAATTCTACACCCATGACAAGTAATTTCATGGTGGTTAGGAAACAAAGAAAATGACATTAAAAAAAGTCAGAAAAAGAAGAAAAAACACAAAATTATAAATAAAATGGCTAGTCCACATTCATAAAAACTATATTTTATTGACAGTTGGAGTTATAAATTTCATAAAATGGCTACTCTTTCTTTTCTATTATTTCATTTTTGCAATGATGAGACGTTTAAATTTATTCAGGTCATTATTTTACATGATCCTCACCATAAGTAGTTTTACTTGTGAGAGAAAAAAAATTCTAATAATGAAACAGCCCATCAGTACGAATATGTTTCTCTCTTCTTTTTTTTCCTTATATTATTTATATATCTTTTTTTAATTTCGTAAAAATTGGTATAATTTAATTATCAATAACCTTTTTCTAACCTTTGAATTAGAGGATAAAACACATTTGAGCACGATTAAACTCACATTTTTCTACACTGACAATAATACTGATACTAACTCAACTAAATCTCAGTCAACCATATATTTTAATTTTTAAATATAATAAAGCATGTGCATCAAGAATAAATCTAGTATATATATATAAAATACTGTACCGGGTTGCGTGGCGAATTTTGTTAATTTAAGTTTAGACATGGATTGCTAGTTTGATAATAGATTTTTTTTTTAATTTCTATGTCTGTTTTAGGGTTCAGCGTCAATATTTGTGGAATTGAACTGCAATTGAAAAAAATAATTTTAAAGATATTTTTTATACACTAAATGTTAACTCTTTTACAATTTAGGCGTATTTTTTTGGGGGGGTTGAATATAAGCTTAGAAAATTAAGCGAGCATCAGTCCAAATGAAAATTATCATCAGTCACTAGCGACTATCTAATATTTTTTTCAAGCCAGCATCTCACATAATGTGGAGGATCTTCCAAGATAATCAGTTGCTCAATTGCACCTCCATCTGCCTTAGCTATGCAATCAACAACTTTATTAGCATTCTGCTGAATATGTCGAAATTTGACTTCCTAATTTTTGGAACACCAATCGTGAATCTGTCTTACTTCAACAACACTACTTATTGTAGCCAACCCGTTACGAATAGTTTCAACCAACATTGTGTTGTCACTTTTCATCTCAACACATCTGAATCGTCTAGTCCAAGCCAATTTCAATCTTTCAAGAATAGCTCTAGCTTCAATGTGGAAGATATCATTCATACCTTGTTGTAGGCCAATTTTGGCCCGTTTACAAAATACCAGGGCCCATTAAACCATTTAACCCATCCTCAAACCCAAAAAATAAAATTAACCTAGCCCAACATCCAAGCCCAATCCCGAAACCCTAGACCCCCACTTGCCTCTCCCCACTCTACCAAACTGTCTGCCACCAGCACCATCCCTACTCTCCTATGCTGTCTTCCACTACCACCACCACTCCCCACACATGTCACATGCCTCCACGCACGCGTCTGGTCACCTATTTCACCTAC
Organism: Gossypium hirsutum; assembly: GCF_007990345.1. Taxonomy (NCBI): domain Eukaryota; kingdom Viridiplantae; phylum Streptophyta; class Magnoliopsida; order Malvales; family Malvaceae; genus Gossypium; species Gossypium hirsutum. The sequence goes on from NC_053427.1 coordinate 9,228,696, forward strand.
AAAAAAAAAACGAGACAAGCACGCGAAGATGGAGAGGCCACACGAGCAAAAAACTAAAAAACAGTAGAAATATTTTTGTATTCGGCTATATAGCCTGGTAAAAATGTAATACCAGAAGACTAGCAATCAAGGGAAAAAACACAGAAAGGTGGATCTTCGATTTCATTTTATTTGTTTTTATTTTGTTTTAACTTCTTCTTAGTTTCCTTTCAAATTTATCGCAAATCAATAAACAAAAAAAGGGATTGTATTACACAGATTATTAATCAAAAAGAGAACAAAAAAATTTGTTTTCATATTTTCTTTTCTTCGTTTTTTTTCTTTCATTAGATTTTTTATTTTATTTTCTGTGTTAAATCTTTTTTAAAAATAAAAATAAAAAACGAAAGAGAGGCTGAAAACTTACCTATTCTTCGCGTCCCGCCACCATCGGAGATTCCCCGATCCAAAAGAGCCACGAAACCCCTCAAGTTTCTCGTTTAGGCCATGGAAAATAAGGGGGGACGAGTATTTGGAGGGCAAAATAGGAGCTTTCTCACTTGAACTTGGTGAGAGAGAGGTTTGTTTCAGAGAAATGAAAATAAAAAGAGGGAAAGGAAAGAGTTTTTTTGGTTTTTTTTCTTTCTCTTGAAAAAAGGAACCAGTAGAATAGAAAAGTAGGAAACCTTTTCTAAAATCATTTGAAACGGTACCGTGAGTGTAGTGGGGGTTGTGAATTCTCCCTAAAAGGGATATTTATGCGATTAGTCCTTTTCATTCGCAACTCCATTCAATTGGCCTCCATTTCCAATTTTCTTTTGTTTTTTTTAATTCTAACCTTTAGATTTCATTTGGTTTTTGATTAAGTCCCTGATTAACTTTCCAGTATTTATAATTTTGTACCCCAAATTTTAACTCGTTTTCAACTATGTCCTAAATCTATTTAATCCATTTATTAACTTTTTAAAAAAAATAATAATATTTCACCTATGTGTTATTTAAAATATTTTATATGTTATTTACTTTACATCTATTCCAACTTACTTTAATGTATTGTTTGTTTAAATTCTTATTATTTATTTTAACTTGCTTTATGCATATATTTTATCTTGGTCTATTTTATATGTATTATTTATTTTATATTCCTTACCTACTATATATATGTGTACATATATTCTATGTTTAAATTGTTTTGTACATTGTTGATTAAATTTCTTTTCTCATTATTTATTTTAAATTCATTTCTTATTATTTTAAAATTTGTTTTACATTTTAGTCATTTTAGTTTGCGTTATAATATTTTTAATTCACTTGTCTTTGATTATTAATGATTAGTATTCAAGTTACATATGTTATGTGATTATTGCCATTGTGTATGGTATAATTAGTTTATTCGTATTTTCGTTATTGCCATTTGCTTGTATAATATTGTATTTGTGTTGTTATTACGTACTCTATGGTATAGAAGCTTGGAGGAAAGACTTAAGGCAATAGAAGGCACTGAAATCTTCTCTGCACTAGGTGTTAAAGAACTCAGTTTGGTACTTGACCTAATCCTGCCTCCGAAGTTCAAGGTGCCTGATTTCGAAAAGTACGATGGGACAAGATGTCCAAAAGCGCATCTTGTCATGTTTTACTAGAATATGACCGGTTACGTGAGCGAAGATAAGCTACTCGTACATTGTTTTCAAGATAGTCTAGTAGGATCGGCTCTTCGGTGGTACAACCAGCTCAGTAAGGAAAGGATCCGATCCTGGAAAGACTTGGCGTCGGCATTCTGTGAGCAGTACAAGCATGTATCAGATATGGTGCCTGATCGAATGACTTTACAAATGATGGAGAAAAAGCCATCAGAAACTTTTAGATAGTATGCGCAGAAATGGAGGGACGTCTCAGCCCAAGTGGAACCCCCACTAACAAAAACGGAGATAACCGTCCTTTTTATCAACACCTTAAAGGCGTCGTTTTATGACAAACTAGTGGGAAGTGCCACGAAGGATTTTGCGGATATTGTAATATCCGGTGAGCTTATAGAAAATACCGTCAAGAGCGGTAGAATGGAAGGTCGAGAAAGTTCAAGAAGGGTAGCGTCCATAAAGAAGAAAGAACCATCTGGTGGGAATTGGAAGCCGCTATATCTCGAGTCCGTATCCAAACCAATCCCAACCTCGAAATTATCCATCTTCGAATTTCTATTATCCTCCTCAAACCCCTTACTATCAAACATCACCTCCTTATTCTTCTTATCCCGTTTATGCTACAAGTAACCTGAGACCAACCACTACGTTCCCGCAAAATACAATGCCCGTCTAAAGCTAACCCAAAAACGAGCAAAGGCCAGCAAAACCCAATTTTGAGAGACCACAATTTACCCCTATTCTCGTGTCATATGGGGAACTGTACCCAAGACTTTTGGAAAAGCAATTGATATCCCCGCATTATATGACACCCTTGAGGCCCCCATACCCGAAATGGTACGACCCAAATGCTAGTTGTGCATACCATGCAGAAAATCAGGGACATTCCACGGAAAATTGCCTAGCCTTTAAGAGGAGAGTTCAAGGACTAATTGATGCGGGTATCCTACGATTCGATAGTGCCAGTAATGCAACTAGGAACCCGTTCCCTAACCATACTGAAGGGAATGTGAGCACAGTGGGGAAAGAGGACGAATGGAAAGTCAGAAGATGTGTTTCAGAAATAAAGACAGCTCTGCAAAAAATCTGGGAGCTACTAGTTAAGAAAGGATTGCTTTGTCACCCCGATAGAATTCTCGGGGAAAAAGGTCAAAGTTTTTGCAATTTCCATAGAATTGTAGGACATGACATTCAGTCGTGTGAGGAATTTAAAAGGTTGCTTTAAGACCGGATGGATAATAAGGAGATTAAGGTCCTTAACAAGAGGGAAGAGACCAACGAAAGAGAAGTATGCGCCTTTGACAACCAGTCATCAAGTCTCCCTTATAGCGCGGATCGACCGTTAGTAATTTATTACGACGCGACGAAGGAGCTGGTGAAACCAAAAATGATAATTGAAGTACCATCTCCTTTCCCCTACAAGGATAATAAAGCAGTACCATGGAAATACGACGTCAATATCGTTACACCTGAAGATGAAAAATCCAAAGCTGTAACTGGAAATGTTGGAGAAGTAGGTCATTTCACTCGCAGAGGGAGATATTATTTGAAAGAAGTCAAACCAGTGAAGAAGAATAGTGATTTGAAACAAAAAGGAAAGGCACCAATGTATGAGGCTGAAACTAAGCACGAAACTCCGCCCGAGCAACAAAAAACTAAAGAGCTGGTGGATAAAGAAGAAGCACGTGAATTCTTAAAGTTTATCAAACATAGTGAGTATAATGTGGTGGAACAATTGAGCAAGCAGCCAGCACGAGTCTCGGTATTGTCTCGACTGTTAAATTCAGAACCCCACTGGAATGCCTTGTTAAAGGTGTTGAATCAAGCTTACGTGACAAACAATATATCTGTTGAGAAGCTTGACAGATGGGTGAATAATTTAAACGCGGATAATTTTATTTCTTTTAGTGATAATGAAATACCACCCAATGGTAGAGGCTCTGTGAAAGCATTGCATATCACAACCCACTGCAGGGGTTACATAATACCGAACGTGCTTATTGACAATAGATCAGCACTCAACGTCATGCCTTTGGCCACACTTTCCAGGATTCCGATGGATTTGTCCTACCTAAGGCCTTGCCATTCCACAGTAAGGGCATTTGATGGAACAAGACGAGAGGTCATGGGAAAAATCGAGATCCCTATAGAAGTGGGTCCCTACATATACGATGTCGAGTTCGTCATGGACATTACACCATCATATAACTTCCTTTTAGGAAGACCCTGGTTCTATTCCCCCGAAGCAGTTCCATCATCCCTCCATCAAAAGGTGAAATTTATCATGGATGGTTGTTTGGTCACTGTTGAGGGAGAAGAAGACATTGTAGCATCTATTTGCACCGACGCATCATACATTGAAGTAAAGATGCTAAAGAATGCTCCTTCCGATCCTTGAGTTTGTGAATGCCACATTTATCACTGAGGGAAACAAAATTCCAGAGCCAAAACTCTCGAGAAATACCAGGATGGGTATCAAGTTGACTATAAGAAGGGGAGCTCAAGCCAGAAGAGGTTTAGGGAGATATCTGCAAAGAATAGTCAGGGCTCTAAAGCCAGTACACCACAAGGCCTGATACAGTTTAGGGTTCCAACCGGACATGCGTCAAAGAAGAAGGCAGTGGAAGAAAGATCAGGAAAGAAGGATCGCGAGAACCTTAGGCCGAGAACCGGAATAGGAGCCTATGGAATTCCCTCTTTTGTCAAGAACATTTACGTCTGCAGGAATGATATACCCGGGGTAGGATAATGCACAAGGCACAATGTTAATGATTGAAAAGGGTTTTCAGAATATCAGTATAAATGTCATTGACAAATGAGCTAACGCAGGTAAAGACGTCTCAAGGATACGCCCTTGTCCCCCGAGTTTCAGGTTGAACAATTGGACTGCCAATGACCTTCTTGTAGTTTATAAGTCTTCAGAGTAATGCTCAAACGTTAACATTCTATTTTGTCCTTAGATATAATAGAATTCTTTTGTAAGAGCTTGCATTCGCTCTTTATCATTCAAATGAATATCAATGAAGATGCATTTTGTCATAAGCTTTCACATTATCACTAATTTCATAATCATTTTCTCATTTCATAGTCAATCCTTACATTTGCCTCATGCCATGCCATAACATTTCGTTTGTTGGTTCCAATACTCGGATGCCCCTCTATAGTTTCCTTTTCCATTCAACTTTCAGATGCTCAGATGTCAACAGCATGAACAAACCTGTTACGAGTCCTGAAATAGGTTTTGTGAAGGTTGTTTGTTTAGGAGAATTCGAAGCCGAAGAAAATGCCAAAGACTATGTCTCGTCTCTTGACTTGCTAAGAATGGTGGAACAAGAGGATAAACAGATTTTGCCTTATCAAGAATCTTTTGAAACAATAAATCTGGGAACTGAAGAAAGGAAGCAAGAAGTGAAGATTGGGACTTCTATTTCAGGGGCCACCAGGCATAATTTGATTGTTTTGCTCCGCGAGTACAAAGATGTATTTGCATGGTCATACCAGTACATGTCAGGATTGGATGAAGAGGTAGTGGTCCACAAACTCCCATTAAAATCGAAATGCAAACCCATTTAGCAAAAGCTAAGACGGATGAGACCTGAGATGCTGTTAAAGATAAAAGAAGAGGTCAAAAACCAATTCGATGCGGGTTTCTTACAAGCTTCCAAATACCCAGAATGGGTGGCTAACATAGTCCCGGTACCAAAGAAAGATGGCAAAGTACGAATGTGCATGGATTATCGTGACCTGAATCGAGCAAGTCCTAAAGATAATTTTCCCTTACCGCACATTGATACGTTGGTGGATAACACAGCAAAACATTCATTGTTTTCTTTCATGGACGGATTCTCGGGGCATAATCAGATCAAGATGGCCCCTGAGGATATGGAGAAAACTACCTTCGTAACAATGTGGGGGACATTCTGCTACAAGGTGATGCCATTTGGGCTAAAGAATGCTGGGGTAACATATCAGAGGGCTATGGTGACGTTATTCTATGACATGATGCATAAAGAAATAGAGGTCTACGTTGACGATATGATTGCTAAATCTCGAGGGGAAGAAGAGCATGTAGTGAACCTGAAAAAGTTGTTCGACAGACTGAGAAAGTTCCAGCTAAAGCTCAATCCGGCCAAATGTACATTTGGGGCTACCTCGGGAAAATTGCTAGGCTTCATTGTCAGTGAAAGAGGTATCGAGGTTAATCCAGATAAAATAAAAGCCATTCAAGAGTTACCACGTCAGAGGATTTTTAGGGAGGTTAAACTACATCGCCTGATTCATCGCTCAACTTACCAACCAATACGACCCAATCTTTCGGTTTCTTCGGAAACATAACCCGGGAGAATGGAATGAGGAATGCCAGGTGGCCTTTAATAAGATAAAACAATATTTGTCTAGTCCTCCAGTGCTAGTAACGCCAACTTCGGGAAGACCATTGATATTGTATTTGACTGTGTTCGAAAATTCAATGGGTTGGGTACTAGGGCAACACGACGAGTCAGAAAGAAAGAAAAGGCGATCTACTACCTCAGTAAAAAGTTCACTAAATATGAGGCAAAGTATTCATCCATTGAAAAATGCTGTCGCGCTCTAGTTTGGGTAGCTCGGAGACTCAGGCAATACATGTTGTATCATACAACATGGTTAATTTCAAAGCTGAATCCAATAAAGGACATGATGGAATCACCTGCACTCTCAGGAAGAATGGCACGGTGGCAGATCTTACTATTGGAGTACGACATCGTCTATGTGAGTCAAAAGTCAATAAAAGGAAGCGCAATAGCTGACTTCTTGGCAACCCGAACAATGGATGAATATGAGCCATTGAGATTTGATTTTTCGGATGAAGATTTGATGTGCATTATAGAAAAAGAGGGCGAGTCATCAAAAAAAAGTCATGGAAGATGAGCTTTGATGGTGCATCGAACGCATTGGGGCATGGGATTGGAGCAGTCTTAGTATCACCAGAAGGGAACCATTATCCACTCACTGCTAGGCTGAACTTCTTCTGTAGCAATAACATAGTGGAATATAAGGCATGTATCATGGGACTTCGTGCAGCTATTGAACGAAACATCAAAACTTTAGAGGTATACGGAGACTCAGCCTTGGTGATTTACCAAATCCGTGGAGATTAAGAAGTGAGACACTCGAAACTGGTTAAATACAGTGATCTAGTGGTAGAGTTGAGGAAAGAATTTGAAGAAATAACTTTTAATTACCTCCCACGAGAAGAAAACCAAGTGGCTGATGCCTTGGCCACTTTGGCTTCAATGTTCAAAGCAAACAGAGAAACAGAAATAATGCCTCTTCAAATAAGCATATATGAAGTCCCTGCACATTGTTTCAGCATTGAAAAAAAGCCAGATGGACGGCCATGGTTCCATGATGTCTTAGAATATATCAAGAATCAAAAGTATCCCGAACAAGCAAACGAGAATGACAAAAGAACAATCAGAAGAATGGCAGCGAGATTCGTTCTTGATGGGGACATCCTATACAAAAGAGGAAAAGATCAGGTGCTCTTGAGATGCGTAGATGCTGTTGAAGCCAGAAAAATACTTAAAAATGTCCATTAGGGAATTTGCGGGACACATGCCAATGGTTTCACTATGGCTAGGAAGATTATAAGACTCGGATATTACTGGCTGACGATGGAAAGCGACTGCATTAATTTCGCACGAAAATGCCACAAATGTCAAATTTATGGTGATAAAATTCATGTAGCCCCTTTGCCCCTTCACGTCATGACTTCTCCATGGCCTTTTTCAATGTAGGGCATGGATGTTATAGGGCCAATTTCCCCCAAAGCTTCTAATGGACACCGATTCATCTTTGTGGTTATTGATTACTTCACAAAATGGATAGAAGCCACATCATTTGCCAATGTGACGAAGACTGCAGTTTGTAGGTTTTTGAAAAAGGAAATCATTTGTCGATATGGTTTTCCTGAAAGAATCATTTCAGATAACGCATTGAATTTGAACAACAAGATCATGAAAGAAGTGTGTGAGCGATTCCAAATAAAGCATCATAACTCCTCGCCCTATCGCCCAAAGATGAACGGAGCTGTTGAAGCAGCCAACAAGAATATTAAGAAGATTATTGGGAAAATGACCGAGACATATAAAGACTGGCACGAGAAGCTACCATTTGCTTTGTATGCATATCACACATCTGTACGGACATCTACGGGGGCAACTCCTTTCTCTCTGGTCTATGGAATAGAAGTTGTGCTACCTATCGAAGTTGAGATCCCCTCTCTACGAGTCTTAATGGAGTCAAAATTAGAGGAAGCAGAATGGGTTCGAGCTTGATATGACCAGTTAAACCTCATCAAAAAAAACTTCTAAAGGCAATTTGTCATGGACAGATGTACCAGAAGAGAATGATCGCGGCTCATGATAAGAAGGTACGGCCAAGAGAATTCTACGAAGGAGAACTCGTGCTAAAAAAGGTTCTCCCAATACAAAGAGACCTGCGAGGAAAATGGGCACCGAATTGGGAAGGACCATAGCCGTAAAGAAGGCATTCTCGGGTAGAGCTTTGATTCTCACTGAGATGGATGGGAAGAAGTTACCGAATTCAGTGAACTCAGATGCTGTGAAGAAATATTATGCCTAAAAAAAAGGGTGATCAAGGTGAAAACCCGAAAAGGGCGTCTTGATTAACACAAAAGATTAGGATGAAAACCCGAAATGGCGCTCTAATGAAGCAAGCACTGGCTTAAAAAGCAAGGCATTTTAAACGGTGAGTCAAATAATGAGACTACAGTATTTGAAGCATTTCTAAAATCTCGAAATCTTTTACGCAAGAAGCCATGCTCGAAAAGATTCTTGATTGAGGAACGTGGAAGAGTTCATGCATTGAATATCTAGAGCACTTGTATTTGTTGAACGCAATCCTTTTTCTCTTTATGACATTTTTTTACTATCATTGGTTAACTTTCTTTGTTTGCTACATTTGAAATGAATAAATGTGAGGTATCCTTTTGTCCCTACCTGACCATCTTCATGCATCTCATTATGTGGTTCATTTACATGATAAATAGTGAAATGACATACTCTAAACAAAAGAGATGTTAAGCATTACCTGGATAAAAACTCAATAAATAAAAGAGTCTTAAAGTAAGGACAAATTTCAACCAGGGGCAAAAGAGTGATATTTGAGAAACGTTGATTACTCGTGAAACTTGAGGACGGGTACATGGCCTAAAGAGAAAGTCAGGAGCCGAAGTAATGAATGCAGATCATCACGAAAATCGTGACGAAAAAGGGCATACGACAAACATGCCTAAGGCGCATAGAATAATCATGTAGGCATAAAATCATTTACAACAAACATGTGCATATCATGATAACATCATGCATGACATATACGGGTACTCCAGTAGAGCAAGAGGATGTGATGATAGCTGAAAAGACACATGAGTTCCACTAGATGACATGTTTTGGTATTCTGATGTTTTTATTTCTGTTTCAAAATTCAACTCATATTGCGAGAAATGAGTTGAGCCTCAAGACACGTTGAGGTATTTTCAATTTCTGTCTTTCAAAAAATCAACTCATATTGCGAGAGGTGAGTTGAGCCTTGGGACACGCTGAGGTATTTTCAATTTCTACTTTTCAAAAGAATCAACCCATATTACGAGAGGTGAGTTAAGCCTCAGGGCACGCTGAGGTATTTTCAATTTCTGCTTTTCAAAAGAATCAACTCATATTGCGAGAGGTGAGTTGAGCCTTTTAATTTTTGTTTTTCAAAAATCAACTCATATTGCGAGGGGTGAGTTGAGCCTAGAGTCATATTGAGGTATTCTCAATTTATCATCAAAAAAATCAACTCATATTGTGAGAGGTGAGTTGAGTCTCAAGACACACTGAGGTAATTTTAATTTCTGCTTTTCAAAAATCAACTCATATTGCGAGAAGTGAGTTGAACCTCAGGGCACACTGAGGTATTTTCAATTTCTATTTTTTCAATTCATGTTTGTCAAAAAAATTAACTCATATTGCGAGAGGTGAGTTGAGCCTCAAGGCACGCTGAGGTATTTTCAGTTTCTCCTTTTCAAGAGAATCAACGCATATTGCGAGAGGTGAGTTGAACCTCAGGGCACGCTGAGGTATTTTCAGTTTCTTCTTTTCAAAAGAATCGACTCATATTGCAAGAGGTGAGTTGAACCTCGGGTCACATATCGAGGCATTTTCAAAATCTGTTTTTCAAATTATTTTTCAAAAATCAATTCATATTGCGAGAGGTGAGTCGAGCCTCGGATCACATGTCGAGGTATTTTCAAAATCTTTTTTTCAAATTATTTTTCAAAAATCAATTCATATTGCAAGAGGTGAGTCGAGCCTCGGATCAATGTCAAGGTATTTTCAAAATCATTTTTTCAAATTATTTTTCAAAAACCAACTCATATTGCGAGAGGTGAGTTGAGCCTCGGGTCACATGCTGAGGTGTTTTCAACTTCTGTTTTCCAAAAAAATCAACTCATATTGCGAGAGGTGAGTTGAGCCTCAGGACACGCTGAGGTAATTTCAATTTCTGTTTGTAAAAAATCAACTCATATTGCGAGAGGTGAGTTGAGCCTCGGGTCACATGTCGAGGTATTTTCAAAATCTGCTTTTCAAAGTAAGTTTCAAAAACCAACTCATATTGTGAGAAGTGAGTTGAGCTATTTTCAATTTCTGTTTTTAATGTCTGTTTTTAAAGATTCAATTCATATTGCGAGAAATGAGTTGAGCTCAAGATCATGTGCCGAGTAAAGAACAAAGATTGGAGCTGATTGAAGACACCAGAGCTTGTCTCCCTGAAGTTGCAGTGGAACTGATCGAGGATATCAGATCTTACCTTTCTAAAGTTGCAGAAGAGAAGACCATAAACCTTATTTCGCTGAGGCAGTAGAAAAGCGTATCGAAGTTGCAAGTCTTATATTCCTGAAGATGCAGTGAAACAAATCGAAGACGACGAATCTTATATCCCTGAAGATGCGAGTAGATTGAAAATACAAGTTTCTATCTCTTTGAAGTTACAGTGGATTGAACCAAAGCAACAAGATGCGGTGGAGTGGAAAGAGATTACCTGAACAAGAAGAGCACCAAAGAAATCAATACTTGGCAAGACCGGGCAAAATTGGCCTTTCTTTGTATCTTTGCTCTATTCTCGTTATACGACAATGAGCAAAGAGGGGCAGCTGTTGTAGGCCAATTTTGGCCCGTTTACAAAATACCAGGGCCCAATAAAACATTTAACCCATCCTCAAACCCAAAACCTAAAATTAACCTAGCCCAACATCCAAGCCCAATCCCGAAACCCTAGACCCCCACTTGCCCACTCTCCCATGCTGTCTGCCACCAGCACCATCCCCACTCTCCCATGCTGTCTTCCACTACCACCACCACTCCTCACGCACGTCACATGCCTCCACGCACGGGTCTAGTCACCCATTTCACCTACAAAAAAATGAGACAAGCACGCGAAGATAGAGAGGCCACAAGAGCAAAAAATGAAAAAACAGTAGAAATATTTTTGTATTCGGCTATATAGCTTGGTAAAAATGTAATACCAGAAGACTAGCAATCAAGAGTAAAAACACAGAAAGATGGATCTTCGATTTCATTTTATTTGTTTTCATTTCGTTTTAACTTCTTCTTAGTTTCCTTTCAAATTTACCGCAAATCAATAAACAAAAAAAGGGGATTGTATTACACAGATTATTAATCAAAAAGAGAACAAAAAAGGTTGTTTTCATATTTTCTTTTCTTGGTTTTTTTCGTTCTTTAGATTTTTTATTTTATTTTCTGTTTTAAATCTTTTTTAAAAATAAAAATAAAAAACGAAAGAGGGGCTAAAAACTTACCTATTCTTCACGTCCCGCCACCATTGGAGATTCCCCGATCCAAAAGAGCCATGAAACCCCTCAGGTTTCTAGTTTAGGCCATGGAAAAGAAGGGGGGACGAGTATTCAGAGGGCAAAATATAAGCTTTCTCACTTGAACTTAGTGAGAGAGAGGTTTGTTTCAGAGAAATGAAAATGAAAAGGGGGAAAAGAAATAGTTTTTTTGGTTTTTTTCTTTCTCTTGAAAAAAAGGAACCAGCAGAATAGAAAAGTAGGAAACCTTTTTTAAAATCATTTGAAAAGGTACCGTGAGTGTAGTGGGGGTTGTGAATTCTCCCTAAAAGGGATATTTATGCGATTAGTCCTTTTCATTCGCAACTCCATTCAATCGGCCCCCATTTCCAATTTTCTTTTGTTTTTTTAATTCTAACCCTCAGATTTCATTTGGTTTTTGATTAGGTCCCTGATTAACTTTCCAGTATTTATAATTTTGTACCCCAAATTTAACTCGTTTTCAACTATGTCCTAAATCTATTTAATCCATTTATTAACTTTTTAAAAAAAATAATAATAATATTTCACCTATGTGTTATTTAAAATATTTTATATGTTATTTACTTTACATCTATTCCAACTTACTTTAATGTATTGTTTGTTTAAATTCTTATTATTTATTTAACTTGCTTTATGCATATATTTTATCTTGGTCTATTTTATATGTATTATTTATTTTATATTCCTTACCTACTATATATATGTGTACATATATTCTATGTTTAAATTGTTTTGTATATTGTTGATTAAATTTCTTTTCTCATTATTTATTTTAAATTCATTTCTTATTATTTTAAAATTTGTTTTACGTTTTAGTCATTTTAGTTTGCGTTATAATATTTTTAATTCACTTGTCTTTGATTATTAACGATTAGTATTCAAGTTACATATGTTATGTGATTATTGACATTGTGTATGGTATAATTAGTTTATTCGTATTTTCGTTATTGCCATTTGCTTGTATAATATTGTATTTGTATTGTTATTACGTACTCTATGTTATATTTTTTTTGTTTTATCTAGTTTAAATCATATCATACATTAACCCAACATACTTGCCCGACTTGGATCGCTTGATTTTTTTTATTCCAAACAAATAATGTATGTCGTTCAAATGCCATATTCGCTACTACTTAAAAACAAAAATTTCAAAATAAGGCAATGTTTCGCGTTTTAGAACATCGAGAAATTGTGCCCTAACTTACGGGGTTTCGATTTTCTCGTTGGTTCTAAATAGCTAAATATCCTTTTGAGTTTTGAAATACACGGATTTCCAATTTAAATTAAAGACAAACTTGTGCTCGAGAGTTCATGGTATTGTGTCCTAACTTACGGGATGTGATGCTCCGATATTTGGAGACGAGGAAGTCTTTAGCAATCGTTTTGAGCTAATTCAAGAATTTTAAAATCGATGTTAATAAAAAGGGTCATATTTCAAACTCATTCCCGATTTTCAATTTTCGACACCAAGACACTAACTAATCAATTCGGTACCAATTTTTGGGCGTGTTGAGGGTGCTAATCCTTCCTCGCACGTAACCGACTCCCGATCCTCTTCCCTTGAGTTTCGTAGACCAAAAATACTGTTTTAGTAAACTAAAATGCTTTTTTAAAATAAAGGTGATCCGATCACACCTAATAAGGATCGGTGGCGACTCCCGTTTTAATTTCCATTTTCAAACCACGTCGATGCCCTTTTTTTCAAAAAAATAGTTTCGACATACCTAATACAAAGACTAAAATAATACATTTAATAATAAAAAACTAATTTAATCCATTTCCGATAATACAAATATATCCCAAATACTTTAAAAGTGAATTTTATGCTTTGGGTTTTTGATGAATTTTAGGCTTTGGGTATTAGATGTGTGAAATATTGATGGATTCTAATTAAGTTTTGATTGATAAACTAATAAATGTAATTAAATATATTATAAGATACAAAATTATTGTTTGATTCTTCCATAAGTCGGTTTAGGTCACTTTCATTGGGTGACTTATCTAAGTCTTCTTACGTCTACATTAAGTCGCATCTTCTTTTGAAATTCTATGTAGAAAAAGGATGTATGGAAAGGGAATTATCAAAACAAGACTACGATAGTGTTGAAAATAATGACATGTTAGAAAAAAAAATATAAAAAAGGTGTATATAATTAGTAAATATATATATTTTGTAGCGTTACGATAATTTTAAAAATATATTATTGTTAAAAAATTTTAAATTTCATATAAAATTTCAAACATAATTTTATTGATTTTTTAGAGAAAAATATATTTTGTTGATTGTTTTAAGGATTACGATTTTTTAAATAGTTTTAAATATTTTATAAAGTATTTAATTTTTAAAAATATATCTTTTTAATTGGAAATTCATTAATTCATTTAATAAATAAGATTATACAATTTGAAAGGAGAAAAATAACAAACACACGTATACGTTGAAGAACAAGCTCTATCAATATAACAAAAATTTCAGTTTCAGCATCAATAGATCATTATGGTACGTTGACGATTGGCTATGTCACAACTCAAGCACAATATTTTAGGAGTGATTGCAAACACTTAATATAATAAGAAAATGAGCACTAGATGGTGCAAAACACTTAAAAATATGTTTTTAGATCACTTTAAATTTTAAAAAGAAATTATTTTTAATAATTTTTAAATTTTTATTAAGTGTGATCAGTCACTAAAAAAAACACCTTTTATATAGAGATTTCAAAATTCTTTTAAAAAGATAAATTTGAGGTCTGCGTTGAATTCTAGGGAAAAGAGTAGGTTCAAGAGTCGGTTATGTGTAAAGAAGATTGTACTAGCCCTACAACACTCAAAATTGGTACTTATTAATTACACAATTGTCAAAAATTTAAAATTTAAAAAAGAAAAATCTAATAATTGATTATGACCCCTTAAATAAAACACTAATTTTTCGAGTGAATTAAAATTTCTCAGTGAAATAATTTTTTGTATCTCTTTATATCCACAAAAATATTAAAAATATTTTTAAAAGGAAGTAAAACTCGTAAATTCACTTTATTTAAAAAAAAAGATATCTCCAAATTAATTTGATCAGTGGTCCACCGCCTTGGAGGCCTATGTCCAATGAAAGTATATTTTATAAATTAACTTATTGTTAAACATTAAAAAGATATCTGAAAGAATAATTTTTTATTAATTTTGTTTTAAGTCACCAAAATCTATATTGAACAAATCAAATTTAGTGACAAAATTAAATAAAATTTTAAGTTTACTTGCAAAGTTCAATCACGTATGAGTTAAATGGTAAATTTATTTATATTTTCTAAGTGTAATGACAAACATCAAATAAAATATAGTGATAAATTTCAATACACTTTTATTTAAATTGATCTAATAGACCCATTTGTGTTAACAAAGTTAACATTTATTATTTAAAAAACATCATTTTTTTATTTAACAGAGTTAATATATTTAAAGTTTTATGGGTTTTTTTTCTTCTAGAATTAAACTACAATTGAAAAAAATTTTAAAATATTTTTTACAGAAAAATGTTAACTCTATTACAATTTGGATATATTTGATTAGAGTAACTAAAATAAAATATTTAATAATAAAAGGAGGAATTTGATGCACTCGAGATCCCAATGACTTTGAACTGTATTTTATGCTTGCGTTTTTGATGTGTGAAATATTGATGGATGCTAATTAAGTTTAGATTGATAAATTACTAAATATATTATAAGTTAGAATATTATTGTTTGATAAATCACTTTCACATTTTCTTTTGAAGGTTTCATTAATTGACACTTTAGATGCTAATTTATTTTCTTTTTCTACGTAGAAAAAGGATGATCCAAGGAGATTTCAAATTTATAAATATGTTGTTACTCTCTTTTATTTCTATAAAATTTTAGATTCATTTCTAATCACTCATATTATTTTGTGGTTAAAATATGTTGTTACTCCCTTTATTTCTATAAAAATTTGATATCCATTCCTTATATGTTAAAGGTTATAAATTCAATTTAAAAATTGTAATCCAATTATTATCATCTTTGATATTTTTTGTCAAAATTTGTCAACTTACTTATTTTGTATTAGTCATAAACCACGACATATAAGGGAAACCTAATTAATATGTAAAGTTGACAAATTTTGATAATAAAAAAAAGCAATTTTAACAATAGGACTAAGATTTTTAAATAAAAACAAGAAGACTTACTTTTTAACCTTTTAAGTATAAGGACTAAATCTCAAATTTTATCAAAGTATAAGGACAAATAGATTATTTCAACCTTATTTTGTTTAAAAAGTTTTTTTTTACATTTATTAGATCAAAATATTTTGTTAGTGCTTGTACTTTGACAACATTTAAAATTTAATCCTTGTACTTAAAAAGTTAAAAATTAAGTCCTCTTAGTTTAAAAAACTTAGTCCTACCATTAGGATTGTAAGTATTTTCTATTAAAATCTATACACTTGGATATACGATTTTCTATTAAAATCTGTAAACTTGGATATATGCTGAGTAGGATGGCTCCATATAATGTTGCATATGATTGATAGTAAAAAAATTATTAAGTTGAAAATTTTTAATGGAATTAAAAATGATTGGACTAGAATTTTTAAATTAGAAAAATAGGAGTATTGGATTTTTTTTAACGTTTAAATTACAGGGGCTAATAGTATATTTTAAACAATTTACTATTCTGAAAATAAAAGAATATATTAAAGCATGCTCTCTGGGCTTTTCTTCATCATCCAAACTATTTTATCAACTCAACTTCCCCTTTTCCTACATTTTTATTTTCTTGGCTTATTCCTTCTTGCAATCATGAACTACAACACTTGCTTTCATCTTCTTTTAGCTTTATTCATACCATGTTCCACACTTTGCTTGGCTATGACAGCCAGGAATCCCAACTCCGATCAGTTTGCACTTCTCGAGTTTAAGGATCGCATTACCGGTCCTCAAAATGTCTTGGCAAACAATTGGACAGCCTGAACCTCTGTTTGCAGTTGGATTGGTGTTTCTTGTGGCATCATCCATAAAAGAGTTATAGATTTGAATCTTACAAGCATGAATCTCAGGGGTAGTATCCCTCCACACCTTGGAAATCTTTCATTTCTACTCTCTCTCGACTTGAGTAGCAACCATTTCTATGGCCATCTCCCTAAAGAATTGGGCCAATTGCATCGTTTGAGGATCCTTCAATTAAGCTACAACCGTCTTAATGGGGAAATTCCATCATGGCTTGGGAACTTACAGAGAGTTCGAAGGCTGAACATGAAAAATAATAACTTTACAGGCACAATCCATGAAACACTTGTTAACATGTCTAATCTAGAGATATTGAACTTGGGATTCAATCAATTATCTGGTCAGGTTCCATCTTTCATCTTCATGATTTCTTCTTTGAAAGCTATTAGTCTCACCAGCAATAGCCTATCAGGTAGTTTGCCTAATGATATGTGTCAACATCTTCCCAAACTTGAAGGGCTTTACTTGAGTCTGAATGAATTATCTGGTAACATTCCGTCAAGTATGGTTAAATGCAACAACCTTAAAATTTTATCATTGTCCTTGAATCAATTTACCGGGATCATTCCAAGAAGTATTGGAAATTTGACACGACTCGAAAGGTTATATTTGGGGTTGAATAACTTAAAAGGTATTGAATTTTCTTTGTTTCTTTAATTTAAAGTATTCAGTTTGATTTGTAATAGATAGCAAAATAGTTAATTTGATGGAAACAAAATATGCTTAAAGTATTTTTAGTTGAACAGTTTAAACAAAATAGGTATGTTTTTCACTTGAATTTTCGACTATGTGTGCAGGTCAGATTCCATCAAGTATAGGTGAATGTTACCAGCTTCAGCTTTTGATTTTACCAACAAATCAATTCAGTGGGCTAATTCCAGAAAGTATTTTTAATTCAACTACGCTCCAAGAAATAGATCTATTTGACAACAAATTAGAAGGTATGTTTTTCACTTTAATTTTTTCCAAACTCCAAAACCATTCTCTTTAATTTGTTTCTTCTTTTTTGCTCATATACTTTTATCATTTTAATTTGATAATAAACAATAAGATTTATATGATTTGATTTATTTTTAATTTTTAATTTCCATTAAACTTTAAAAAAGAAATTATTTTTTTACTGCATAAACTAATCTATTTTATATAAGTAAAAAAAAAAACCAATCATTAGAAATCCTTTGTCTGTAGAAGAAAAGAAACCAATGTGGAAAATATATTTATTTTAAAAAATGAAACATATACTGATATACATTTATATACATAGATTCCCATATCACTTGTTGCACGTGATTTTTAACTAGCTTTTAAATAATGTTTTTTTTTAAATTATTCTAATTAGTTTCTTTTTTTTTTTACTTTGTTATTCAAATGGTTGAATATAATTAAAGTATATTAATTTATATAATAAAATTTCAAGTTATAATTAAAGTATATTTACCATATTTAATATACAATATAATTTTACTTCATATAATTAAAAAAATTACCAAAAATAATAAATAATAAATATAATTAAAATATATCAATAATTTTTGTTAATTCAAAAATAGTGCTAATATTTTTTTATCATCATTAAATCATCTGTACAAAATGTAAAAATTGATTTAGTGTTAATTCAATTTCATTTTTTCTTTTCTTGATACTCAATAAATTGATCTTCAAAGTTTGTAGATGATATATAATTAATACAAATATAATATATTAGATCATATAAATATATTATTTATAAAATTTATTCATCAATTATAAATTTACTTGTTATATAATTATTTGGAACTAAATTAATATTTTTTTTTTGTTTTTTAACGTGAATATCTATATTATTATTAAAGCTTTTGATTGAGTTGGTGTCATGAGTTAACCGGACACCAACTCAGTTAGAGAAATTATAAAAATATCCTTTGGTATTTAATATAAGTTATATTATTCGTGGCTACTTTAGTTTTTTATTTTAAAAAAATTATGGTGATATTTGAATCCACATCAATACATAAAACCTTAAATTTATCACTTAAATTTATAATGTCACAAATTAACTCGACACCAACTTAGGAATTGACAACAACATCATCATAAATAACTGTATTCATTTAGTATTTTTAATTTGATGTATTCATATGTTTAAATTATGTTTTACTTACAATTTAATTTATTTTTATTTTAATATGGTGGATATATCATGTGTTATTATTAAATAGTTCCAAATCATGCATTTCATTTTTTTATCATAAGTTATTTTAAAACATAAATTTATGTTCTAAATAGATGGTTCTCATTTTTTCAATATATATTACTTAAAAGATAGAGAAAAGTTGAACAATCAAATAATATATTATTTTGATTTCTTACACTTGTATTTAGGGAAAATAAAGGATTTAACATTTTTATTTCCCAAATTATAACTAATTATTATTAGTGTCAGTCTCATTTTTAAGATTGATTAGATGCCACATTCTCATGCCAAACTTTTATTTTTATTTTATTTCAAGTTTTACAATATTTTAAAAATTATTAGTGTATTATATGTTTTGTCTATAGAAATCACAAGGATTAATTACAACTCAAAACTTATTATTATGTGTCAACTTTCTAATTGATTTCATCACATTTTTCCATGCCAAAATTTTATTCTTAATTGATTTAAAGTTCTATAGTTTTTATTTTAAAAATATATTTTGTGAATTTGATATTCAATAAATATGTATACTAAAAGATGCTATTTTACAGGTAATTTACCACCCATCACCAATGCTCCAAGGCTTAAGCTCTTTTATTGTGGAGAAATAAACTTAGCGGAAACATTCCCAACTCTATCTCCAATGCTTCCATGCTTAAGGAACTAGAGTTGGCATATAACTTATTCTCTCGCCCAATCCCTAAAACACTTGGCAACTTAAGACACCTTGAAATGCTCATAATCAATGGCAATAATTTGATCACAGGATCTACTACTAATCATCAGTGGAGCTTTCTTTCTTCTTTGACGAATTGCAAGCATTTGAGAGCAATAGTTGTTTCAGAAAATCCATTGAGTGGTGTTCTTCCTACTTATATCGGGAACTTTTCAAAATCCCTTCAATACTTCTATGCCTATAATTGTGAGATTAAAGGCAATATTCCCATGGAAATAGGTAACTTAAGCAACATGTTGGATTTAGAGCTTCACCATAATAAATTAAGTGGATTTATTCCAACATCAATAGGAGGACTGCGAAATCTCCAAGGTTTAGATCTTTCCTCTAATAAATTAGGAGGGCCTATCTTAGAAAGCCTCTGTGGTTTGGAGAGAATATATAAGATGGATTTAGGGTTGAATAAGTTGCATGGATCCATACCTTATTGTTTAGGAAATATTTCTGCTTTGAGATATCTTTACTTAGATTCCAAAAACTTGAGTTCTGCAATACCCTCAACTTTGTGGAAT
Source organism: Gossypium hirsutum (assembly GCF_007990345.1). Taxonomy (NCBI): domain Eukaryota; kingdom Viridiplantae; phylum Streptophyta; class Magnoliopsida; order Malvales; family Malvaceae; genus Gossypium; species Gossypium hirsutum. Next base: position 9,248,648 of record NC_053427.1, read on the forward strand.
CTTAAAGATATCTTAAAAATAGATTTATCATCAAACCATCTACACAATTCACATGGTATTGATGTTGGAAATTTGAGGAGTCTACTGAACCTAAATTTATCAAAGCATCTTCTCACAGGCGATATCTTATCCACATTTGGGGGTCTTCAAACTTTAGTTTCTTTAGATTTATCAAATAATAAACTACATGGTCATATCTCTGAATCATTTGGTGGTTTGATTAGTTTGGAATTCTTGAATTTATGCAATAACAATCTCTCTGGAGTTATTCCCAAATCTTTGGAAAAGCTTTTACATCTAAACTATGTTAATGTGTCTTTTAATAGACTTGAAGGGGAAATTCCTACCGAAGGATGTTTTCCAAATTTTTCTAGTACATCATTCTTGAAGAATTTTGCACTTTGTGGTCCACCTAGATTGCTAGTCCCACCTTGCCAAAACGACATCCGCAAAAATTCCCAAATGGCTATATTGCATGCTTTAAGGTATGGTTTATCAACAATTGGTATTGTCATAGTACTAATAGTCTTAACTATTATGTACAGAAGATACCAAATTAGGAGTACAACTCTACCAATTAAGGATGATTTGTTGTCTTTGAAAACACTGAGAAGAATTTCACATGCTGAACTTTCACAAGCAACTAATGGATTTGAGGAAAGCAATATGCTTGGTTCAGGGAGTTTTGGATATGTATATAAAGGGAGGCTTTCAGATGGAATGGAAGTTGCAATAAAAGTTTTCAATTTGCAAATAGAGGGAGCATTTAGGAGTTTTGACATTGAATGTGATGCTATGCGTAATATAGTTCATCGTAATATTGCCAAGGTGATTACTTGCTGCTCAAGTGTTGACTTCAAAGCCTTGGTGCTTAAGTACATGTCTAATGGAAATCTTGAGAAATGGTTACATTCTAATAACTGTTTCCTTGGTATCATACAAAGGGTCGACATAATGATAGACGTTGCGACAGCTATAGAACATCTCCACAACGGACATCCAACACCTATAATTCACTGTGACTTAAAACCAAACAATATTTTATTGGATGAAGACATGGTTGCACATGTGGGAGATTTTGGTATTTCCAAATTGTTGGGAGAAGGTGATGAAATGAAGCAAACCCTGACTCTTGCAACTATCGGGTATATGGCACCAGGTGAACTTTTTTTCTTTTTTATTCTTATTTTTTCTAATTTGCATTTTATATTTTTTTTGTTTCATGTGTATGTGGATACATATTTGAATAATCATTTTAGAAATAATTAAGGATTAACGATGCTCTAATTATACTTGAAATGCAGAATTTGGATCAGCAGGAATTGTTTCTGTAAAATGTGACGTCTATAGTTACGGGATTATCCTTATAGAAACTTTCACAAAGAAAAAGCCAACTGATAATTACTTTGCTGAAGAAATGACTATAAGGCATTGGGTGAAAAGTTCATTGCCTAAAGGAGCGATAGAAATTACAGATGTTGATTTATTAAGAATAGAGGATGAGTACTTTGTCGTTAAAGCAAACTGTATTTCATCTCTCATGGAGCTGGCTTTGAATTGTTCAGATGAGTTACCAGAAGAAAGAAAAGATTCGAAAGATGTTGTGCTTGAGTTGAAGAAAATCAAACAAAGGCTGCTAAACAACATCCAACATGTTTAACAGAGATGGTGAGTAATGAGTATGGTTGTGGTTATTAATTCACACTTAACTTTATCATTAATTCAGCATATTTAATCAATTCTAACATTTTAATCATAGATATCTAATATGTCAGTATTCGTAAAAATTAATAAACTAATTATTTGGCATAATTAAAATAGCATTTTTTTCTTTAAAATTCAAAATTTTGCAAAACAAGATGGAAATCAATAAAATGAGCCACAGGCCTTCCCATGAATTACGGTTTATGGTAGCTTTGGTCAAGTTATTTTCATTGTTACATTGGATTTTCATAGTTTCTTTTTTCATTTATGGTATAATTTTATTTTAATTTTTTGCCAAATATTTTATTTTTGGATTTTCGTTGCTTTTCTCTAATTAAATAAGATATTTACTTTCATTAAAGAAGTATGTATTTAAATTTCACTTATTGTGTTAACGGATAGGGACGAAGCTAAAAATCTTTTTGGAGCCGAATTAAATTATAATTTTTACGATAGTAAAAATGTAATTTCACTAATTTAATAGTTTATTTTTTTATAATTTTAAAAGATTAAATTAAAGTTTTGTCATTTTTAGGGGGACTAAAATATAATTTTACCTTTACTAATTTAAAATTGTAAAAATCTTAAAGGGCCTAAATAAAAAATTTTCCATTTTAGGGAGATAGGGCCCTTGGTAGCCACCTAAGTACACCTCCGTTAATGAAGCCCTCAACAAATGGTATTATTCTCATGTTGGAGTTTTGTCTGTTGATTCCGTGACCCTATGGGTTCATAGAGATGGTTGCAAGGTAAATGCTACACATGCATTGGTTGGTGGTTTGAATCCATGCGCACATGTTCTCCATTATTATTCCATAGAGGTTGAGGATAAAATCTTAACATAGGGACAATACCATTAATTGTTGAGGGCAGTGCTGACTACCTAGCAAAAACTACTACTCAAAAGACTTCTCTTGAAATAGTCGATCTCCCTCAACAAAAAGTCAAGTATAGATATGTTATGGGTGATTATAGTTTATCCAATCAATGGCATATAAGCTTTTATCTGTTTTCAAGTATTTTACGAGTCTTTCTCTTCATTATCTTTTACATTGTTCAATGCAGAGACAAGTATAACACAATGATCATAATTGAGCTAGCTTGCCTCGCCAGTTAATTTGCTGCTTTCCATTTATTTAGGGTTATTTAGAGTGTTTTCTATTTAATATTATCATAGTTGAAGGTATCATTTACAATCTATTATAATTGTGTTTTTGGCTAGTGGTTGTTGATCAAGGAAAACTAGAGGAGGCCAATAAGAAGAATGAAACTCCGCATGCTTTACTATCATGTGCTAAAAAATAAAGACTTTTTTCCCGATGAAATTTGTATTGGGCTATCAATGTTTCATGGATTATGCTGTCTTTCTAATTCAAGAAGAGATTTTGCCAATATTGCACGCAAAATCAAGGTCTACGTATATACTACCAAGTATACTAAGTAGTATTTCCTATTATGGAAGTTCTCCCAATGCTCAGCTTAATCAACTCTAATGCTTCTGTGGATTTGATCTGTCTTTACTGTATTTAGAGACTATTTTGTGAATGTTGAATTGCCTTTAGACCTCCATGAAATTTTTATGTATGATACTCGCAATATATGGCTTCAATTTCATAATTATATTATATATAATGAATAATTTGTTTCTTTTCCACCCTCTCCACTAAAATAACCATTAACATCATCAAAATCACCGGTTTGATCCTAAAGGCCTCTTGGCTTGTCTAAACATGCTTTTTTTTTTGTTGTTCTTTTGTATTTTCTTAATAAAAAAATATAAATTTATTTTAATCTTTCAAAACTTTATAATTTAAACCTCTGAAAAAAGAAATTTGTCTTCATCACACTTCCACAAATGCTAACCTATATACTGTTGTTAATCCAACTTGAATATTGGGTTCAGGAGCAACTTTAAAGGGGGCAGCCAAGGGTATTGCCCAACCAAAATGAAAAAAAAAAATTAAAACCTTTTAAAAAAATAATAAATTAATACATGATAAAATTATATTTGAACCTCTTTAAAAATTTTGACTCTTCTATATATCTTTTTGATTTCGCCCCTATTTAGTGCTTCGTTATTTGGTTTAGTAGTGTAGCATGGTTGTTGGAAAATGGAGTGGGTCAATTTATTTCATATTTTTCAATGTGAATTTAATTTAAAATTTTTTTAATTAGTTGGTTTCTAGGAAATTCTGAAATATTATGCTTTTGACATGTAATTCTATGTTTTGATTGTTTTACGAGTGTGTTTGGTTCAGTGAAAAAGTAAAATGATAGAACGAAAGAATAAAAAAGTGAAAAGAAAATAAATTTTGGATGCACTTGATAAATAAGAAAAATGAGATGAAAAAATAAATAAAAAAGAAGACTATTTTCTATTCTAATGCATGAAAATGAACAGAAATCAGAGAGGAATGTATCTTAATTAAAATATACAAATTTCAACTTCATTTAATTTCTAAAAACAGTTTTTAATTTTGTTTTCAGAAAAGTGGTTTCATTTTCTATTTTTTAAATTGAATAATGGTAGAAACATGATAAATGAAATAAAATAATTTTTTTGTATTTATATAAATTCGAGTATCAAATTTAATATTTGAAAAATTGTTGAAAAAAGTATTTTGCTTTTATATAAGTTTGAACCAAAGTCAATTTATAGTTTTTCTAATTTTACAAAGCATTTTTAGTAAAACAGTGAAAGTAATTTTTTTTTTAATTTTCATATATTTTTCATTTTCATTTTTTTTAAATTTCAACCAAATACGTTTTACATTGTTTTCTATTTTCAAGGAAAACGAAAATGAAAATAACATCTGCTTTCTAAAACGAAATGAAACTTTATGCTCCATTTTGTTTTTGAAAATATTTTCTATTTTCATTTTCATTTTTTATTTTTAGAATATAGTTGTCACATCTCAAAATATAGTGAGTTCGATTAATCAGGTTATAAAATTATGAGGTTGAAATGAATATTAAAATTAAGGTAAAAAATAATTAATTAAATTATTTTTTTGGTGAATACAATACAGAGAAAAACTAATTAATTACATCCAACCCACGTAAGGGAAAACCTTTAGACATGTCCAAATCTAAAAGATTTTGTACCCTAAAGGAGGGAAAATCCAAAAGTTGTAGATCAAGGCTAGACGGAACCGCTTCTTTTGCCAAACAGTCAGCAACTTCATTTTGTTCTCTGGGAATATAGCTCAAAATCCATGAGTTTTCTTGAGATAACAGACTTTGAATTCGCCTGATAAGAGCCGAATAAGAACTGCCAAAGTTGCTTCCTTGAATGGCTCCAGGCTATCCGAGAGACTTATAACACAATCATGACCTTTTATTTGAATGAGCTTAATACCTTCTAAAATGTCCCAAAGTTTTGCATCAAAGATTGAACACTTTCCAAGATATCTATTGAAATCGAAAAGCCACTGTCCATTCAAGTCTCTAGCCACTCCCCCAGCGGAGGCACTCCCCGTATCCACACGTACTGCTCCATCAGTGTTAAGGAATATCGTAGAAACACAATCTTGCTCTTCCAAAGGAGAACCAATATCGCCACTCAAAACATCTTTAGGGATTGCAAAGCATTGAGAAGCCCAGCTAAAGGAATTGTTAATTACCTCTCTAAGACTCCATGGATGACCCTGGAATATAAAAAGATTACGATTCTTCCAAATCCGCCAAGCCAGGATTCCAAAAAGACAAGCCCAACTAGCTCCACCCGCCAAGTCCATCGAAGTATCCTGCACATTAACAAGAATCCACTCTTGTAAGTTAAGGGAAAAAAGTTTGTAGAGCGACTACCTGAAATGATCTGACTCCACACATCTTTAGCAGCAGAACAATCTCTGAGGATGTGGAAGATATCTTCCGAATGAAAGCCACATATAGGATAAAAAGGATCATCCGCTAAACCTCTTCTAATCCTTTCCATATTACTGAGAAGACGTTGTTTGAGAACTAACCAAAGGAAAAAAATGAACTCTTTGTGGTCCTGGAAATTTCCAGACACTTTTCCACTTATCATCCTTCGAACTCCAATCATCACTCCTACAAACCTTATAAGCACTCTTAACTGTAAAGTTTCCAGTCGAAGTGTGACCCCAGGAGATTATGTCTGGCCCCTCATAGGGGCAAAGAGGGGGGATAGCCACGATCAAATCAATCACCTCCTCCAGAAGCCAAATTCTAAACAAATCAAGATTCCACGATCCATCCGCATTTACCATTTCTTTAAGATAGCACTCAGGTCTAAGATCGACACCTAGTGGGAGGAACTTTACCAAAGGCCCCACATTAGGAATCCAAGCATCTTACCAACAACGAATTTGGCATCTATCCCCAACAGATCAAACTAAGTTTTCTCGGAGTAGAGGCCAAACTTTGGAGAGAGAATTCCAAAGAAACGAACCTCTGTCATGCCTAATAGAGATAGGAAGAGTATCAGTCAAACGATATTTGGCTCTAATAACCTAAACCTAAAGGCCTCTTTGTTGGTTACAATATTGAACCCCAGCTTAAGCAGAAACAAGATATTCTGGTCTCGTAACTTCCGTAATCCAAGCCCTACACAACATTTGGGTTGACAACTAGAATCCCAACCAATGAGAGACATCTTTTTCTTATGCTCAGATGAACCCCAAGTGAATCGCTTCACCAGACTCTCAATCTCATCGCAAATACTCCTAGGAATCAGTATGGATTGCATAAAATAGCTGGGAATAGACATGAGGACCGACTGGGCCAAAGTGATATGACCGGCAATGGATAAACTCTTAGCGTCTCAGCTTAGGAGTTTTCTTCTAACTTTTTCGACCACGAAATGCATAGTACCATTAGTCACCTCTGATGAAAAAGCAGAATACCAAGATAATGTCCGAGATTCTGGACTTTTTGAAATCCAAATAAAGAACTAATCGAGTTTGCCACTGTAACGTCCAAGCCTTTAGCGAAAAAGATGTTTGTTTTCCCAGCATTGATTTTATGCCCAGAGAAATCACAAAACCTTGCCAAAATATTCCTGATGAGTCGAATATGCTTCATATATGCTTTGCTGAAAATAACTAAATCATCAGCAAAGAACAAGTGCGAAATGGGAGGCCCAAAACGAGAGAGATGAATAGGGCTCCATTGTCTCTCCGAAATAGCCGAATGGATCTCTTGGCCAAGCCAATCCATACATAAAACGAAGAGATAAGGTAAGAGCGAGCATCCTTGTCAAATACCTTTAGCTGGCTTAAATTTGGACAAAGGAACTCCATTCCAAAGAACCTGCATCGAAGAATAGTAATAGAAGACATAATAATGTTAATAAGTAAAGTAGGGATACCAGCAGCCTGAAGAGAAGCTTTGATAAAGTCCCATCGTACTCTATCGTAAGCCTTCTCCAAATCAATCTTAATAGTCATCCATTTTCTTTTGGGAAAACTTCTCATCAAATGAATCACCTCTTGGGTGATAATGACATTATCAGTGATATTCCTACCTGAAATAAAACTAGCTTGCTTCGCTCCAATAATCTTTGGAAAAATGATCTTGAAACGATTCGCAACAATCTTCATCACAAGTTTATATAACATAAAGCACAGACTAATCGGTCTATATTGAGCAAATTCATCAGGATTATCAACCTTAGGAATGAGGAAAATTAACGTGTTATTCAACTCAGTGTCGATGGTGCCCCATTAAAGATACTTTTCACCCAATTACAAACCTCGTCCCCTACCGTATTCCACTGCTTCTGGAAAAAAAGTGCATGGAAACCATCACTGCCAGGAGCTTTGAGAGGTGCCATATCAAAGAGAGCCACCTTGATTTCCTCATTAGAAACATGCCTTTCCAAAAAAGAAATATCATCTTGACCAAGGCTAGGGAACTTACTAGGAGGTAAACATCCCATGGGTCCAGGTGGCTCCCCATATAAATTCTGTAGAAATTTATTAGCCTCAGCTTCAATAACTTCCGTGTCATAAATCCACTCCCCACAGTCGTTGCGAATCATAGTAATACGGTTATTCTTCCTTTGTCGTGTCGTACGAGTATGAAAGAACTTAGTATTGCGATCTCCAAGATTAAGCCAATCAAAACGAGCCTTTTGTTTCCACAGAAGTTCTTCGTGGCGAAGAACAGTCTCCAATTCTTGTCGAATCTTTAACTCTACCTGGGCTAGCCGATTAGACCCTGAGAGATCCATAATTTTCTAGATTTTAGTGAGCTCCTTAAGAAGAGACCTTTTATGAGAAGTGATACGATCGTAAATCGTCTTATTCCAATCCTTAAGCTCACGAGTGAACATACTTAAAGAATTAGATATGTCACCAGAGAAGTCCCAGTTATCTTCCACAAACTTTCCAAACTCGGGATGTTCAACCCATCCGGCCAGAAAACGAAAAGGCCGGCCTTTGGGGAGAGAGACCTTTGGATTTAATAAGAGGAGAAAAGACCTATGGTCGAACTTAATTTTTGGGAGATGAGTGACCAAACTATTGGGAAAAGCTTGAACCCAAGCTTCATTTCCCAAAGCCATATCAAGTCTTTCAAAAAGCAGTCCCCTATGCCAAGTAAAGGGTGGACCTCTGAACCCTAAATCATGAAGTTTAGCTTTATCCACAAAATCACCAAAGAGAGGGCAGTGCCTACCTGTAGACATACCACCTAATTTCTCAGATGGCAAAAGAATAACGTTGAAATCTCCAATAGCAACCCATGGAACGTTCCCTAAGGGAATCGAGCTTTTCAATATATCCCATAAATCCGAGCACTTCTGCTTATTCGGACTCCCATATACAAACGAATAAAGATAGAATTTGAAGAAAACGTAGTCCCAACCCGAGCCATGATGAATTGAGGATGATTAAAAATTATCTCAAGGCAAACAAAGTTCTTCCAACCAATCCAATACCCCCCGAGAAACCAATCGCTTTGACACGGTGTGAATTAGGGAAACCCAATTTAGCAATACTGTGATCTACTTTAGACCCACTAACTCTTGTCTCGAGTAGACTAATAATATCAGGACTATGTTCCTGATAATATTCTCAAAAAATACGAGGAAACTTAACACTAACACAACTTTGACAATTCCAAGAAAATATTGTAAAATTCATATATAAAAAATAATAATAATTAGAAAAACATACGAATTACTATCGGGAGGCATTGTCCCCATCCTTAACCAAGGCTCTCCCTTCCGATCTAGAATTAAGATCCTTACAAAGGTTAGGACTAGATATAAATTTAGCCATTTCCTCCATAGATTCGACCAAGGATACTCTATAATTTCCTGAAGCTTTGAACCGACTCCCACTACCACGCAAAGCATTGGACGCTTTTTGACCATTGCCCCAATTAAATCTTTACCACCAAACTTCTCTCTAGAAACGGGTACTCCTTCACCAAAATTTCCACAAGTAGATTTATCCGAGCTACCTTTTCCTTTTTTTATGGGAGGGGTCTTTAAAATTTATTGCAGAATGTTTCTCGGGTTCCAAGACATCCTCTGAAATAATAACAGGGGTGCCCTCAGAGCATTCGAAAGCCAGTTGAAGTGCGCTACAATATTATCAAAATTTCCACCATTTGAAACCCCTTGAACTTTATTTGAGCAATCCCCACATTTAACATCATCCACGACCATATCAATAATTGAACTGGCATGGTGCGTTGTACCTGCATTATTAAAATTAGAATTAGAATTAGAATTAAATTCTAGATTTTTAATTTCCTTGCGCAAGATTTGAGTAAAGTTATTATCATGCATTGGCCTTTTGTCCAAGGCATTTTGGCCCAAAATTATGTGCGAATTTGGTTCCTTCGTGGGCCCACCAGAAAGTTGTCCCAATTTAGCCCAGTTTTCCACCGCATCAGCTTCTTTGGAGAGCTCAGGATCTGAACTGGATTTATGAGCTAGGTCAGGAGTTAACCGCAGGCTGACATTCTTCAAAGCATCGTTCCCTTTTGGCCCATCTGTGGCCTTTACTTTGGAAGGCTTAGTGGGTATATTACTTGGACCAACACTAGAGTCCAAATCCCCCAAAGAGTTAACCCCAATTCTGGCATTTAGACTACCCTTTCTAGCATCATTAAAATCATAATCTCCCACCGACAGAAGATTCCTAACAGGCATATCATAAGTATCGCTATTTTCATCTTCCCCTATTAACGCTAAAAACCTAGACGCCAACGGTTCCTTCTGATGATTTTCCCCTTTAATCTCTCCTTTGTTAGATCTAGCATTTCCCCGACCATTCCTCAAATTTCGCTGCGATTTCCTCTCAACCGGCATCCACGGGCCAAATTCTGGTCTAGCTTCTTCGGCATTTCCACCAGCGGCCTTAACCGACACATCTTTGACTACTTCTGACTGGCTGATAGGATTTCGATTCGCATTCTCCTTAGGAGAAAAATCTTTGACATGACCATATTTTCCACGTCCAAAGCAAACCGTGGGGAGAGCCTCATATTCCACCCTCTGAGCGATGCCATCGATCAAAACCTGAGAAATCAAGGGTTTGTCGAGATTTAAAAAAATAGCAAGACGAACAAACCGGCCTCTGGATCTATTATCTGTGTGGAAATCCAGTTTGACAACTTTTCCAATAAGCCCCCCAATAGCCTCCACAATTTGCCGATGATACAAAAACCTCGGTAGACCCAGTAACCAAATCCAAGCCAAAACCACACTGGGATACAGTTGCATAGGGTTGAAATCCTTGGTCCAAGGTTGAACCGTGAGGTATTGTCCAAAGATGATCCATGGTCCTTGTGATAAAACACGATCATAATCAGCCCTTTTCAAAAAACGAACCAGGTAATAACCATTTTCAATATCCATAAGATGAAACGAAGAACAAGGTTTCCACAAGTTAGAAACACGATTATATAAAGTATTTAAAACAACGTTTCTCCCTAACAATTTAATAATAACTATTAGTTCCATTTCTTTATAAAGAATTTCTTTAACACGATCTGAGAAACTAATAGCTGGAATTCCATTGACGATAGAAACTTTCACGTCGTCTGCTAGTAGATTGATATCTCCATCACTCGCACTGTCCCTTCTGACAGAAGAATCATATGTTGGAAAATTTGGACATCACATATATAATAAGGATAATTACATGTTATTATTTACTATCATGATAGGTTAGCCCAAATTAAAAGTGATCTAATTTGGTTAGAATTTTATTGGGCTTTTAATTATTAAATAAAGAAAGTATGGGTCAAATATGTGTAGATACTCTTCTAATCAAATTCTAATTAATGATGGGCTAATTAGAATTTGATTAGAACTAATATGCTAAAGTTATAAATATTAGGGTTATGGTCCCAAATTATACACAAGATATCTTTTCTAATATCCCATCATTAGGAAAGAAAGAGTAGATATTCTCTGAGTTTCTTGTGTGCTAATTTGGAAGATCAAATCCCCAAGTTTCAGAAAGTTTCAAGGAATCCATGGATTCAAGTACGCTTCCGCATCTAGTTTTGTTCTTGATTTATTCTTAATGATTTGACATAACAGATCCTGGTTTATTAAGTTATATTGTAGATTTATTTTATAAATTCTAACAAGTGGCATCCGAGCCTCGTCATATCGAATCATTGGAAATTGATTCAGGTTCTTCATTTGAATAATTGATTCTTGAAATTTCATGGGTTTTATATTTCGGATATATATGTTGTTTTTTGAAAATTTATATTAAAGTTTTCTTTATCTTGAATTCATATTAAAAAAAATTGGGTGATTTTCATATTAAAATTGGGTAATATTATTTGATACCTACGTTTTTAAGTTTTATTTGAAAATATTGCGATTCAGTTCTTGTGTATTTGCAAGGCATGTGATTATTATTATTTTAATCCATATGACATTTAAAATACATATATATAAATATATATATAGAAATTGATTCATATCTATGTTTTGTTTGTTTATATAAATATATAAAATATGCATGCTTTGATTGGTTTAATGTTTTGGAAAATAATATAAATATATATTTATGTTTTATCTTTTAATTTGATTGAAAGATGAAATTAAGGTAAATATTTTGGAACAAATAAATTCAGATTTTGGCTTTTAATTAAGGATATCTAATATTTTAAATAAATTAGTTGAAACAAAATGTGACCTCTTTTGTGTAGATTAGTTTATTTGAAATACTAAGATGGTTATATGTTTTTGTGATTCATGCGTTTATTGATTGACCCAAAGGTAAGTTAATATTTGGCAAAATTACAACGACATCTGTTGTAACACCCTAATACCTGTGTCTAATATTAATTTAAATAATTAGAACAATAATTGCACGTTTCCAGGAGTAACTTCTATAGTATGCGCATACTAAAACAAGGGTAAAAATGTAAGGTGATTTTTCTCCTCTTGACCGAATACACATACATAATGTATCTTGAATGCTTAACATGTTAGTTCAAGCATAACATAATCACACTCATATCACAATATGAACTTATATGTCAAGTTGATTTCACTTCAAGATTTATATTTAAACCATTATCAAATCCATACATAGAACTTTAGCCATATTCGCATGCCTTTATATATACAATACTATCAAAATAGCAAACCTCCCAAAATATTATTCTATACATGCCATAATGTCTACTAGAGCTTTAAACAAAGATACCAAAAGGGTTGTCAAAAGATGTGATGACTTCGTAACGAATCCAAGCTTTCCTCAACAAGATGATCTATACAAAACCAATAAACACACCAAGTGAGTTATTAACTCAATAAGTCCTAAGAAATTTCAAAAATGTAATGATCCAATTATCTTAACAAAAATAAAGTTTCAATCCAATATTAGCCGAATTCAAACATGATATCACAAGGAAATCTTATGTCACATGTGTACATTATGAATTTGGTACATTCTTACCCGAATTCACTATGTACTCCTACACCATTTAATCGCAAATTGAAAAGACCATGGTAAATGTCATATGCATATCATTTGCGTATATATAAATGACAAACAATGTTCAATTAATTAAATAAAGCACAAACCAAGCCCCTCCATCTATCAATCAAATCTCCAATCCATTTAGATTCATTTATCACTAATTTATATCTTTGTTCAATTATATACTAATTGAGCCGATTACCTTTCTCTTCTTTCTCTCTTCCCAAGCATTATCTATTAATATACAGATTAAGATCAAGTCCCATGTCTAATATCCAGGCACATTTCATTACTCCCAGTTTAAAGTTCTAAACTTTTTCATTTGCACAAGCAATTCTCCACGATCGATATCGCACACTTAATGCTCGATTTAGAGGTCCGCACACATAGTGCCACGTTTCCCTCGCACACATAGTGCTATGTAATCTTGCACACATAGTGCCACGTAGTTTTTGCACACATAGTGCCACATAACCTCGCACACATAGTGCTGAAATTTCTTATCTATAGCTACCACAATGTCATAGATAGGTTGATAAATCTCACATTCAATTTTCAAAAATTCATACATACCATGATTTCTTATCCAACCTATTTTATGTCATTTATGTGCAATATTAATCGTAACTTAAATTACTTAGGAACTTACCTTTTTAGTCGGATGAACAACTCTGATCAGCTACTCAACCGCTTTCGCTTTTCCTTTGGCCGAACTTGGCTCCCTTTGATCTTGAGCTCCAACTAAGCAAATAAAATAACTCAATCATCGTAGCCCCAATTTATATTCAATCTTCATAGACACACACACAGATTCGGTATTCCATCTAGTATTAACCAAGCCATAACAATATAAAGTTTAACCTTTAAACTTAATGCACATTTAAACATACTTCTCATCTATTCCATTTATTCGCTACATAATACAAGATAAATTTCAGCAATTCACATTTCCAAATTTTTCAATACTAAATAATTTGTAAATTAATTAGCTAAACTCATTTTCGGTTAGTATTCATCTAAATACCATCAAGCTCATATACTTCTAATTTCATGAGTTCAACATCTTAATGTCCATTCAAATCACTCAAATAAATTTCTAATACATAATTTAAGTTACTCAAACAATCTAAATTTAAATTCGGCAAACACCATACCAAACTATTTTAATCAAATTCTCCATAGCACATAAACTAAAATATGCACATTAAAACTTGCTCAAATTTTCATTATGCCTTTCACTCCTAAAATATAAAAATATAAATCTTATTCCTCCATCCATATCTCGGTCAATTGCTCAAATTACTCCATAACATGAATTTTGCAGTTTAACTAATCGACCAGGACTCATTCGGCCTTAATACTTATTTGAATCATTTCTCATAAAAGAAAATAGAAAAAAAAATGAAATGAACATTTTATTTAAACCACATATAGCCGAATGCACAAAGTATTACCCAACTAACAATTCAATAAGATTTACCTCATTCTAACATCTACTTATTCAATTCAACATGAAAACAACCTCAAATTCCTACATCTTGATACACGGCCTAGTTGTAATACCCCATACCCGTACCTGAGACCGGGATAGGATACAAGGCATTACCGAAATTTTCAGAATAATTTTAATTAATTTATATTATTTAGTATTCATGTTTCATGTTTCATGTAACATCCTTTTCATATATTCAATTCAAAATATCATATAAAATACGATACAATACTTAAATTGTTATATTTACATGCTCATTCAGGTATCCGAACCTACATGACTAAATTGCAGAAATACCAAGATTTAGGGGCATATTGGTAATTTACCATTTTCCCAAATTTCACCCAATCTTAAATTGATAATTTCATTCAATTTATTAATTTAGATAATAAAACAATTTATTTCCTTCAATTTAGTCATTTTTGACATTTTTACAAAATTACCCCCTAAACTTTTACTTTTATTCAATTTAGTCCATGAGCTTAAAACATGTAAATTAGCCATGCTAACTGAATATTCATATATATTTTTCCTCCTCCTCCTCTCCAGTCCACATCCTTAATGTATATAACATTCTTGTAAGTACGATTTCACAATTTACTTATTAATGCTCACATCAAGCTGTTCACACAAGTCATAGTCACTCAATTATTTATAATTCGAGCTACAGAGCTCAAAATTAAGATCTGTAAATTTTCCCTGAAACAAGACTCACATATCATTCCACCATAAAATTTTCATAATTTTTTCTTTAGCCAATTAGTACATTTTATTCATTTAAGTTTCCCCTGTTTCACTATCCATAGTTCTGACCTCTTTTCACTAAAAATTAATTATATCACAGTAAAAAACTCGGATAATGTTTACATTGATTTCTATTGAAAATAGACTCATTAAGAATTCTAAGCATATAAATTTGAGACTCTAATTAATTTTATCCAATTTTTAGTGATTTTCCAAAGTCAAAACAGGAGAACCCGAATTCATTCTAACCTTGTCTCACAAAATTAAGTATATCTCATAATTTACAAATCCATTGCTTACACCGTTTCTTCTATGAAAAACTAGACTCAATAAGCTTTAATTTAATATTTTATTCATCTTCTAATTAGATTTATACAATTTATGGTGATTTTTCAAAGTTAGTCTACTGCTGCTGTCCAATATTGTTTTAGTTCAAGATGTTTATTACCATTTTTCCTCTAAATTTCACAGGTCATACAATTCAGTCCTTGCTCAATTAGCCCATCTATTAAGCTAATTTTTTCTCAATTAACATTTTATTCCATCATTCTAAACTATTACACAACCTTTGAAAATCAGAATTTTAACACTAAACCTTAATTCACAACTTTTTCACAATTAGGTCCTAAAATTAATTTCTATTGAAATTACTTGATAAAATCATCAAACAACAAAATCAAAGCTTCAAATTCATTTTATTTCATCATAAACAGCTAACACTTATCAATGATAGCTTTTAATTTTGCTCATAAAATCAAAAACTAATGAATTAAACACTTGAACCTAATTGTAAAAGTCACAAAAACATAAAAATCTCAAAGAAAAGGGAAAGAATTGAACTCACATATGTCAAAGTACGAAAAACCAGCAGCTTTAAGACCTCCCATGGCGTTTTTGCTGAAGAAAAATGATGATATCTCTAGATTTTTCAAATTTGTCTTGTTTTATATGTTTAGTTTGCAAAGTTTCTCATTTTGCCCTTGTTTCTCCTTGTCTTTTTTGCTGATTTTCTTGCCCAACCGTCCAG
This sequence comes from Gossypium hirsutum, assembly GCF_007990345.1. Taxonomy (NCBI): domain Eukaryota; kingdom Viridiplantae; phylum Streptophyta; class Magnoliopsida; order Malvales; family Malvaceae; genus Gossypium; species Gossypium hirsutum. The sequence goes on from NC_053427.1 coordinate 9,264,543, forward strand.
CCCATACAATTTGGGTCGAATTTCCTTTTAAATCCCTCCTTTTTAATCACTTAAACTATTTAATCACAATTTAATAAATTTCGCACTATTTCAATTTAGTTCTTTTTAATTAATTGACTAACCAAACGTTAAAATTTTCTAACGAAACTTTAATACTAACTTAATAACATTCCATATATATTTATAAAAATATTTATGGCTCGGTTTATAAATCCGAGGTCTCGATACCTCGTTTTCAACCAAATTTACCTAATTAATTCTTTTAAAATCGCAAAATTCACTAATTAAAAATAATTCTTTTAAGTTCGCGCTTGGCCTATAATTATTATTTGTTAAAACTTCTAAGCTTACTCGTCGGATTTAGTGATCTCGAATCACTGTTTCCGACACCATTGAAAAATTTGGCTGTTACACTAGTGCCCAAACCACCATAAAAATTTTGATTTTCTTGACATGGCCAAGAAATGCATTTAACAATTAACTTAAACACATAAAAAGACTTCAAATTCATTTCAAAACTTACTTCCAACTAGCAAAAGAGGGTGCCGAAATACTTTAGTGAAATTTCTCTTTTTTTCTTTCCTTTGGTTTCGGTTTTTGGCAAGAAGAAGAAGATGAACACTTAATTTTTTTTTCATTTCTTATTTTATTCATCTTAATATTTTTTTATTCATTTTATTTATGATATTATAATCACTTATCAATATAATATTATGATTAAAATAAACTTAGTGGAGGAACATCATTGCTTGGCCGGCCACTTAATGCATAATGGGCATTTTGCCATGCAAACCCAATCTTTCATACTTTGAAAATTATTTGATCCTCCCACATTTGCCTAACATATTTTCTAGGTTTCTCATCTAAGTCCTTTCAAGTGAAATTCACATTCATATGACTAAATTAAAACATCAAATTTTTCACACATGCACTATCACACATAGAAGATATAAAAATTAATTTTTAATAAATTTTATGATCAGTTTTGTGGTCCCGAAACCACATTCCGACTAGGGTCGAATTAGGGCTGTCACATCTGTGGTGATAAATGTGTGACAATTATAAAGTATTTTATGTAAGCAATAAGTTAGTCCAAAGATTAATTCATTGCTTGACATAATTTATTGTCAATGTTTGATTGCTACAACAAGAGTACCATTTACTGTTAATATTACTGTCCAAAGACTTGATATTAATGTAGTGTTTGGTATCTTGAGATGGGATTAGCCATTATATTGAATTTATTGTTTACTTATGAATATTGGTTTAAGCTTGTTTTTGTTCTCTATTCAGCTAATTCATCTTCTGCTGTTACAATATCTGCTAATATAAATTCTATACCCATGCTTAATGGAACTAATTTTAAGGAATGGAAAAGGCACTTACTTATAGTGCTTGGCTGTATGGACATAGACCTTGCACTAAGGGAAGAACAACCTGCACCTCTCACTGCGGAAAGCACCCCTGATATTAAGAGGGACTTTGAGAGGTGGGATCGTTCAAATCGCATGAGTCTAATGATCATGAAACACAGCATTCCAGAAGCCTTTAGGGGCACAGAATCTGAAGAGATTACTCAGGCCAAAGGTTTCCTTGATGAAATTGAGAAACGTTTTGCTAAAAATAATAAGGTTGAGATGACATCACTTCTGACTTCTTTGATGTCTATGAAGTATAAAGGTCAAGGAAACGTAAGGGAGTACATTATGGAGATGTTCCATACTGCTTCAAGACTTAAGGCACTTAAGATCGAGCTTTCTGAGGAATTGCTTGTTCTTATGGTTTTGGTATCACTTCCTGCACAGTTTAACCAATTTAAAATTAGTTATAACTGTCAAAAGGAGAAATGGCCCCTAAATGAGCTCATTTCTCATTGTGTGCAAGAGGAAGAAAGGTTGAAGCGTGATAAGTCTGAAAGTGCTCATTTGGCCAATGCCCCTAAGGACAAGGGCAAGAAAAGAAAATATCAGAATGAAGCTGCTAGGGGTCCAGCCCAAAAGAAACAACAACAAGCTACAAAGAGTTGTTTCTTTTGTAATAAGTCTGGACACGTAAAGAAAGATTGTACCAAATATTATGCTTGGTGTGTAAAGAAAGGTATAATTCTTAATTTGGTCTGTTCTAATATTAATTTAGCTTCAGTACCTAGAAACACTTGGTGGATAGATTCTGGTCCTACTACTCACATAAGTGTTTCTACGCAGGGTTGCCTGAGTTACCGAAAGCCAAGTGATGGTAAAGACACATCTTTATGGGCGATGGAAAATCGGTAGAAGTGGAAGCAATTGGGCATTTTAGGTTGTTATTAGAAACTGGTTTTTATTTGGATTTAAAAGACACTTTTGTTGTACCGTCATTTAGACGGAATTTAGTTTCTGTTTCTTCGTTGGACAAATTTGGATATTATTGTTCATTCGGAAACAATCAATTTAATTTGTCTTTAAATTCAAATGTTATTTGAACTGGTTATTTAAATACTTATGACAACCTTTATTTGCTAGAAATAGTTGTATCCTATAATGAAACCTTGCATGTGGAATCACGGGGTATTAAACGCAAATTAAATAAGGAAAATTCAGCATCATTATGGCATAGGCGCTTAGGTCATATCTCAAAAGTTAGAATTGAACGCCTTGTGTCTGATGATATTTTAAAGTCCCTTGACTTCTCAAACTTTGATGTTTGTGTCGATTGCATCAAGGGAAAACAGACCAAAACCAAGAGATTGGGTGCCAATAGAGCTTCAGACATCTTAGAATTAATTTATATAGATATTTGTGGGCCATTCCCTACGGTATCATAGAATGGTCAACAATATTTCATAACATTTATAGACGATTACTCACGTTATAGGTACCTATATCTCATTCATGAGAAATCTCAGTCTTTGGACGTGTTCAAAACTTATAAAGCTGAAGTTGAGAATCAACTCAACAAAAGGATTAAAAATGTTAGATCTGATCGTGGTGGTGAGTACTACGGTAGATATGATGGCTCAGGTGAACAATGTCCAGGACCATTTGCGAAATTCCTAGAGGAATGTGATATTGTCCCACAGTACACCATGCCAGGATCACCTAGTATGAATGGTGTAGCTGAAAGACGAAACAGAACTCTTAAGGATATGGTAAGGAGCATGATTGCTCATTCTACCTTACCTAAGTCCCTCTGGGGAGAAGCATTAAAGACAGCAACTTACATTCTGAATAGAGTACCCAATAAAGCAGTTGCAAAAACACCTAATGAGCTTTGGACAAGTCAAAAGCCTAGTCAAAAGCACTTTCACATTTGGGGATGTCCAGCTGAGGCAAGACCTTATAGGCCTCATGAAAAGAAATTGGACTCTAAAACAATAAGCAGCTACTTTATTGGCTATTCTGAGCGATCTAGGGGCTATAAATTTTATGATCCCATAATAAAGAATATTTTTGAGACAGGAACTGCAACATTTTTTGAGGATGTTGAGTTTGGAGGGAGAAATAAGGTTAGAGACATTGCTTTTAAGGAGGAATTGGATTCTAACTCAATTCCTACTATCACTTTTGATGATGTTCAGGTTCTTATACCTATCATTGATCAAGAAGTGAATCTAGAACCTTTACAAGACAATGTTGAACAACTCCCTATTCAAAATGAGGTAATTGTTCCAGAAGAACAAACTCAACAACCTCAAGAACAAGTGCCATTAAGGAGGTCCACAAGAGAAAGGAGAAATGCTATTCCAGATGATTATATTGTATTTCTCCAAGAACATGAGGATGATAATGGAATGATGGAAGATGATCCAATCAACTTTCATCAGGCCATGAAAAGTTCTAATTCTCAAAAGTGGATTGATGCATGAAAGATGAGTATAAATCTATGCAAGACAATAAAATTTGGGAACTTGTCCCATTACCTGAAGGTGCAAAACCAATTGGTTGTAAATGGATATTTAAAACCAAGAAGGATGCAAATGGTAATGTGGAAAGGTATAATGCACATCTTGTAGCTAAAGGATATACTTAGAAAGAAGGTATTAATTTTACAGAGACCTTCTCTTCAGTTTCATCGAAAGACTCCTTTAGGATAATCATGGCACTTATTGCTCATTTTGATCTTGAATTACATCAGATGGATGTTAAGACTGTGTTTCTTAATGGCGACATTGAAGAAACAATTTATATGGTGCAACCAGAAAATTTTGAGTCAAAAGACTCAAAGAATATGGTTTGCAAATTGACAAAATCCATCTATGGACTCAAACAAGCTTCCCGTCAATGGTACCACAAGTTTCATCAAATAATTATTTCGTTCGGTTTTGAAATAAATATTGTTGATGATTGTGTGTATCACAAATTCAATGGGAGTAAGTACATATTTCTGGTTCTATATGTTGATGACATTTTTCTTGCCACTAATGATATAGGCTTGTTGCACGAAACCAAGAGTTTTTTATCCAAGCATTTTGAGATGAAAGATCTTGGGGATGCCTCTTTTGTTTTAGGAATTCAGATACATCGAGATCGATCTTGAGGTATTCTTGGATTATCACAAAAGAGCTATATCGATAAAGTACTCAAAAGGTTTGGCATGCAGAATTGTAGACCAGGTGACACCCCTGTCGCTAAAGGAGACAAATTTAATCTTACTCAATGCCCTAAGAGTAACCTTGAAATTCATGAAATGCAAAAGATTCCCTATGCATCAGTTGTTGGGAGTTTAATGTATGCTCAAGTATGTACGCGTCTGGACGTTGCGTACATTGTTGGGATGTTAGGCAGATATTTAAGCAACCCTGGTATAGACCATTAGATAGCAACCAAAAGGGTTATGAGATATCTTCAGAGAACAAAAGATTACATGCTTAATTATAAGAGATCAAATCTTTTGGAGGTCATAGGGTATTTTGATTCTGATTTCGCTGGATGCCAAGATAGTAGGAAATCTACATCAGGCTATATTTACCTGTTAGCCAAAGGAGCTATATCTTGGAAAAGTGTCAAACAGACACTTGTAGCTTCATCCACTATGGCAGCAGAGTTTGTAGCATGCTATGAGGCATCAAACCATGGAATATGGTTGCGGAACTTTGTCACAGGGCTGCGTATTTTGGAGAATGTAAAAAGACCACTCAAATTATTTTGTGACAATAAGTCAGCAGTGCTATATTCCAATAACAACAGGAGTTCATCTAAGTCAAAGCATGTTGACATAAAGTTCCTAGTTGTAAAAGAAAGAGTGAAAATTGGTCAAATCTCCATAGAGCACATTGGGACAAACTCCATGATAGCGGATCCGCTCACAAAAGGTTTACCACCCAAGGTCTTTCATGAGCACACTGCTCACATGGGTGTTACATTGTTTGAGGATATCATGATTTAGTGGGAGTTTATATTTCAGACATTTATGTATTTGGTTATTTTCTGATCAGAAATATCTCTGTTTATTATTTTGAAATTGACCTCACTTAAGTTTAAGGAAGGACCAGTTGGAAATAGACATGTTTAGATCATATTGCATGTAATTTCCATGCTACACATCCATACTTGATCTATGTCATTTGGTTGTGTTAATATACGTGATCATGGATGGATTTAGTTATGATATTTGTAACGAAAGTCGCCTTGGTTCTATGTTAACATAATTAATGGACGAGATTGTACGGAATGCCTTTTGGATATGATAGTAAAAATTTTGAGCTCATAAGGTTATATAATGACATGTAATTATAAAGTAATTAGTATATATATGCGGTCCAAGTGGGAGATTGTTGGAAAATTTGGACATCACATATATAATAAGGATAATTACATGTTATTATTTACTATCATGATAGGTTAGCCCAAATTAAAAGTGATCTAATTTGGTTAGAATTTTATTGGGCTTTTAATTATTAAATAAATAAAGTATGGGTCAAATATGTGTAGATACTCTTCTAATCAAATTCTAATTAATGATGGGCTAATTAGAATTTGATTAGAACTAATATGCTAAGGTTATAAATATTAAGGTTATGGTCCCCAAATTATACACAAGATATCTTTTCTAATATCCCATCATTAGGAAAGAAAGAGCAGATATTCTCTTAGTTTCTTGTGTGCTAATTTGGAAGATCAAATCCCCAAGTTTTAGAAAGTTTCAAGGAATCCATGGATTCAGGTACGCTTCCGCATCTAGTTTTGTTCTTGATTTATTCTTAATGATTTGACATGACAGATCCTGGTTTATTAAGTTATATTGTAGATTTATTTTATAAATTCTAACATCATAGTGAACCATCATGGGGTTATTCGGAACTCCCCTCATAAGCTTATCCTTCCACGATGATTCTACATTCAAATTTGGGTCAACGATCAAGTCTTCAGAAGTTTTGCCAACCCAATCTTTAAACCTCACTTTCTTAGTGGTACGATCCTCAATAGAGTGAAGATCCCCATCATCTCCGTTCACAGACGCCGGCAAAGAAATAGAGACACTCGTTTCCATTTTCTCCATGTTCTCTTGCTTTTTTCTTCCTAGGTAATTAATTAAATTATTAAGATAATATATCAGGTTTTATTAGAACAAAACTTGATTGCGAGGTTTAATTTAAAAATAATGAGTTTTAATTGAATTAGGTCCTAATTGGAAAGTAGGTAAAATAAAATATTAGTAGTGAGTGTTGATTATATATATTAATAATTATATATGAACTAAAATAGGAGAGTATTAAAAAAAACAATAATAGTTAAATAAACTAAAAAAAATTGAGTAATTATAGAGAATAGACAAAATGAACCTCAAATATATATATAATTAATTGAGACATAGGGTTTAGTTTAAGTGGTAAAGCACTCTCCTCTTTTTCTTGTGGGATCAGGTTCAAATTCTATCCTTCCCTTTTACTTTGAAAAATCAACAATCTTATTCCTCCACAAGAAGGAATAATAATTAAATATGGTAGGAATTAAATGTGATTTGTGCAGTAGCTTAATGGTATAGCTTGCTTCCATCTCCTTAGCACACCTAGGTTTGAGTCCACATTTTCCCTTTTGTTTTAAATTCGGCAGTAACACTCCAAAAATGATATGTATAGTTCAACAATAGAATTTAATAAGAAGATAGCCTAATGGCTAAAACGCCAATTTCTCTATTAAAACTAGGATTCGAATCACACCACCCCTTTTGCTTTCCTTTTAAATCTGGCCAACTTTAAAAAATTACAGTCACGCCCCCAACTTTGAAAAAATTATAGTAATGCCCCAAATGTTTGTAAACCATAGGAATTCACACCAATCCAATCCCACCTAGAATTCATATCTTTAAAATTTAAATAAATTTAAAATTCCATATTTTCTTAATATTTTTATCGTAATTTAGAAATTTTATATATTTTTTAAATAAATTCAAATAGAAATCCATATTTTTTTATTTTTAATCCTAATAGAATTTATCATCCTTTCTTCTATTTATTCTCTATTTTTCCTTCAAAACTCATATTGCAAAATTCTTTCAAGTTCTTGGGTTCTTCCTTTTTCTCTTCCATTGTTAAATTTGTTTTCAATCAAGGAATGCAAAATCTTCAAAATCATTTCTCTTTTCTCGAGTAGATCATCAGTCTCTCCAACGCTAAAGTTTTTAGGTCTTCAAATCAGGTGTGGAATCTAAACTTAAAACATTATGTGTGATTAATTGTAGTGTTAGGAAATTAAAAGAATTGTTATGTGAACTATATAATATGTGAACCTCGAGGAAATATCATGCGAACACTATAGGAATTGTAACGTGAGCATGTAGAGATTACATATGAACCCTTAGAAATTATATGCGATCTTTAATTGCTTAATAGGTGAGTTACACATATTTAGTTATGCGAACCCTATACATGCTATGTGCGAACTCTATGTATGCTTATATGCATTATTGTTATTCTATTTTACACGCAACAAATATATGTATGTGTACGTAAGATTGATTGACTGGATGATTACATGTCATTTGATGATAAGTTGTGACAGTAAATGTGCTAATTAAGTATAGTATCAAATTTTGATAATGAGTATGATATGATGAGTATATGTGCATATTACGTGAAATTGGGAATGAAGGATGGAGGAGTTTTGTTGGAGACAGTGGCATTTTAAGTCCACACCGAAAGTCAGCATTGCATGAAGTAGGCGCAATATCATCCAAAACGAATAAGCTAGGATGGTAGGCTAAAAAGCCACCAAACTAGGCCAATCGAGATGATAGTTTATGTGTAAAACCATCTAAACCGAACAGGACGGGATGGTCACTTTAAAACACCATCAAAACTGAACCAATCAGGGGTGGTAGTAATAGTCATCGTCACAGATGACCAGTGAACGACCATCATCAAAAATCAAATTCGAGATTGTTAGTTATTGTTATGTGTTATGTGGGATGGTGTGTCGAGCAATGCTTGAAGGTGGTTCGGTTGGATGGGTGGGAAATTAAAACATAAATGTGCATCATAATTATATTTTGTATATGTACTGATTTATTATATGTTCCTCTTATTGTGCCTAAATTATTATTATGCTATGAATTAAATACATTACTGTACGATTGATTGTATATAATGATTTAAAATTAGTCAGACATTGAGCCGTTGTAAGCTCTTTCCCCCTTTTTCTTACCTCTCAGGTAATGAAGAAAATAGGGTTTGAGTCGGCATCGAAGGACCCTCGGATTAGCAAGTCATTTTTTTTATTAAGTTCCACTATTAAGTTTTCTTTAAAATTGCCCTTAATCAATTATTTTTGGGAATTGTTAGTTAATTATTTTATGCATGACATTTAAATATTGCTACTAGTATTTGTTTTTTGCTACTTTATAAAATACTCAAAGTATAGATAATACTTTTCTTGAAAGTCTTTCCATCGTTTTATTTAAATCCTCACATTAATATTATTGTAATTGAATTATTAAATACATTCAGTTCAAACTAAAGAATGTGTTCCTAAAAACTAAAGAGTGATTTTCAATCAAAGGGACCTAAGTAAAAAGAATGGTTTTATGAGATCACTTCGGTGTTTGAATTTAACGCCTTTGACTTAGCTAAAACTCCTAAGCCGGGTGAGGATGTTACAATAGTTTTCATTTTCTATTTTATTAAGATTGACAAACACACTTGGTAAATAAATAATTTTTTTTAACAATAAAAACATGTTTCATAACTATTTTTCTTTAAAAAACTAAAATAAATCTTTTACATTATACGAGTTTGAACTTCGAACTATGGTACCATATTTAATATTAGAAAGATGGTTGAAAAAAAAGCATACTTTTGCGCTTATGAGTTTGAACAAAAGCGAAATCCTCTAATGTTAAAAACCATAATTTTCATCATTTTCACATTTACAAAACATTTATATTGAAAATAGTGAAAACAATATTTTTTTGTTTTCTATTTTTGTATATTTTTATTTTCTAAAAATCATTTTTAAAAATAAAAAAAAAACGATTTCTTCAATACTTTCATTTTCCATGAATGCATAAAATAAAATGACATATGTTTTCTGAAACCAAATGCAACCTTACTTTTACTTTTAATTTTTTCCCTTTCCTACCAAGTGGAAATTTTTTTTTCATTTTTATATAGAAAATTTTGTTTTCAGTAATCAAATTTAGTTGGCTTCTATTCTTTATCAAATTATGATAATATATTTTACTTAATATTATTGCTTCATTTAATAAATCATCGCATACTACCGTAATAAGTAAGAAACAGAAATTAAACATTAAGAATTCAATCTCGTTGTAGCACAAGGGTTTAGGTTATGTCTCTAAAAGGAGAATTGAGAACTTGTGTCCAACAATATTCTTAACCTCTTTAATTATTTCGAATACTATGAGTAATTTAAGGGTTACAAATTTTATGATCCCACTACTAAAGTTATTTTAAAGACGAATAGTGCTCAATCTTTGAAGATATTGAGTTTGTGGGTGGATAGAGAGAATTAAGGATATTTTTCTTAATATGTTGATATTCCTCAACACATTCCTTTAATTGCTATTGGTAAAGAAAAGAAGTCTATTATACTTGATATTATTTAGATTGGAATTGTGGATCAAGACAATGTCGTAGAACTTTATAGTCAAGTAACAAACTCTACGACATTAAGAACCCATGTCATTAAGAAGTGATACAAACTCGGTTGATGTGGTTTCAAGTCGTATGTGTATGCCCAATCGAGAAATTGAGTAAGTTGTGCTTCGTTTCAAGAAAGGCTGAAAACGAGTAGAAGATAGGCTCAAACAAAGGTTCAAAGAATGTTTAGGAAATGGATGGATAGGTTTGGCTAAGGCAAAGGCTGAACCAACAATATGGATGATTGTTGACCCAAAAGCACTTAGATGGATAACGATCGATCTAAACAAAAAATAAACCTTGACCCGCTATCTAACGAGATAGGAACCAAAGGTATAACGAACGACACACTTGAAGTGATAAGTTCAGAAAACAAAGGAAGGATAAGACGTCACAAGCCTAGCTTGATAAGTCAGATCAATCCAAAAAGAACAAGGAGATTTGAACTCTCACAAGTTTTAAATATTTCATAAATTTAGCAAAAAGTTGTCTAACCAAAACAATGTTTTCTTACAAACTATTTTATAGGCATTATTATGACTATTCGAATGTCTATGTGAAACATTTTATCTTCAGAAATTAACAAAGGTTATTACACGCATTAATTTTGTTTTAAACTCATGTAGGGAAGCCAATAGTTATGTCTCGTCACTTGATTCTAGTGTAGATGAAAAGGCATGTCTCTTCACTTTATTGATGAATTAATGAACCCTTAATGTGATATTTGGTGTCCCTTCATCTCCCTTAAACTGAATGTTAAAAGACTTGTGCATTCATCTCTTTAGTTGTCTCCTTAACTAGCTTTGAATGCTTTAAAACTGAACAAATTTGTAGAGACACTCTTAGACCATTTGAACAGCCACCATGATGATCTTTGAAGGCTTGAAAAATATCCAATCTTGAAAAGCCAATTAGCCATATGAATAGTCACCTACAAGGTAGATAATTAAGTATTAAAGACATTCATAAGAATCAGCACACTATAAACACTCATACACAAATTTATTAATGAACATCCAGCTCAAATCACCTTATTTAAAATGAAAATAAACACACTTTAATTTATGCACTAAAAAGTAACAACCAAATTAAATAACATACTTATATAAACAAACTCAAACATATTGAACAACTAAGATGCTTAAATGCATGGTTTAAGATGTAAACTAAATGAACAAATGAGTTACTTAATGCATGACTTAATTTAATGATGCAAACTTTAACTAACATGGGAGTTACATAATGCATGTCATAATTTATGACGCAAACTTAACTAAAATGAGAGTTACATAATGCATGGCTTTATTAAATGCAGAACACATATTAATGATGTTCAAACTATGACATAATTAAAGACTCATACTAATGATGTTCAAACTATGACATAATTAAAAACACAAACTAAAATAACTAACTAAAATAAATGAATCAAAGTCCTTATTTTTCAGCAACCAAATTAACAAACTGAAATAAAAAACTTCATTTTGCACTTGGGCCCCTCGTGCTTGGGCTAATTTCGATGCCATTGAGGTGTACCGAAACATGATGCGGCCGGGATCGCATCAAGAAGGTCCACTAGAGAAAGAGATATAAAGACTTTAGTGACATATGTTAACCTTGAGCTACATTAGATGGATGTCAAGACTGTGTTTTTTAATGTAATATTGATGAAATGATTTATATGGTGCAACTAGAAAACTTTGTGATCGATGATGCAAAGTCCATGATTTGAAAATTAAAGAAATCTTCTATGGGCTTAAACAAGCCTTTTGTCAATGATATTACGATATTCACCAAGTAATTTTCTTATTCAGTTTTAAGATGGCTTTGGTTAATGATTGTATATATCACAAGTTCAGTTGGAGTAAGAATATTCTAAATCAATGCCATAAGAATGATTTTGAGATTACAAAAATACATAAGATTCCCTATATTTCAGCAGTGGGAAGTCTAATGCATGTTTAGGTTTGTATGCATTTGGATATTGCATACATTATTAAGATGTTGTGTAGGTATTTGTGCAATTCGGGTATGGATCATTAGAAATTAACTAAATGATTCATATGTTATCTTAAGAAAATAAAATATTACATACTCATATATCATAGATCTAATAAGTTAGGTGTAACGCCCCAATTTTCACGAATTCTGTGAATGTTGGCATAGGTTTAATTATGTTAGTGGGCCTCTAGAAGGTCCAAGCTTAAGATAGAACCCGGTAATTTTAGTTAATTTTTGTTCCATAAGAAAAAGGGAGTGAAATTATGAAATAGGACCTATGTGAAAATGTTTGAAAATGCTATAGGCTAATTTGTTGTGGCCAAATAAATAGTAGTGTAAAATAGGAGGATTTGCATGTCAAATTCCCCACTTTTAATGTAGTGACCAGCCAAGGTGATGGATAGTTGATAATGTATGCATTTTAGCATTTTAATAGTTAATGGATGATGGGCATTAGCATTTTAATAGTTAATAGTCAACTAAGTATCGTAAGTAAATTGGTCCCGGTTGTTCAATCATTTGATAACCAGAGTCATTCTTTGATAAATGATCACTATGAGTCAGACTCAATAGAATTTGATCAATCCTTTTTTCTGTCGTTAAGGTGGAGAACTGAACCAAGAATTCTCTTTCTTTATCATCAATCGAATCACTGTTCGCGACCCAGGATTCTATTTTCTCATCAATCCAATCACCGCTCACGTTTTTTCTTTTTCTTATCAATGAATAGATCTCTTTACTTGTATGACTTAGATGTCTCGTATTTCTCGAAAAAATGATTCGATTGATGGGATTTGGTATGATACTTATGAGATCGATGATATCGATGAGATTGATATTCAAATATTTCTTCTTAGAACGTATTGATTTGACCCCATAAGCGGGACCACCACCCCATAGCATGTTGCCGCCAAAAGCAGAACCCCGTATTTCTTCTAGAGAATCTCCTAATTGTTCCAGAGCAACTAGAAAGAGATTCTTTAACCAGAAAGAATTCAGTTCAGATGTAGGATACCTATCCAGAAGTTTTCGCAACTCAATCATGTATGATGGAATCATCAAAGATTTGACCTTTTCGAACTCTGTCTGTAACTCACTATAGGCTCGGGAAACAAAGAGAAGATGTGTACGAACGAGATATCCAGCAACAAGAAGAAGGAAAAGGATTGAATAGAGGAACTCCTGAACATTTGGCGATCTCAGATGTGTCGATATCAATGGTGACTCATTATTTCGATGAATCATTTCTTCGGACAGAAGAAAATTATGTAAACACTTACTCGAAATCTCACTTATCAGATTCCATTGTGGAAGACACAATTTTTTCTGAAGAATTCGCCATGATATATCTGATCCATGCATAATATCATGAAAAATGGATACAAATTTTTGACTGCTACTTAGTATCGGCAATAGGTCTGAAAAAGTATCTAAAAATATCAAATTTAGATATTTGTACCCTGTCGAAGTAAGGAACCATGGCATATATGTTTGGAATAGATTCCGTTTTGAGAGAGTTGAAAAAGCACTATCTCGTTGAAAGGTTCTATACATCCACCCTTTCTCAACGCATTTCTTTAGACAAAGACTCCGTTTTTTCCGCTTTTCGGATGGTAAATATTTCTCAGAACATGGAGTGTGAATCAAACCCATGTTTGAATTGAAATTGAGATACTGATGCAAGTTCTTCTCTTCTGAATCAGATGGATTCATATCTGAAAGAGGTTGACAATAAGTTCTTTCAAAATTGACTATTTGTCCCTCTGTTAGAGGTGTTCCAGAAATGTCTGCAATCGAGTAAATAGCTCTACGAACTAATGGATCGGATCGAATTGCAAACTGGAAAGATTTGTACAAGTTATACCTTTCGTCACCACTTTGTGGAAAATCATTAGATATGAATATGTTAGATACCTGCGACTCGATTGGTGAAGGTGAAATAGTATCTCTCCCCAAAAAAGCATGTTTTTTTTTACCACCGCACAAAGAAAATATTTTGTTGCGAATGAACAAGATATTGAGGAATTGTCCATACGTAAAATCATAATTATTGATACGGGCCTTTTCCACATAAAAAGGGAATCTTTTGTTACAATAGAAGCAGAAGTGATGTGGATTATTCAAGAATCGAAGTCGATTTGCTTTATAAAAAGAAGATATCAATGAACTTCTATGAAATGGTTTCACGGGATTCAGCCAATTGTCTTGATCGTGGGATATCATTGAGAAATCCATGTTATCAAAAGATTTCCTGCGATTATTTCTAGTATGGAATGAGTCAATCATCCACTTTGGTATCTTATTGACCAAAAATGGTGATATTGTTCCTCCATTGATCAAGAATTTCGGTTTTTGAGAAGTATTATGATCATCCAATAAGAAAGGTTTCAATTTTTTCAAATGAACGATTTGAAGACCTATTGATTCTAACAACTGATTGCAAAGTTGATCATTCGGACCTTTCAATTCATAGATGTGGATCTCAGACCTATGAATGGGGATATTCCCGAAACTCACAAAGAAAAAAGGAAGTGAGTTAGACAAAAAGAGAAGCAACTTGGACAAAAAGAGAAGTAACTTGGACAAAAAGAAACGAAGTGACTTAGACAAATCTTTTTTGTCGATAACCTCAGACCAATCAATCGAATATTGATTAATACGTAATCGATCGAACACTACTTGAAAATGGCTCTTCTGCTCAGAAACGAAATGTTCCAAATGCTCCTGGAAATTCTTGCTCCCATTGGACCATTTGTATCTATATGCATTAGGATCCCGATTCATGGATCTCTCGGTCCGAGAAATCAAAATAAGAGGATCGAACCATTTCTTCTGACTCTTTTTCAAATTCGATAAATGTTGGTTGATCGTATATTTCATTATAGTTCTATGATTCAGAGTATCATTTCCTATTTGATCCCTTTGAATTCCATATTCGAAGTTGCGATCGGATCGATTCTTTTTAATGAATCGATTCAATACATTTCTTATGTACCCATAGGTGCTATATTGGATTTGAATCAGATTTCGGATCAATCTATCTTGATTGACTGCCTCCATTATGTTGTTGCTAGCAAATACCACTATTTTTGGTTTTGGATCTTCCAAATCATTCCCGCAGGAGATCCGGACCCATTTTTTTCTGATCCTTCGATAAAAAGATTCATTTTCTTCATAAAAAATAGGAGGTAGAGCCGATAAAGATTTCTTTTTCGATTCATCCCTGGAGTTGAATACCTCATTCAAGAATTGTTTTTGATCCAATCCGTAGGAATCAATAGAAAAGGCAAATCCCTTATAATACACCAGATCCGGCTCGGTTATTGATAGAGTGAATAGATCTGCCATTTCTTGAAATCTCTCTTCTGATTCAAAATCGTGGTGTAACGTGTATCCCCTCCTGTTCTGGTCATGGAATAGATGAAATAAATCAAAAAATGGATTTTTGTTCAAGAATGAAATCTTATTGGAACTGCCCAGTTCATCCTTCGGAACCATATCACATCCCGGATCTGATGAAATAGGATGAATTGAGACGGTATTTTGTAAATACGTAATTATCTTGAATATATTAACTATTTCTTTATTTTCCGATCGCCTGGAAGGGACAAAAGAAACATCTTGTTCTTTCTTCAACAATTTCTGATCTC